>NW_025999862.1:3712771-3841986 GCF_001458135.2 Marmota marmota marmota
AAAAAAAAAAAAAAAAAAAAAAAAAGTAGAACCACAGGGCACTTTATTTCAGTTTATTACTGAATGCATATAAAGTTATTAGAATATTTAGAGGTGAACAACCATTATAGCTATCTAATTCTAGAAAACGTTCACCCCCCTACCTCTCAGCAGGCACCCCTAGAGCAATCCTCCCCTGATCTGTATAACCACTCATCTGTTTTCAGCGTCTGTGGATTTGCCTGTGCCAGACATATCCTCCAAGCGCAATCATAAATGTATATAATCTGGAAATAGCTAAAATACATGAATTGAAAAATGTGCCTGCAAAAATCTTTTCCCGATGGCATGCAAGACCAAACGAATTGGAAAGCTGAAGCCTGGTTCTGTCCCTGGTTCTAGATCAACTTCCTCTACAGAGCTCTGATGGAGGCCCCTCCAGCGCCATCAGCGGTGCCAATCAAATCCCAGTAGCTGGCCCAGTCCAAAGCAGAGCATATATACCCAGCGTGCTTTGCCACTTATGATTTAACTCTGTTTTTATGAAAAGACATTCTCCTAACTACGCAAGATAGGCTTAAAATTTCCACGATTTCCGCACACGCTCTTACCTTCCTTTCTGAGTGCCAGAGGTTCCCCAGCCCAGTTCAAACTCTAAGCACTTTACAGAGAATCAAATTACCCTTTTCTCATTGGTACTGATGTCCTAAAAGCCCCGCGGGCCTGTAAGGATGACAGAGAAGAAGTGTCCCCTTTCTTTTTCCTCTGCTTATGACCTGCTGTTACCCAGGAGACAGGAGTGGGGGAAAGGAAGGAACCTTGGGGACATACCCGAGGCACTCTTTTGGGAGGTCACTCAATGCACTTGGTCTAGAAATCCTGTTGAAGGGCAGGGGAACATTTCCCCTGGTCACCCCATGAGTGGTAGGTACCCCATGTTCCATTCTGCACACACACCCCTGCTTCTTGCTGGGAGCAGGCATTTCCCATGGCTCCTATTGCCCTGGGACCTCCTCCGTCCTCTCTCTGGGGCTGGCAAGGTTCTCTCTAGAACTGTGCTCCTCATTCTTTCCCTGGACCTAAAATATCTGTGTAAGCCAGGTGTTGCTCAAACCAAGTGCCACCCTTCCAAAACATTCTGACATAGGTACTGTTACTATGCAGTTCAGATGCTTCATTTCTTGGGTCATTTGCTTGAATTTAGAGATCTTGATATTTCAGCCTCTTTTTTTGTACCAAGGATTGTACCCAAGGGTGCTTAACCACTGAGCCACATCCCCAGCCATTATATATATATATATATATATATTTTTTTTTTTTTTTTTTTTTTTTTTGAGACAAGTTCTCATTAAGTTGCTTAGGGCCTCACTAAATTGCTGAGACTGGCCTTGAACTTGAAATCTTCCTGCCTCAGCCATTGGGATTACAGGCCTGCTACTGGGTTGGCGTATATCAGCATTTTAATAACAGAGAAATCTACAATTCGTTAGCCTTTTAATGGCTGAATTTCTTGTTCATTTCCAGTTATGGCCAGCAGACCATTCAGTGAACGTGCTCCCTTGGCCTTAAGGACCCACCAGGAGGTAATTTCAGATTGCATTCCTAGAGTGCTTCCTGTCAGGTATGCCCTAAACTTCCTCAGGCACAAGACCCCTCATAAGCACCATTATCCCCATTTTAGAAATGAGGAAGCTAAGGCTCAAAGAGGTCAAGCGACTTCCTAAGCCATATAGGTGGTAAGTAGCAAGCCTGAGAGTTGAAATCAGGCTGGTTCCGACTCCCACGTCTTAAAAAACTGTACTACACTGTCCCTCAATAACAGAGCATCTATTCAGATACCGAGGTCAATAGAGAAGGACAGATGGGGACTCAGGGAAGAGAGGCTTTCACAACCAAACAAGCTGTGATGAAAACCAGCGCAGCACCTGCCTTTAAAAAACCATATTAAAAATGGCATTGGTAGGGGCTGGGGTTGTGGCTCAGTGGTAGAGCACTTGCCTGGCATGTGTGAGGCACTGGGTTCGATTCTCAGCACCACATAAAAATAAATAAATAAAATAAAGGTATTGTGTCCATCTACAACTAAAAAAATTACAGGTGCACGCCTGTAATCCCAGGGACTCAGGGGGCCAGGGCAAGAGGATTTTGAGCTCCAGGCCAGCCTCAGCAACTCAGCAAGACCCTAAGCAACTCAGTGAGACCCTGTCTCAAAAGAAAAAGGGCTGGGGCTAGGGACG
The DNA here is from genome assembly GCF_001458135.2 of Marmota marmota marmota. Classification (NCBI taxonomy): domain Eukaryota; kingdom Metazoa; phylum Chordata; class Mammalia; order Rodentia; family Sciuridae; genus Marmota; species Marmota marmota. The sequence goes on from NW_025999862.1 coordinate 3,714,988, forward strand.
TGGCTCAGCCATAAAGCACCCTTGCGTTCAAGCCCTAGGCCCCGGCCCTCCCCACAAAAAGGGCATCAGTCCAGTTAACTGTAGCAAGTTCAGGTCCATTTCAAATTACTGTGTTTGTTAACTCTGGGAAAGTGCTTCCCCCGTCTGGGCCTCATGAGTAAAATACATGGATTTTTATTTTATTTTTTGGTGGTACTGGGGATGGCACCCAGTGATTCAGGCACTCTCAGCAAGCACTCCACCACTGAGCTACATCCCTGGCCCATTTTTAATTGTTTAAATTTTGTTTTGAGACAGAGTCTCACCTGTTGCCCAGGCTGGCCTCAAACTTGCGATCCTCCTGCTTCGGCCTCTCTAGTCACTGGGATTACAGATGCGCCACCACACCCAGCTCTCCGTGGTTTTGAATGCCGGGATCTACCCTTTCAGAGCCTGAGGCTTGAGCATCTCTTTCTTCATCTTATTTTACATGGGACAGGAAGCTACTTAATGCCAAAGGCCAGAACAGGTGGCCTACAGTGGGAGTGAGACCACCAAGGTGTTTAGCCCTAGCCCAGGCCCCAGCCACTTGCCTTGGGTTAACTTGAGTCACCTCTGCCGGCTCCTCACTTGGGCTCACTCCCGTTTTTCCAAAAGGACCACATAGGCTGTCCTTGTAACCCGACCGGGATTCTTGGCCCGAGGTGCGTGGGGGTGTGCAGGCTCTGGTCTCCCTCGGGAACAATGCTCTGGGTGACAGTTCTTTAGACGCTTAGTTGGAGTCCTGAGAACAGAAAGAGACAAAAGATGCATTTGTCATAAAATCTAGAGTTACCAAAGGACCGGAAGGGGCAGGGCCTGCATCGCGTCCTGTGGAAACAAGGGCACAGGCCTTGGCTGTTATGTGGGCCTCGTGGGCAGAGGCCAGGGCACTTGGGTGCCCTTGACATTCAGACAGTGCTTTCTGGTTATCAAGTTCTGAGTCCCACTGGAACCTCACAGGAACCCTGGGTAGAGGGGGAGGGAATGGTTGCAGTGGTCAGGACGAGGACATGAAGATAGATGGTGACAACAGTAGCAGCTCCCGTGCAGGGAGCCTTCGCGGGCTCCAGGCGCTGTGCTGGGAAGCCGAGATCACTTTGTGGACAGGGAACAGAAGGAAGCTTGAAGGAAATCCGTTCCCGTGCCCACTGGGTTTGAACTCACGTCTCTGCAGCCCTGGAGCCTTGACTATTTTCTGGATGCTAGATTTTGAGCTGCTAAGCAGCTCAGAGTCATAAAACCAGCCCAGGTTTTAAGATCTGTAGAGAATGGTGGCCCACACCTGGGATCACCGTGGCTCAGGAGGCTGAGGCCAGTCCCAAGGCAGCCTCAGCAACTTAGCAAGGCCCTAAGCAACTCAGCGAGACCCTGTCTCTAATAAAATACAAAATAGGGCTGGGGAGGTGGCTCAGTGGTCAAATGCCCCTGGATTCACTCCCCAGTACCAAAATAAATAAAACAGAGTCTGTAAGGAAATGCCCAGGTTGGTGGACAAATTAGAGATGGAAAGCTCTGGTTGTACCAGATAGAGCTAGGGCAGACCAGGACAAGCCACAAGTTCCAATGAATGTCCTAGGCCACCACATCCTTCTTCCTCCCTCCCCCGCTTCCTTTGTTCTTCCCGGACAGAAAGCTTCCTGTTCCTTTCACCCTCTTTTATGGTGTAAATCCTGGGGGTGACTCACCACCTTCCCCCACTCAGCCACCCCATCTCTTCCCTACTTTTCTTCAATCCTGTGCTCAAGGAGCTTACAGTCTCTGGAGTTGGGAGGTACTAATTCAGACACACCATGAATTACGGGGCAAACTGTGATAGCTGTCATGGAGAATAGGGAACCACAAAAATCTAACCCTGGAAGGCTTCCTGGAGGAAGTGGCTTTGGGACGGGAACATATTGGTCTGGATCAGAGTTTTCTTTGGCGGCCTCTGAGGCAGGACCAAGGGAGCCCTGATAAAATTTATGAAGAGGACAAAGAAGAGGAAGAGGAGGAGAAAATGTGTGCTGGTACTTACTAATCTGCCCCCTCTAGGTTTAGAAGTTAGGGGAGAGTGGTCTCTGTCCTCTAGGGCACCAGTGCCCACGGTGTGGTCCCCACTCCAACAGCAACAGCAACAGCTGGGAACTTGTTGGAAATGCCTTGCCTCTGGCCTAGTCAGTTGAAAACTTTGGAGACAGGCTGTTTTAAGAAGCCACATTCTAGATGCCTACAGACAAGTGGGTTTGCTCATTCAAAGTACCATAGATCCTGTTCTCTTTCACTATGTTCACTGCATGAGAGAGGAATTTATGAATGAGATTCTGGAAGATCTGATACAGGTCAGTAGTTGTAAAGAGAAGCAGAATAAGTTGTTTGATAGGGTGGGGGTAGGGGATAAAGTTCAAGGATTTTAACAATTAACTGCCCAGGGACTAGACTCCAGGAAGTAAACGTTGTTGTTTATTATTACTACTATTATTATTATTATTATTATCATCATCATCATCATCATCATCACTGGGGATTGAATCAAGAGGGGCTTTACCACTGAGCCACACCCCAGGCCTTTTTATTATTTTATTTTGAGACAGGGTGTTGCTTAGTTGGTAGGCTGGCTTCAAACTTGAAACCTTTCTGCCTTAGTCTCCCAAGTCACTGGGATCACAGACATGTGCCACCACACCCGGTTTTATTATTTGAAAACCAAAAAGAACCTAATTGTTACTGCCAGACAAGCCAGGGAACCTGCCCACGTAAGAAAACCAACAGAGGGCGGGTAGAGCACTTGCCTAGCATAAGTGAGGCCCTGGCTTCACCCGCAACACCACCAAGAAAAAACAGAAAACTGGATTTAATGCACTTTGTCTAAAACTGGGGAGAGGCAGCTGATCCTATAGAAGTGATTGCAACCTATAGAAACAAAAGCCAGGAAATAGTCATGTGTAGGGTTAGCTAGGCTGTGCCAGTCAGAGAGAAGGTCACAATTTATGTTTTTCAACCCTTACTGGCACCCTCTGTGCTTTGGGGGCAGTTTTTCATCTTCCACGGAGATGAAGAAAATAACCAGAAGTTGGAAAAAAACAACTTGGGACTTTTAATTTCAGAGGGGCCTGTTTACACCAGCAGGTGCCATCTCAGTTCCCACCCTCACGACCTTAATCCCTTTGGGCTGCTATAACAAATTACCATCGATGGGGAATGATTTATAAACAACATAGATTTATTGCTCAGAGTTGTGGAGGCTGGGAATCCTAAGGTCACAGGCACAATTGGTGTCTTGTGAGTCCTCTCCCCCCCACCCCCTCCTGTGATGCTAGGCAAGTGCTTTACCCCTGAGCGACAGCCCCAGCCCTTTCAGTTTTTTTTGTATGGGAGATTGAACCCAGGGGAACCTAACCACTTAGCCACACTCTCAGCTCGTTTTATCTTTCATTTTGAGACAGGGTCTCATTAAGTTGCTTAGGATCTCGATAAATTGCTGAGGCTGGCCTTGAACTTGTGATCCTCCTGCCTCAGCCTCCTGAGTTGCTGGAATTACTCAGCGCCCCCCTGAGCACACGTATCTCATACATGGCAATTTCCGCTGCGTCCTCACATAATGGAAGGCCAAGCAAGCTCTCTGGGATCTCTTTTACTCATGCAGCCTCTGGAAACAAGGGCACAGGCCTTGGCTGTTATGTGGGCCTCCTGGGGAGAGGCCAGGGCACTTGGTAATGACCCTGACGTCATTCACCTCCCAAAGGCTCCCACCTCTAAAAGTCACACTGGAATCAAGTTTCAATATATGAATCTGAGAGGCAAGAGCATAAACATTCAGGCCATAGCCCAGACTGAACTCAGACAAGATCTAGACAGGTGGTCCCTTCCCCTTCAAAGCAGCCTTTACCGAAATCAGAGCTGAAATCTGCCTCCCTCAGCCCTCCCTGCCTCAGCCTTAGTCCTCTGGGTTCTCGCAGAACCCTCTTGTCCTTCTCATGGCTACAGAAGAATGACACCATGCTTACCAGTGGATTTTCATGAAGACACGTCACCAGCCAATCAAAGCATAGAAGAAGAACCCGGATGTTAATTAAAACAAGAATGGAGTGCATGCCTGTAATCCGAGTGTTTTGGAAGGCTGAGGCAGGAGGATGGCGAATTCAAAGCCAGACTCAGCAATGGTGAGGTGCTAAGCAACTCAGTGAGACTCTGTCTCTAAATAAAATGCAATAAAAGGGCTGGGGATGTGGCTCAGTGGCCGAGTGCCCCTGAGTTCAAACCCTGGCACCTGCCCCCTCCCCACGCAAACACAAAAAAAAGAACAAAAGTGATGGACACTTGGTGTTCACATGCCCTTTGCTGGGCCAGCTGACAGGGGTTGGCCTTGCAGATTGGTGGGGAAGGACAAATGACCCAACTCTCCAGTGTTGTCCAGATTACTGGCCCCTCTCCCATGTGGTTCATCTTAAGTTTTTCATTCATGACTTGGCTGGCTAGGTAGAAATTTGGGGACCACATACTTAAGCAATCATTTATTTTCATAAGCATTAACTACTTCACAGCTCTAGACCTACTTAGTTTCTGGGGGAACATGTTTCTTGCTTCATCTTGAGGTTCCTCATCACATCCAAACAATTGTATGTTCATGTGTCCATTCGGTTGACTGTTCAGCACACACGGCAACCCCCCCACACACCAGTCCCACCTCTTCCATCTACCTGATCACTAGCCAATTTATTTTCCAAATCGAGAAGCCAGAGTCAGCCCTGGACACATTCTGTTCCCAAGAACATGCTATAAAAGACACGACTCTAGGGCTGGGTTTGAGCTCAATGGCAGAGTGCTTGCCTTGCACATATGAGGCACTGGGTTCCATCCTCAGCACCACATAAAATGAATAAACAAAATAAAGATATGCGTCCAAGTATAACTAAAAAATATAAATAAATAAATAAAGACAGGACTCAAAGGAGGTAAAACAGGCAGAGTCCAAAAAAACAATTAAGTTCTCTTTCAAAGTTGGACATGCATGCTATCCCAACACCCTTCATAACACAAGGAGGAGGACAGAGAGATGACTAGCCCATGTCAGAGAGAGGCCACCTAAAGATCAAGAAGACACACAGCACAGGGCCCTGCCCCTCAGCCTGGTCATCCCACCACCAACCAGATCATCCTCCCAGGCCTCTGAAGTCTCTTAGGGCGCCACCATCTATAAATGACCTCACTTCTTAAGTGGTAATATGGAATCAATAAAAAATTCAAAATAAACTCACTATGAGCCAGTCGTGGTGGTGCACATCTGTAATCCCAACAACTCAGGAGGCTGAGGCAGGAGGATGGCAAGTTCAAAGCCAGCCTCAGCAACTTAGCGAGGCCTTGAGCAACTCAGCAAGACCGTGTCTCTAATAAAATATTTAAAAAGGTCTGGGGATGTGGCTCAGTGGTAAAGCGCCCTAGGGTTCAAAAGAGAAAAAAAGAAAGAAAAAAGAAAAGAAACGAAACTTACTATGAAATGGGGCTCTGACCCTTCTTGCTTGAAGATGGTCTTTGGAGCATCACGGTGAACATTCACTCCTCCAAGGCTCCTGGGATCACAGCCTCTCTATTCTCTTGAGGATGCCGGACAAACAAACGATGTGACCACATGAAGTGGCTTCTCACCCTCAAAGTGGCTTCTTGCCCAACACTGGAGAGAGAGCTCATCGTCCCACTGCCTTGTAACAACCTGAGCCAAATCTCGAATTTCTTTTTTTTTTTTTTTTTCCCTTAAAAAAAAAGAAAAAAAGACTCCATCCTACCACAACCGTCCATTGAATTCAAGCTTCTTCGCAGAGGTAGCAAAAGACTTCCTAATCTCCAGCAAAAATGCCAGCTATGTGCTCCCNTTGGAGAGCTGTGCTTAGCATGTGGGAGGCCCTGGGTTCCATCCCCAGGACCACAAAAAGTTCATCAATTCAGCTTCCACTGCTGATCAATTCAGCTTCCGCTGCTCCCTACGTGTAACCCAAGACAATTGTTTCCTGATCCCTCACTAGTGACAGGGAAACCTGAGAGCTCAGCACAGGTGTCCATGGAGGAGAAGCAGAGCTGAGTTGTGTTTGGGTGATGAGCCGGGGAGCAGGTGAAGCTTGACTAGTCTCCGGCACTGACCTACCCTGTCTGGACTGGGAGGTCTCCCCCAGGTGAGATGTCCCCTCTCCAGACCACACCAGGTGAGGTGTCTCCTTTGAGCACTGCTTATTCCTAAGAGGTTAAAGACCAGTTCCTAAAACACTGCCTAAGAGGTGCTTCAGGCTGACAGGAATGTTTCCCTGAGGGAGGATTTGGGGTGCCCGGGACTTTTGCCCTAAAATTCTGCCTCCCCGAGCTCTCACTGAACTCAGGCTGGGGTGGCCCTGACCCAGGCCACATTCCAACACAGAGCACAGGGTGATCCTTGCATGAGTATAAGTTCACAGGCAAAACTCATAGGAAGAACTACCTGAAAGAAAATGTCAATAAACTGGGCAACATACACTGTCTAAATCAGAACTCTTAGAATAGAGAGACCAAGAATGTAAAATTGGTAGATAGACATATATAATGAAATAAGGAAGAAAATAAACACATGAAAAAGTTGTGAAAAAAGAAAGAGAATTAGAAGAGTCAGGCGCAGTGGCAAGAGTCTGCAGTTCAAGATACTAAGGAGGCTGAGAAAAGATGACCACGTGAATCTGTGAATCCAAAGTCAGCCTGGGCAGCAGAGTGAGATCTTGTCTCCAAAAAACAAATAAGCAAAAAAGAAAACCCTGGACATTGTTATCCTAAGTACATGTATGAAGACATGAATGGTGTGGATATACTTTGTGTACAACCAGAGATATGAAAAATAGTGCTCTATGTGTGTGATATGAATTGTACTGTATTCTGCTGTCATCTATAACATATTAGAATAAAAAAGGAAAAAAGAAAACCCACAAAAAGAAGAAAAAAGAACTAGAAATATTACATATAAAACACATAATATAGGTAGATGAAAAAATAAGATAATGAAAAATTAGACAAAGGTTTTAGAGTTTTGTTGTCATTGTTTCATATTTAATTTTTTTAGATAAGACACAAAAAGCATAGCCATAAAAGAAAAAAAAATCATAAATCAACTTCATTAAAATTAAAAACTTTTGTTCTTTGAAAGACACTCTTCAGAAAATAGCCAAAGACATGACAGATAGATACCTGTCAGAATAGACACAGCTAAAGAATGAACTGTTGAATTGGAAGATCAAATTGAGGAAATCTCTGAGTAAGCAGCTGTGAAAAAGAAATAATATATTTTGATAAGTTAAACACTATGGAAAACAGAAGTAGAAATGCCAACATTTGGAAAATTGAGGTGCCAGAAAGAGAAGAAATAAAAAAAATTGAAAATATTTGAAGAAAAGCAAAATCGGGGGCAGGGGTGGTGGCTCAATGGTAGAGAACTTGCCTTGCACATGCCAGACCCTGGATTTGATCCTCAGCACCACATAAAAATAAATAAGTGAAATAAAGGTATTGTGTCCAACTACAACTAAAAAATAAATATTTTTTTTAAAAAAAGCAAAACCTCATACATTTTCTGCAATTAGTAAAAACAAAGGGTCTCAGGTTGAAAAGACATAGAATGCTACAAGAGATAAAGGGAAAATCCATTCAACATTATAGACTAGTAGACAAAACAAAGATGCAATTCTAAATACTTCTGGAAAAACAGAGCCACATCAATGTTAGCAGCACTTGTGACTTTGTTTCCAGTAGAAAATACAGATAGTTTCATTACTGTTATTGCAAATGTCTCAAAATACTGTTTACACTCACCAAGACTTCAAAATTATAGTTGTTATTAGGTTTTGTTGGATCTTGATACATAATGCATTAATAAAGAAGCACATATATAACTATATCACCACTTTTTTTTGTACCAGGGTTTGAAGCCAGGGGCACTTAACCACTGAGCCACATCCTCAGCTCTTTGGTTTTTAAAAATTTTTTATTTTAAAAAACCAAAGAGATAGGATCTTGATAAGTCGCTGAGGCTGTCTTTGAACTCTTAATCCTCTTGCCCCAGCCTCTCAGGCCTCTGGGATCACAGGCATGCACCACCATGCCCAGCTCCACTTTCTTAACTATACAATTCAATACCGTTGGTTTCCTTTGTAATTCTATGCATTTTTTAATATTTATTTTTTAGTTTTAGGTGGACACAGAATCTTTATTTTATTTTTATGTGGTGCTGAGGATCGAACCCAGTGCCTGATGCATGCTAGGTGAGCATTCTACCACTGAGCCACAACCCCAGCCCAATTCTCTGCATTTTATGCATTTAAAAACCCTCTGAGAAACCAGGGCCATGGCATATGTCTGTGATCCCAGCAACTTGGGAGGCTGAGGCAGGAGGATCACAAGTTCAAGGCCAGCCTGGGCAAATTATGAGGCCCTGTCTGAAAATTAAAAAAAACGCTGGATGTGTAGCTTAGCGGTAGAGCACCCTGGGATCAACCCTAGTACCACAAACAAAACAAAAAAACATTCTGGAAAAGAATCTATAGCTTTCATGCTACCACCAAAGGAAGTCCACGATGCTCTCACACTCAGCTGTGAGAGCCTGATCTAAAGGATGTAGGCATGGTCAGGAACTGTGTCTTTACCCTGGTCCTGTTTACCATGTTGTGTTATAGGTAGTTACACATCCTTCTTTCCTTGCTGCCTGTGAGTTCTTACAGGGAAGGAGAGGTGTCATGTTTCTTTGGGTCCTTGGTGCCTAGGACAGAGCTTGGTGCCCACTGAGCCATCATTTATACTGTGCATAGGGCTTGAGCCCCCTCAGGTGAGGCAGAAGAATAGGGAGAGTCAAAGGAAAGCAATAATTCACCCATGTGCTTGTTGGAGCATTCATTCATTCATTCATTCAGAGAACTGGCCAGGAGCTATTCCATGCTAGCCATGGGGGTAGGCTCTGGGGACTGTGGGAAGGAGACCCAAGTCCTGATTCTCCTGGAGCACCCTTTCCTGCCAATGGGAAAAAGACAAAAACGAGATTTCTGAAGAAGGACAAATAGAAGGAGGTCGTGAAGCTCGTTTTAAGAGGAAAAGTCTGTGGGTTCCTGCTCACCTGTTGTATGGGTGCTGGTCTTGCTTAGTAAACTGAGCAGCAGGCCTGCTTCGCCCCAGGTGTTTCGGGGGCTGGCCGGTGTAAAGATGCAAGATGGATGTCTGAGTTCTCTAAGTTCCAGTCCTGGTTCAAGGATTCTATGATGCCATCAATTAGTCAGAATGTGCAATGTTGCCTAGAAACCCAGGCTTTTTTTGCTTCTAAGAGACCAGATCTAGCAGAAGACAAACTCTAGTTTAACCTACTAAACGTTTGCTGGGAGACCAGGTCACAGGAGGGCTTGGTGGCACAGTGATGTGAATCTTTGGGACAGATCACCACTCCAGGAAGGATGCTGATAAAGAGACCCTCGCAACCCCAGGAGGAAGAAAGACAGGAAACGTGAGTGTGGTACCAAAGAAGGAGAGAAGTGGGGAAAGATAATAAGAACAGACAGGTTCTTGGTTCAGTAAGACAAATCTCAAAGGTGATCATTTCTCCAAAGAGGAATAACCTCAAAATATGAAAAGATAAATTGAACAAATCTGTACATTTCTCCAGGGATGTATAATCTTAAAATATTTTTTAAAAAGCCAATGCAGTGGCGCATGCCTATAATCCCAGCAGCTCGAGAGGCTGAGGCAGGAGGATTGCAAGTTCATAGCCAGCCTCAGCAAAAGTGAGGCGCCAAGCAACTCAGTGAGACCCTGTCTCTAAATAAAATTTTAGAAGGGCTGGGGATGTGGCTCAATGGCTGAGTGCCCCTGAGATCGGTCCCTGATACCTCCCCCCACAAAATAAAATTTTTAGGTTAATTTTAGTTAATCTAGGACCTGCTCTCAGCAGAGTCACCACACATCACCCTTCAGGGTCCCTCATCTATTCCCAGCCTCTCTCACTGTTTTGGATTCAGCCTCCTGCATTCTGCCTGTCTGAACATCCTGCTTCAGCAGTGGGTGACATTTGGCACTGGGAACCATCTCTTCATGCAGAGGTACACCACCACTCTTTGTGGAGTTGAAGCACCGTATAAGTCAGCATGTAATTTAGTGCATAAACTGAAATCAACCTGGCCCATCTGCAAGACTATTTTTCTCATTTTTGTTTCCCAGGATAACGGCCTCCGATTTTTGCAAGGAAGATTTCCTAGAAACTTTTGTTAGTCCTCATGCCTCTCTTCAGTAAGTATAAATAAGAATGACTCAGTAGTAGGGACACTTGAGCAATAAAAAAAAAAAGAAAAAAAATGTCTCAGAAAGACATTATAATAATCTGAGCCTGATGGCACACACCTGTAATCCCAGCAACTTGGGAGGCTAAGGCAGGAGGATTGCAGGTTTGAGGCAAGACCCAGCAACTTAGTGAGACCCTGTCTCAAAATGAAAATAAAAGGGCTAGAGATAGAGCTCAGTTGTAGAGCACCTCTGGATTCAATCCCCAGTTCCAAGGGGCGGGGGAGAAAAAGATATTATTATTATTAATTTTTTTTGTTATAGGTGGACACAATACTTTTATGGTATTTATTTTTACATGGTGCTGAGGATGGAACCCAGTGCCTCACACGTGCCAGGTGAGCATTCTACCACTGAGCCACAATCCCAGCCCAAGAAAAAGATATTGTTATCTGCTAGGCCAGATAAGGATGTAACTAGGTAACAAGAAAGTCACAGACAGTTCAGAGAAAGAGTAGGAGGGAAGAATGAAAGAGAGAGAGAGAAATGGATGTCCGCTGGAGAAAGGGTCAAGGATAGGCCAGTTCCACACAGTTCTGGAGAACAGAATGGAGATAAATGGGTGTGGGGGAGGGGCCCAGTTCAGGGAGGGGAATGTAACCATGGAAGTTGAAAGAGGACCCCAGTCAACTCCAGTTCAAAAGTGAACTGAGCATATTCTGCTAAGGGTATTGTAAAGTCAGTCCAAACATTTCCTCCAGCTGGCATGAAGTCTGGACTAAAGAGATCCTCAGCGCCTCCTGACTCTATGGCTTCCTTATCCTTCCAACAGGACAAGGAGATACCAAGGGAGCCTCCCAGAGCAAAGATCAACACCTCATGCCAAGTTTCTTGGGAAACCAAATGTTTTTTTATTCAGTGGCTGGATTTCATAGACCTAGCAGACCTTGAAAAGCCATCAACGCAGCAACGCAACCACGAAAAAGATGCCTCAAGCACATGCCGTGACCCACACTGAGGAACAAGATCCCACAGGGTGCTTGTACAGCTTCCTGCAAGCACGGAATGACTCCCGTGGGGCACTGGCCAACCAGCCCCTCTGCCTCTCGGGCTGAACACTCCAAAGTCTTTGTTCTTGCCTCACATTTGGAGTCAACGTGATGAGTTGAGCACAAGTTAGATTATAATCCCCTGGTTTATTGCATGAGTCTCTCATCCTCTGAATTGTTCATCGTCAAGTGGACAACCCAGGGTACTCCTCGAGCATCTCCGGGAGGAACTCAGTCACCCGGGCCATGGGGGCAGACTGATTGTGTTCCCAAGCCCAGCAGCCACTGGACCCAGAGCCACAGAGAATTGGCGCTCAGGACTCCATTCACAGAAAGGGGATCTCTCAGGCCAGAGACTTCAATTTCACAAGTTGGGCTGTTGTTGGCCCAAACGTACCGAATGGAGATGTCATATAATGCCACTGCAAAGCCAGTAACCAGATGCTAAGAGTACCCGAGAACCTGGGGTCCTCTTTCAGCCACCAAGAAGGTGAAGTCCGTCGGGAGGTGGCCTTTTGGTGCCTGACCCACTCATCTGCCAGAGGAAGGGCTGGTGAGTATCCGAGGTGCGTCAGGCCCGACCTTGGGGACTCCTAGTTCTCCTTCCGTGACTGCTGTGTCCTCTTGGCCACAGCAGTAATGAGAGCCGCTCCCTTTCCACTGCCGTCTTCTGACAGCATGAACGCCACGTCACTCTGGGGGGCTAGTGCTCTCACTGTTTCCCGCAGTACCCGAGAAAAGCTGTCAAAAGGACAGAAACGCCGTCAGCTCTTGCAGATGGGATACGCACATTTATAACTCTTCTGGTCTAGTTTTGTCCTCCCAGCTCATTTCTCAAGCCGTGCCTTTTATTGAGCAACTATTAATGCCAGGGATTGTTCTAGGTGTTTTACCTACAGAATAATGAAGAATAACAAATAGCGCTCAGATATGATTACTACTCTCTCTACGACATAAAGATACAGTTGAGAGATGTGTCTGAATTTGTACAACTAATCAGTTTATCAAGATTGGCCTTTTTCCAAAACCTTCATTCATTTATTTATTTGGGGTTTAAAATTTCCCCCAACTTTTTACTTCAAAAATTTTCAGGCTTTCAAAAAAGTGAAAAAAATAGTCCAGTGGACACCTGTGACCCTCCACTCAAGCTCAACAAGTAAAAACTGGGCCCTGCTTGCTTTATCCACTGACACCCGCCCATCCCCCTCTCATTTTCCGTAAGTCACGCCATCTGCATCACAGTGACCCCTGGCCTTTCTCTGCTGTCTTTTGAGGTATTAGATCCATCTGAACGGGCATGTTCAGGGTCAGAGTCATCAGGCTCGTGGGTGGGGTCAAGGTGTGTTTAACAGAGGCCCAGGAACGTAGCTAGAGAATCCTGGGTTACCTGAATGGTACAGGTGCTGGTCATCTCAGAGGGCCAGCCTGCCCGAGCAGGTTCTGAACCAACTCTGACGCCCAGCCAGAGGGCAGCCTGGGGAAACCACTGCAGCTCCCTGGGGTCTTATGGGTGGTGAGCCCCAAACTGCCAGGGACAGAGAAGAAAAGGGCTTGGCAGTCAAGCCATTTTGTCTGCCCCCACACTTAAGTACACAATTCAATAATTTTTAGTGTTACAAAGTTGTGCAATTATCACCATTAGCCTAAAAGAAAACTCCATACCTATTAGTGGTCATCTCCATTCATATCCACAGGATCCCCCCAACAACCACCAATTTATGTTCTATCGGAATAGATCTGATTATTCTGGGCATTTCATATAATAAAATTATACAAAATTTCATTAGGTAGCCTTTACTGTCTGACTTTGGTCATTGAACATACTTTCAAGGTGCACCAATGTTGTCCATGTGTCTGTACTTCACTCTCTTTTTTATGGCAGAATAATATTCCATTATAGAACTATATGATATTTTGTTTATTGACTTATCAGCTGATAGACACTTGGGCTGTTTCCACTTTTTAGCTCTTATGAATCATCTTGCTATGGGTTCTTTTGTGGAAATAGGTTTTCAGTTCTCTTGGGTATACCTAGGAATAGGATTGCTGGGTCATAGAGTGATTCTATGCTGGGTTACAGAGTGATTCTATGTTTATCTCTTTTAGGAACTGTCAAATTGTTTCCCAAAGCAGTCACATCAGTTTGTGTTCCCTCCTGAGTGTATGGGGGCTCCAACTGGATCACATCCTCAGCAACAGTTGCTATTGTGTCTGTCACCTAATAGTCATCCCAGTGGGGGAGATGTTATCTTATGGCCAATTTGCATTTTCCTAGGGACTAATGATATGTGCACCTTTTCCTGTGCTCATAGCCATTTGTATATCTTCTTCCATTGCACAGCCTTCATCCATTTGCTATTTGGGTAATTTGTCTTTTTTAGGTTGAGTCCTAAATGGTCTTTTCTAGATATAAGTCTCTTGTCAGATATATGATTTACAAATATTTTCTCTTATTTTGTGGGTTGTCTCTTCTTTGTGGTGTCCTCTGAAGCACAACATGTTTTTATTATTTATTTATTTAGGTACAGGGGATAGAACCCAGGGGCACTTAACCACTGAACCACATCCCCAGCCCGTTTTTGTATTTTATTTAGAGACAGGGTCTCATTGGGTTGCTTAGGGCCTCACTAAGTTGCTGAGGTTGGCCTTGAACTCACAATCCTCCTGTCTCAGACTCCCAAGCTACTGGGATTACAGGCATGCACCACTGCTCCCAGCAACATTTTTAAATTTGGGGGGGGCAGGGGGCGGGGTACCGGGGATTGAACTCAGGGACATTTGACCACTGAGCCACACCCCCAGCCCTATTTTGCATTTTATTTAGAGACAGGGTCTCACTGAGTTGCTTAGCAACTTGCTGTTGCTGAGGCTAGCTTTGAACTCCTGATCCTCCTGTCTCAAACTCCCAAACCGCTGGGATTACAGGCGTGTGTCACCTCACCTGGCACATTTTTAATTTTTTTTTTAAGTTGTAGGTGGACACATTACCTTTATTTTATTTTTATGTGGTAATGGGGATTGAACCCCATGCCTCATGCATGCTAGGCGAGCGCTCTACCCCTGGGCCACAACCCCAGCCCCATTTTTAATTTTGATAAAGTACAATTTGTCTTTTTTTTGTTGTTATTGTTGCTTATTTCTTTTTTCTTTTTATGTCAGATTTAAGAAATCATTATCTCATCCAAGGTCACAAAGAGTTACATACGTTTTCCTCTAAGATTTTTCAGTTTTAGCTCCTCCATTCAGGGCTTCGATTCATTTTGAGTTAACGCCATGCGTGGTGGGAGGCAGGTGTCCCACTCTGTGTTCTTGTTGGTGTCTACCCAGTTGTCACACCGTGGGTTGAAAAGACTGGGCTTTGACCATTGAGTGGTTTGGGTGCCTTTATCAAAAATCAATTGACCTATATATAAGGGTTTATTTCTGGATTCTTAATTACATTCCATTGATTTATATGTCTCCATTTATGCCAGTACCATACTGTCTTAATCACTGATTTTAAAATCAGGAAATGTGAGTTTGAAAACTTTTTTAAAAAAATTTTTTTTAGTTGTCAGTGGACTTTTAATTAATTAATTTATTTACATGCAGTGCTGAGAATCAAACCCAGCGTCTCACTCATGCTAGGCAAGCGCTTTATCACTGAACTACCACCCCAGCCCTACAACTTTCTTATTATTCAAGATTGTTTGGGCTGTTCTGGACCCTTACATTGAATACATATGAATTTTAGGAGCAGCTTGACAATTTCTCCAAAAAAACCAATTGGATTCTTCCCCCCAGTTCTGGGGATGGAGCCCAGAGCCTCACACATGCTAGGCAAGTGCTTCACCGCTGGGCTGCAAACCCAGCCCAGATGGGATTTTGATAGGGATTATGTGGAATCTGTAGATCAATTTGGGTATTATTGCTCTCATAGTAATATTAAGTCCTTCAGTCCATGAACATGAGATGTCTCTCCATTTACCTATATTATTTCTTCTTTATTGTCTTTAGATGTTTTGCAATTTTCAGAGTAAAAATCTTATACTTCTTTGGTTAAGTGTATTCCTAAGTATTTTGTTCTTTTGATGCTATTGTAAGTGGAATTGCTTTCTTTTATTTTTTATTTTTATTTTATTTATTATTATTTTGTGTGTGTGTGTGTGTGTGTGGTGCTGAGGATTGAACCCAGGGCCTTGTGCATGCGAGGCAAGTGCTCTACCAACTGAGCTATATCCCCAGCCCTATTTATTTATTTTTATGTGATGCTTAGGATCAAACCCAGTACCTCACACATGCTAGGTAAGCACTTTACCACTGAGCCACCACCCCAGTCCCAGGAATTGCTGTCTTAGTTTCATTTTTAGGCTGTTTGTTGAAAGTATATAGAGTACAATTGACTTTATCTCTGTTCTTATTGTTGTACCAGGGACTGAACCCGGGGTCCTCTACCACTGATCTACATCCCCAGCCCTCTTCATTTTATTTTATGAGGCAGGGTGTCACTAAATTGCCCAGGTTGGCCTCAAACGTGGGAGCCTCCTGTCTCAGCCTGCTGAGGAGCTGGATTTACATGTGCCACCATACCCAGCTACAATTGGCTTTTGTGTATCCATTTTGCATCCTGAACTTTGCTGAACTTGTCTACTAGCTCGAGTAATTTTTGAGTGTGTGCGTGGATTCCTTGGGATTTTCTCTATATGAAATCTTGTCATCTGCAAATAAAGACAGTTTTCCCTGGACTTTCCAATAGAATGTTCTTTGAAAACTTTTCTTCCCTAACTGCCATGGCTAGATTCACTATTGATTGTCCCCTTGAGGGTCACATATTTTTAGTCTGGATTCTGAAAGCCTCACCCATGGATCAATCCTTGTCTGAGAGATAAAAAGCCATGTGATCATCTGGTGGCCACACTTGAGACAGGAATTGCTGAGCAACAGTGGTGAGAGTCTACTTCCTTGACTTGTCCCTGAGCTTAAAAGCAAAACACCCGCTCTTTTTGGAGGGCAGCAACCTGGGATTGAATTCAGGGGCACTCGACCACTGAGCCATATCCCCAGCCCCATTGTGTATTTTATGTAGATACAGAATCTCACTGAGTTGCTTAGGGCCTCCCTAAGTTGCTAAGGCTGGCTTTGAACTCACGATCCTCCTGCCTCAGCCTCCCAAGCTGCTAGGGTTACAGGTGATCACCACCGCGCCTGGCTAAATCGCCCACTCTTTTACCATTACATTTGTTAGCTGTGGGTTTACACAGATGCTTTTTACCAGGTTAAGGCAGTTTCTTTATTCCTAGTTTGTGGAGGGCTTTTATTATGATGGGCATTAGATTTTATCAAGTTCTTTGCACCTATTGAAGTAATCATATGGTTCCTATCCCTTGTTCAAGTTTTGATTCAAGGGACCAGACCAAAACTCTGTGACACCCAGGGGAAGATCAAGAGAAGGTGCCCGTCAGTTACCCACAGCAGAGCAAGGGCTAAGGGCTGAGGCTCACCATAATATCAATGTCTCCGTGAATACAGTTCAACACAAATGGAAATTTAGAAGCTAGCTATTTCATCACGTTTTTGCCAAATAAATGCAAAACACTAAATAAAATAATAGCTTTCGTTATTAAAGCTATTTAAAACTAATCCTCACGACAACGTATGAGGTAGGTAAGATTTCGGTCCTCATTCTACAAAAAGAACTAAGGCTCAAAGAGGGTGCAAAGCAGCCGGAGGCCTCCCAGCCTCCACTGGGTGGAGCCAAGAGTCAAACCCACGTTTTGCAACAGGGGCTTTTCGTCCTTCTGTCCCCGGACTCTGAGCTAAGAAAATTATCACCAGCTCATATTTGACAAGAGCTCTGTGCCCTGCAAAATAATCAGGTCTCTTTACTACCCTGTGGGGTCAAGTGGGAATATAATAACATGGTTTTCAAGTGTGGTGCAGAGAGCACTTAGTACAAATTAATTCATTTAATCCACCTGCATTTTGCCCTAAGAGGTAGGGATCACTGGGGCTGGCCTGTCACAGATGAGAAGCCTGGGGTTTGGAGAGGTTGGCTAATATTCCCACAAGGTGCCACCAAGAAGCAGAGGCACCCGGACTCCCCTCTTGTCTCTGATTTGACCCTGTCCTCCCGACCCGTGCCAGCCCCCTGCCAGCCAAGGGCGGGGGCACCTCTCCTACGTTGGCCACCAGCACAGCTCCTGCCCCACCCCATTCCCCGCTCCCAGGGCCACTCACTGCGGGTGCAGCTTGTACAGGGTGCCGTCCACGCCCACGGTGACCTTCAGGTGCTCCAGCCCCTGGTCTTCTCTCCTCTTTTCCACGATGGCAGCCAGGCCTGCGCCACAGAGCTGGGCCGCCCTGCGGGACACGGCTCCACACACCTCCTTCACCACAATGCTGTCCTCACACGTGCTGTCCAGGCCCAGCTGCTGCAGGATCCTCCGGACCTGGAGGAGGGCCAGCCGGTCGCTGTGGGCAAACAGAGGAGGGTGTCAGCCCCCGTTTGCTGGGGCTCTGGAACCTGGGCAGCTTGACCACCTCCCACTGCCCCCCACGCATGTCCTGGCAGGAAGAAAGAGAAAATGATCCAGGCAATGGCAAAGCTGGAACAGAATGCTTAGAAGCTGAGATTCAAGAGGCTCCACCAGCCCAAGAAGTTCCATCATCTTTAAAGAGCAAAGTGTGAGCACCTCTGGTGTTAGGCATGCTCACACCCCTCATCTCACTAGGCGCTAATGTTAGAGTCAGCAACCAATATACCAGAGGCCCACTTTTTAGAAGAAGAGTCTGGGGTTCAGAGTGCTAGAGACCTGCCCTCTCACACAGCAGAGAAGAGAGGTTCAAACACAAGCCCCCTCCCACCAACTCTAGCACTCTCCCAAGGGCCAGCTCCAGGACTCTGCCCCCATTCATCGGGAGCCAAATTTTCTTTCTGCTTAACTTTTTTAAAAAAATTTTTTAGTTGTTGACAGACCTTTATTTTATTCATTTATTTATATCAACCAGTGCTTCACAGCAAGTGCTGTACCACTGAGCCACAACCCTAGTCCCTCTGCTTAACTTTTTCTGATTATCTGCTTTCTCTTCCTAACTACAATAGAGCTATATTCTTAGCCAAAGCCAGCACAGGGCTGAGTACATTCAATGAGAAAGAGAACAGATGAAGATAAAATACGTAGCTGGGTGTGATAGTGCACGCCTGTAATCCCAGCAGCTCAGCAGGCTGAGGCAGGAGGATTGCAAGTTCAAAGCCAGTCTCTGCAACTTAGCGAGGCCCTAAGAAACTCAGCGAGACCCAGTCTCTAAGTTAAATATTAAAAAAGGGCTGGGGAATAGCTCAGTGGTTAAGTACTCCTGGTTTGAATCCCTGGTGCCAAATAAGAAAAGGGGCGAGCACCAAATAGGACTCTAAATTTATGCAGAAAAACTCTCATCACAGGGACAGACTGGCCTCAAGTCTAGACCCTAATTATTTCCCAGGAAACTAGTGGTAACAGGTGATACTTACACAGAGCTCTGAATTTCAAACTAAACAATGTGAAGCTAATCCTTGACTGTCTCAGAGATACTCAGGGAAGATGTGTGTTGTCAAGAAAGAATAACTGTGAAATAACTTATGCGGCCAGAAAAAGGATTGAGCAGGTGTGTCCCTATAATCCTAGCAACTCAGGAGGCCGAGGCAGGAGGATTACAAGTTTGAGGCCAGCCTCAGAAACTTAGCAAGATTGCTAAGTTTTATGAGAATATTTAATGCCATGGAAAATATTCATGACAGTAAAAAATAGATTATAAAATATTATGTTTGCCCTTGGTTTTTAGTTTGTTTTAATGTCATGCACAGGCTAAAATAAAACAAAGAAACCACCACACGCTCAAAAACAAGAAAACAGAAGGAAAGCTATTCAGATGTTGTAGGATTACCAGCATCTTATTTTCTTCCTTTTGTTTATCCATACACTTAAAACTTTTTAAAAAATAAGTGAATAATATTTTTATGGTTAAAAAAAATTAGCTGTGTGTGGTGGTGCATGCCTATCATCCCAGCTACTCAGGAGGCTGGAGCAATGAACATCAACCACTGGTGATATCACAGAAGAAAGACAGACAGCTCAGGACCACCTACGAAATCTGCTTGTCCAAAATTCAACACTGAATTAACCAAGCATCTCGATCTAGCTGTAAGTTTTTCAGAAAATACAAGAGAGAGAGAAAAATGCTAATTGCTATAATCAGAAAAGTCTAGAATATAGGAAACATAAGATGATAGCTTCCTCAACAAATATGTTTTAAGGAGAAATGAGAGGGTGGGAAAAGCTGTAGGTAAAAACAGAGTTTAGAAACATATCAGCCAAATGCCATGCATGGACCTTGTTACAGATGCAAACAACTATATAAATCACTATCTTTGGGCAATTCAGGAAGTGAGAACACTAGAAGATATTTTGAGATTAAGGCTTATCATTTCCTATTCAGGCATGATAAAGGTGCTGTGGTCATGCTTTTGTAGTGAACTCATATTTTAGAAATACATTTGAAATATTTATATATGAGATGACATAAAACATGGGATTTATTTCAAATTAAGCTAACCCAGAGGTGGGTACAAAATTGTACGGATGAACCCAGTTCAGTCATGAATTGATCATCAATGATGGTGGTGATAGAAACGCTGAGTTCATTTTACTATTTCCTCTACCTCTGATATATATAATATGACTGCAATTGTGAAAACATCTTTATATGTATTCAAGAACTTAAAAGGAAATACAATATATAAAAATCAAAACTTATATTTGGTTTTTTGTTTTTATTTTTTGTTTATTGTTGTTGTTTTGGGTACCAGGGATTAAACTCAGGGGTGCTTAACCCCTGAACCACATCCCCAGCCCTTTTTTATATTTTATTTAGAGACAGGGTCTCACTAAGTTGCTTAGGGGCCTCACTAAGTTGCTGAGATGACTTTGAACTTGCAATCCTCCTGCCTCAGCTTCCCAAGATGTTGGGATCATAGGCATGCACCACCACACCCAGCAAAATATCATTATTTGGTAGTGAACATATGGGTGATTTTTTTTTGTAAGACTTTTGTATTATGGACAGATCATCATTTCAGGAATAAAAGAAGATTACTTTTTGGCCTTAATCTAACTCCTGGAGTTAGTCATTTCTGCTAAGGACTCTGAACCCACTCAAGCCACACTCAGGGATCTTGGGACTGTGATCTTACACAGCTGGGGAGAGGGAGCAGCCCAGGCATCAGCCCCCACCCAAATAGGGCCATCCTGTTTTAATTTTAAATTCTGAACCCTAACGGAGCCTGGCATGATAACATCACATCCCATTTGGAACGTTTCACACACAGCAGGTAAACTTGATCACACGTCACCTTTCAATCTGGGACAGGAACTTGGTTTCAAAGATGCCCCTGGTCCGGAGTCGCTCTGAAATCTGCCCTCGGAAGAGGAGACCCTGTTTGGTCAGGTCAATTAGGATCTGCCGCACGATCTCCCCCAGGTACATGCCACTGGTCATTTTCTCATATCTGTTTGGAGAACAGGGATAAGTGGGTAAGGACAGGAAAATCAGTGATGGCAAGTGGCTTCTAAAATGCACCCTGGGCCAGGTGTGGAAGGCATGCCGTTGCCGATGGTTCAGGGGGGGCCTGGGGCAGTGGTGGCCTGGAGAGGCTCTCTCCAGATGCAAGGCAGAAAAGAGTGTGCTGTGGGAAGACAGGCTTCCGCCACGTGCACCAGGAACCAGTCCAGCTCTCCCACATCCCGCTGAGAGGTGAGCAAGGACTGGGAGCCCCCCTGCCAATCAGGGACCCACAGAATAACAGAAGGCAAGCATCTGGGGCGCTGGATGCACTGAGCAAAACCTAGTCCTGCTCTTGGCCCCAAAGCCCATTCTCTCTGGCTTTGCTGCAAATCGGATCTATTAGAGGGTCTCCTTGGCTTTGTATGGAGCCATTTATTCCACTAGAATTCATCTACCTGCATGTACATTGAAAATACCTTCATATAAAATGTGCACAAAAAATGTTAGCTCTTCTCTCTTTCCGCCAGAGTGTGAGCTCCTGGAGGGCAAACAGCAGGGGAAAGGGGGCTTGGGAAGCAGCGAGGCACCCAGAAGACACTCTGCCCAGGTAGGTGAACAATGGCTGCAGGGTATCCCCAACAACCGTCAGAGCTGGGCTCCCATTGGCTGCAGAGGCCAATGGAGATAGGAGCATTCCTAAGACTTCCATGCTGGCCTCCTGCTCTCTAAAGGATATGAGATCTTTTCAGCCTAAGAAACCAAACACCAGGACAGAAGAATAATGGTGACTGCGAGGCCGATTCAAGTGTTCGGCCCTTAAACTGTCCAAAAACATGGGCCCCAGTGGATACAAACACAAAATTATGGCACAAGGACTCTGCCCCTCAAGAAGAGCCTTGATATTTGGGATGCAGAGATAAGGTCCCACCAGGTGCAGTGGCACATGCCTGTAATCCCAGCAGTTCCAGAGGCTGAGGTAGGAGGATCGTAAGTTCAAAGCCAGCCTCAGCAACTTAGGGAGACCCTGTCTCAAAATAAAAACAAAAAGGGCTGGGGATGTGGCTCAGTAGTAAAGCACCCCTGGGTTCAAACCCTGGTACCAAAAACAAAATCTAAAACAAAGATAAGTTACCTTCTTTTTGGAGCAATTCCTGTTTAGCTGACCTCACCAAAGCTCACCTGCCTTCCAGGGACAAAGACTGATGCCAAAGGCAGGCAAGGGGCCCAAGGGCTGGTCCTAGCCTTGCCTGAGCCTCTTCTAGACAACATTCTAGGAACAGTCACGAAGGTGTCCCTGGCCCAGGCATCTCATCACATCCTACCTGCCCACCCTCCCAGTGTCAATATATCTGTATTTCCCCTTAATTTGCATATGCAGATACAAGTCTTGATTGTAATAAAGACCCTTTGGCCTGCAAAAACAGTTACCACCTGGTGCTCTGCAGAAGGGGTTCGCCACCCCCTGTTCCAGTTTGTGGGCCCAGGTCAATCATCAAAGCCTTATATAACAGCCCAATCTACCACTCTCTCCCCCACTCCAGCAGGCATATCACAGTGCAAGAGAAAATCTAGTCCCAATTTTTAAAAGTCATTTTTCCTAGTGTTTTTAGTGTGATGAGTAATTGGTATATACATCGCCATGGATGGTGACCCATGATGTGACATGCTGTTGCCCTTGAGAACAAGCCCTCCCTCCCCATCCACCACAGGGGCCCTCTTTCTTGTCCCCCAGACCAGAGATCACCAACCTGGTAGCAGATCTTAAAAGACCAAGGAGGTCGATTTCTAAAGTGGACTGATTAAGCGTCCATCTCAGAGAACTCATTAAGCGAGCACACCCCTGCTCTGCCCCCAGCCCCAGTGAGTAGACCTCTGACAGCTCTACCTTGCTTCCAGAGCCAAGACTAGCCCTTACAGTGCCTTCTGGAAATCAGAAAAAGAGACCCCTTCCTTCTACCTGTGGGAAACATCATATTTTTCTTTCATTGCATTGACAGCTGATGGAGAGTTATAATAAACATGCAAAGCTATCATGTCAACGATACAGAAATAGCACCCGCCCTTAGGCCCTGTAAAGTTGCTTCCTGCACACCCTGTATAAGTGTCCACATCCACCCTCTTCACCTCTGTTTGCCAGGATTCAAGGACCCCTCGTCCACCTCCTTGTCGTACTGGGTCCTGATGTCCTCTATGCAGCCATTGTCTCCAAATCCTCCCCACTCTGTGTTGATACACATCTTGCCCTCATCCCCGTCCACCAGCTCAATGTTCCGCAACTCCTCCATGTAGCACATGTTGCTTCCCGTCCCTAGAAGAAATTGCAAAGGGAATTTAGTTCTCTAAGACACCATGAGGTCTTGGGCAGCGTGGGGCAGTGAATAAGAATCAGGATTGGAGGGCTGGAGATAGAGCTCAGTTGGTAAAGTGCTTGCTTCACATGCACAAGTGCACAAGGCCCTGGGTTCAATCCCCAGCACCACGGGACTGGATGAATCCAGCTCTATACTCAGCTGGCTGGCCTGGGGAAGTTGTTCCAGAGGGTCATCTGGGCACCTTGAATATAAGCAGCAGGCAGAACAAAGAGATGCAGATCTGCTGAGATGGCTTCAACCACGTGTCCCTCGACCTCTTAGAGAAGGTCGTCCCTATTTGGAATCCACCTTGGCCTTAATCACTGCCAAATTTCTTCCAAAGGTCCCTAAAATGTCTGTATCATCTCAGGCCACTCTCTTCCCCTCTTCTCAGTTTCTTTCCAACTCATCCCCTTCCTACGTACCCTAAGAACTAGAAGAATCCAGAGAAACAAGTTGGTGCACATTGGGTCCAAAGTGATTCAATTTTGGTCTCTTTCTTCCTAAGAAAGTCTGTCCCAAAGCCATCATTTGAAAAAAAATCCCTTCTTTCTATGTCATCTCCTTCCTCAACAAAAAGGATAAACCTGACTTAGAACCCTTAATGGAAGAAGATACTAAGTAGAGATTTCAAAATTAGGCAACCTGGAGTCCCAATCTTAATTAATTTCTTCTCTGCCTTGGACAAAGCATCTGCATAATGGAGAAATAGTGAGTTGCCCCACCCAAACCACCTCTTGCTGTGTGAGAATATCTTGAGGACTGGGATGGGATTAGCAAACATGTGACATCTGTAAACCACCATTTTTTCCCTTGCCTATGACCTGGCCTTAGAACTACTCTCAGCATAGTAGTCCAGGCAACTATCTAACCACTTACCTGCAATCAAGCCAATCTCACAATTAGGATCTTCATAGCCACAGGTCATCATGGTCCCCACTGTGTCATTCACAACCGCAACTATGTCCAGGTCAAACTCCTGCAAAGGAGGAAGTTCTACTGGAAGCAGGATGTGGAGGAGTCACAGGGACTGGGCAGAGGGTGGCAGAGCAGAGGGCCTAGGGGAAGGGGGCAAGGTCAGGCATGAGACTCAACACATGGCCTACATTTCTCCTCTTGATGGCTTCTCTGAGCATGTCCACCACATCCTCCCCTTCACAGTCGGTGGCCTTGAAGCCTTTGGTCCACCCTATGAGTGTTCCCTGAAAGAAAGGAGGGGAAATTCATCTGAGCCATAGTTCACAAGGACCACCGTGAACCTCGACTTCTACTAGACACTGACAATTTGATGGCGAGCCAAGCACACATGCTTTTGATTGTGTTTCTGCCTCTGCAGCCCTAACACAGCACGGAGGTGTCACTGAGCAGGATGCCCTGACAAGGTCTAGCACTGTGTGGAGTCACTGCCACAATTCCTGTTCTTCAAGGGTCAGCCATGTTCCCTGCCATTACTGCCCAGAATCAAAGCCTGGGATCAGAGAAGAAGTCCCACTTCTAATTCATCCTGGGATGGATTGAGATGGGATCAAAGGTGCAGTTACAACATGTTTGACAAAGCATTGTTCCACAGCGAGAAACTAGAGGCATCCTATGATTGCAACAATATCCAGGAGACCTATCATCTTATGCAGGAATATAAAAAATGTTAAAAACCTCTTAAAGTATGCTGCAGGAGAACACTGGATGTTAGAGAACAATGTCCCTTAGGCACTGTTAAGTGAAAGCTCAGTAAACAAATACAGATAGTGAATCATTCTATTTTTATTTTTAAAAATTACATATGCACATGAACCTGGAAAAAGATCTGAAACACTATTTTTGGTTTTTTTGTTTTGTTTTGTTTTTGTTTTGGTACCAGGGATTGAACCCAGGGGTGCTTAATCACTGAGCCACATCCACATCCCTTTTTTATATTTTATTTAGATACAGAATCTCACTGAATGCTTAGGGCCTCACTAAGTTTCTGAGACTGGCTTTGAACTCGTGATCCTCCTGCCTCAGCCTCCGGAGCTGGGATTACAGGCATGCGCCACCATGCCCAGATATTTTACAATTTTGAGAAGTATTTTAATTTTAAAGAGAAGCCCAAGGTTGTCCTGTTAGCCTGAAGCAGACGGCACTCTAGCCCTAGCTCTGCAGCCCAGAAAGTCAGGAGAGGGGACAGCTGGCAGAGCTGGGGTATCTGGGCCAACAGAGGTCTTGGGAAGGAGAGGTGGCCAGCAAACCCGCCGGGAGTGCCCCACCCCTGTGGCTCGATGCCACCTCACCCTGAGGCCCTCGGCCAGCAAGCCCCGGTCTCCCTCCTTTTCTCCTCAGTCCTCAAGAAACTGGGCCACCTTGCTCCTTTCCTGCTTGACATGTGTAGACAAATCAGAGACAACCCAACTGAAATACCTCTCTCTTGTAAACTGCAGTTACACAAAAATGTTATCTACTTTTAATCTCTTTTTTCCTCCAGCCATGGGCGGTTTTGTTCCCAGCTACCCACTTGCTCATCTTGTCAGAACAACTGGAAGAAGAGGCCCTAGAAACCCAGTGCCCTGGGTCAGAAGCACAACTGTGTCCCGGAGCCCATCAGCCCTTCAGGACCGTGGACAGCTGCACACAGCTCCCCCTCCCCCACAATGTATTGATTCCTAGGGCCACAGTGACACAGGGATAGGATCATCTTTAAAGAACAAAACATGACTGACAAGAATGCATTCCCTTCTGACTCCCCATCACCTCTACTACTAGGAGGTCACCTGTACTATTAGTCCAGTAGGAGTCCTTCCAGATCTTTTTCTCTATGCCTATGTATGTTTTTAAGTAAATAATTTATACAGTATAAACTACTGCTATTTGTTTTCTTCTTCAATGATGCTCCTTCTAGATCTTTCTAAATCACTTGACAGGGACCTGTTACATTCCTTCACTGAACAAAATATTCCTCAAATATAATTGCAGAGAAATTTTGGAATCCATAAAACATACCTTTAAAAAAGGGTATATATTTATCCTCATTTTTGTGGGGGAAAGGGAACAAGGGATTGAACTCAGAGGTACTTGATCAGTGAGCCACATCCCCAGCCCTATTTTGTATTTTATTTAGAGACAGGGTCTCACTGAGTTGCTTAGGGCCTCATTTTTTGCAGAGGCTGGCTTGAACTCTTCATCCTCCTGCCTCAACCTCCCAAGCCCTGGGATTACAATTGTGCACTACCATGCCCAGCTATCCTCATGTTTTAAGTGAGGAAATTAAAGTACAGAGAGTTAAATAAATCATCCAAAGTCACATGGCTAATAAATAGCAAGTCCTGGATTTGAACAACAACAACAAGAAAAAACACACATTTTTTTTTTTATCGTTAAAATATTCCACCATGGCCCAGTTTAGTGGTGCACACCTATAATCCCAGCAGCTCAGGAGACTAAAACAGGAGGATCCCATGTTCAAAGCCAGCCTCAGCCACAGTGAGGTGCTAAGCAACTCAGTGAGACCCTGTCTCTAAATCAAATACAAAATAGGGTTGGGGATGTGGCTCAGTGGTGGAATGTCCCTGACTTCAATCCCCAGTACAAAAAAAGAAAAAAAAAAAATTCCACCATGTGTTTCTAGCTGCTCTGAATTACGACTCCTCAACCAAGTCAAGAGTGCCTGGGAGGAAACCTGAGCTGCCCCAGAGGAGGAGAGTGGCCCCCGCAAGCTGCCTCACCTTGTCAATGCTCATCTGCCTGCAGGGAAAGGAGAAGGTGAAGCCCAAAGGCAGCCGGGCACCCTTGAGGCCCATGTAGTCCAGGAAGTCGGCGATGCACTGCACGATGTGGTCGAACAGCTGGGGGGAGAGACACATCCATACCACTGGGCACCCATCAGGGTGCGAGTGGCGCCCACGGGGCACGAAACTCCCTCCCTACACTCACCTCCTCGCCAGTGCCCTGCATGATCTCCAGGGGGATGGCAAAGATCTTGTTGTACATTCGCACTGACCTCCGTCCGCTTCTGATCTTCACCAGGAGGACCCGGAAGTTAGTCCCCCCTAAATCCAGGGCCAGGAACTTTCCTTTCTCTGTGGGGAGAAAGTGAAGGCTGTGTTCTCCAGCATGCACTCAGCAGGGACTTGTGTCAGGGCACTGGGGGGAGGAGGAGAGGCCCAAGCCCAGCAGACCTGGAGCCGGCCTTCCTGGGCTCCAGACCAGAGGGTCAGGGTCCTGCACAGGGAGGTTGCACCTGTCTGAGGCCAGACTGCAAAGGCCAGGTGCCCCTAAACTATCATTGGTGAGGTGACACAAAAAGGGCCCTGAACTGCAGGAAAGGGACCTAGTGGCTCTGAAAGATGGCTTTTCATCTTAAGCAAGGGTGGCCAGGCCCTGCCTTTCCACATCTGCAGAATAAGAGGTTGGGCCTCTGAGGGCCTTTCAGGCTCTAAGTTCCACCCCGCAGTGGCCTGTTAGGAAACCCCAAGGCACCGTATTCTAGGAACAGGGCGTCTGGTAAAGGACACACTGAAACTGACTTGCAAGAGGCCTCTGAGGGTGACTCTGGGCTAGGTGACCCTGACCGCAAGGACTCCAGAAGGTGTTTCCATCCTGTCTGTGCAGCCTAGAGGGATCCTCGTCACAGCATGGGATGACTTTTCTTGCTCCCTCTCCTTCCCCTGATCCCCACACACCCCAGCCTGACTAATGAAAAACCGTGTCAAGTCCTTCCCCCTTGGTACCTGTGGGCCCCATGTGCAGTCAGAGCCTCTGGCTTCCCTGCTGCCCGCATCATCTGCCTCCTTCCCAAAGAACCTTCTCCCTTCGCTCAGCCTCACTCACTTTTTTTTNGGGGATTGAACTCAGGGGCACCCGACTACTGAGCCACATCCTCAGCCCTTTTTTGTATTTTATTTAGAGACGGGGACTCACTGAGTTGCTTACTGCATCTCTTTTGCTGAGACTGGTTTTGAACTCGAGATCCTTGACACCTGATATCACTTACTCATTCATTGCCTAGCAGCTGTGAGCCCCACCCACAAGGGCAGGGGCTATACTTCACTGCTCGGTTACTGTGCCTGGAATAGAGCAGTAGGTTCGTAACAGAGCTTTGAGGAGTGAAGGCAGAAGGATGAAAGAAATGAAGAATATGAATAATTAAGTAATTATGAGATTTTTTTAATATATTTGATTTTTCTTTGTTTTTATTTTGGGAGGTTTTTGAAGTTTTTGTGTTTTTTTTTTTTTTTTTTTTGGAGGGGAGTTGTTTGTTTTGGTGCATTGAACCTTGAACCCAGGGGCACTTACCACTGAGCTACATCCTCAGTCCTTTTTATTTTGACACAGATTCTAAGTGGCGAAGGTTGGCCTCAAATTTGTGATCCTCCTGCCTAAGCCTTCTGAGTCATCAGGATCTTAAGTGTGCATCACCACACCCAGCTGGATTTGGGGTTTTGGTGTGTTTGGGTGTGTATGTGTATGTGTGGGTGTGTTTCTCATGTAAACTCAAAGGATTTGGGCTTCAGAAAGATCTTCGTTGTTTAGAGATCCAGAACAGGTGACCTCAGCAGGTCACTAAATCCCTAAGTCTCAGTTTGGGTATCCATAAAATGGGAATCATTTCCTCTTTGAGAAACATACAAAGTGTTTTTGGAGATGAAATGGAAGTAAAGGTTCAAATGCAAATTATAAGATGTGAATCAGCTCACAAAGTTCATTATTTCAGTAAGAAGTCCATGAGATTCGAAGAGGTAAAATATTTTTTCTAAAGAACTTACTGTCCTCTTCAGAGGCTTCTCTCCCCTGAGCCCGAGGTGCAGGACCAGGATCAAGAGTTGAAAAAGTCCAGGGCAGAAACCAATGAGAGGAAGGAGAGCAATCCAAGCCCCAGGAGAGAACCGGCAGGACAACCAGCCCACACCAGCCCAATGACCCAGACGGACGCTCAGGGACAGGAGGACCTGAGCCTTCTGTCTGCTCCTAGAATGGGTCTGCTCACGTCCTTACCTACACACATAGACACATGTGCGTGCATGCTCGCACACACACACCCCCTTGGGTCAACTGAGGCCACAATTCAGAAGGAGAGTGAACCCCCATCTCCTCCTTTCATTACAGACATGAATCCAACGATCTAAAAACCGAATACCTCCCTGGATTTAGGGAGGGTTTTTTGGGGGGGGGCACAGTGTGTGCTGGGGATTGAACTCAGGGGCACTTACCCATTGAGCCATATCCCCAGCCTTTTTCTGTATTTTATTTAGAGACAGGGTCTCACTGAGTTGCTTAGGCCCTTGCTAAGTTGCTGAGGCTGGCTCTGAACTCACAATCCTCCTGCCTCAGCCTCATGAGCTGCTGGGATTCCAGATGTACACTACCACACCCAACTTAGAGAGTTTTGATGGAAGCTCTGGGTGGCCCTTCAGAACAGAGGGCTTGCAGACCCACCTGTGCCATCGGGCATCCCGCAGACATAGGTGGGCAGCATCTTGACTGTGGCCAGCGCCTGCGTCTTCTTCTTCAGCCCATACTCAAGCTCAGTCCGCATCTTGTGCTGCACGCCCACCAGTTGCTCCCGGGTCAGCTGGAACAAGGCCAGCACCTCATCAATCTGTTTCCTCTGGGCCTGCACACGGGAAGCCACTGCCGTCACCATGGCGGCCCCCTTGGTGCTGCCACTCTCTGACAGGAGGAAGCGGACATCACAGTTTGGGACCAGTCTCCTCACCACCTTGTGCAGGCGTTTGGGGTACCTGGAAGTAGGAGTAATGCAAAATATCAACAGTCAGGTCTGACTAATGGGAAGAGACCCAGGTGGAGTGGGGACTGCATCTGCAGTTGCTAAATGTTATGGAGGGTGACGAGGACAGCTGGGACAGTGGAAGGACACTTGGGAGGCTCAAGGAAATGCCTATTTGATCAGCTAATATTTCACCAGTGGGGTACATCCATGCATAATGTATTAGCTGGGCATCTTCTCTGTCTAAAGAAGAATCTTCTTCTTAGCCCTTTCTAGGGTGTACCCACTCAACTTCCAGCCTGACCTCCATTAGTCAAAGGGGATTCCATTCTGTTTTTCTGCCACTGCTGTTTTTTCCCATCTCTAACTGGGTGTAAATTATTTTCCAATCTTACCACCTAGTAGGTTTCAATAAATAACGAATGAAAGATGGATGGATGGATGGATGGTAGATGGATGGATGGATGGTAGATGGATGGTTGGATGGGTAGATGGATGGATGAAATGGGTAGATAGTAATGGATGGATGGATGGATGGATATATGGGTGGACAGACACCCATATAGATGGATGGGTAGATGGATAGATGGCCTTCCTAATTAGGCAATTGGCTTGAGCAGACTATGTCTTCGTGAGTGATTCCCAAAAGCACCCAACCATTTAGGGGAAAGTAGGCTTTGGATTCACCGTTTCCTTTTAATCTTAGAACTATACAGGGGTGTTCCATTCCAGCTGCCCAGATACACAGCATCGTTCAGTGAGAACACTGGAACCCGGCCCCAGGAGAGACCTGCTGGAGGGGTTGCAGGTGGACAGGCGGCACTCACTGAGGGTGTATCTTGTAGAGTGTGCCATCCATGCCCACTGTGGTCCGGAGCCTCGCCAGCTTCTTGTTCTCCCGGAGGCGCGTCAGGATGGCCGCCAACGCTGCTGCACAGAGATTGGCGGAACGGAAGGAGACGATGGTGCAGACATGCTGGACAGCAATGCAGTCGGCCTCAGAGGGCTCCAGGCCCAGATCCACCAGGATCTCTCTTGTATTACCAAGACCTTCTTTGTACCTGGCCAGGGGACAGGAATGAGAGGACCACACTTCCCCATGCCACGGACATCCTCCTGGGGGAACCAGCTCTCCTACCTCTCAGGATTATACAAATAGACTGGTTCATGGTGACAGAGGAATGACAATATCAACATTGATAAGAACAGTTACTATCTATTGAGCACTTACTATACGCCAGGTACTTGTCTAAGGATTTCATATGTATTAACACATTCAATCTCCACAAAAATACTAAGGAAAAGCAGTGTCACTACCAAATTGTACAGATGAGAGAGGTGAGTCACAACAAGGGTAACTTGTCCTTGGTGGCACAGTTAATAAGTGCTAGAGCCAAGATTTGAACTCAGGTAATTAGATTATGGCCCATACTTTTAACCACGCTGTGCTATGTAGCCCAAATCTGCATAGTCCCAGACTCCGGGTGAGTGCCAGTCTGCTGAATCGAAACTGATTACACAGCCCATGGCAATGCCAGGG
This sequence comes from Marmota marmota marmota, assembly GCF_001458135.2. Classification (NCBI taxonomy): domain Eukaryota; kingdom Metazoa; phylum Chordata; class Mammalia; order Rodentia; family Sciuridae; genus Marmota; species Marmota marmota. The sequence goes on from NW_025999862.1 coordinate 3,746,407, forward strand.
ATTCTCAGCCTGAGGAACAGGACACTGAGATGACTAAGGCCAGCCATCTCCACCAGCAGCCCATTGAAGGGATCTAAGTGTAAGAACTCAAATCACCAAATCTACGGGTGGCTCCGCTGGCCACCCACCTCCCACAGAGGCAAGGCAGGAGGGACACAGTCAGTGACTTACTTCTCCATGGCAGCCACATGTTGTGTTTCAATCTTGCCCTTAGTGTGGAGAGCAGAGGATTTCATACCACCAAACAGGAGGCCAGCCTTAGCCATCTTCAGCAAGATGAGCCTGACGAGCTCCCCCAGGTACAAGCCACTGATCATCTTCTCAAACCTGCAATTTGGTGAACACATCAGTGGAAGCCACATCTTTGGTTATGCAGCATCATATCCCAAAGACCAGAAGCCATGGCTCAAGGTCAAGAGCAGGATAAGAGCTCTGTGGATCAGGAGGCCTCAGCCCAGCCCAGGTGCAGCACGCCGTTGGCAGAAGAGCACCATCCTTTCCTCGACACTCTTCATCAAGGAAAGGGCTAAGTTGGAGAAGATCTAAGATTCCTACCTGTTCACAAAATGCTGGGCTCCAAGAATCTTTATCTCAAATCACCCTGGCTGTGGGGGTGCCATGCTTACTTTGGGCATAAGGAAACTCAACATTCCTTTCCTAGGAATCACATAACCATTGCATGACAAATCACATTTCAGGTACTTCCACTGAGCTTCTATCCAAGAGAGAAAGATGCTGCTATCATTTGGACCTAGAGTGTCCTGCAAAGGCTCATGTGTCATAAGCTTGGTGCTCAATCTGTGTAATGCTGTTGGGAAGTCGTGGGATTTTAAGAAATGGGACCACAAGGTGGTTGTCCAGTCACTTGGAGAGTGTCCTTGGAAGGGATGTTGGGACTCTAGTCCCTCTCTCTTCCTCTCTTTTTCTCACGCCCATCCAGGAGGTGAATGGGCCTCCTCTGCCACATGCTCCCACCATGATATGCTGACCCACATCAGGCCAAAAAGCAGTGGGGCCAACCAATCATAGACTGGAATCTCCCAAACTGCAAGCCAAAATAAACTTTCCTTCTCATAAGTAAATTGTCTCAGGTATTTGTTACAGTGCTGTCTGTGAGACAGAGGATCCACCATAAGGTGGATGCAATATCTGGAAGGCTACCTATACCTCTGAGTCTGCACACCAGACAGCTGCTAATCCTCAGCCCCCCACCAGGTGAACTACAAGTTTCATTTTCCAAACATGATATGACACAAAGTCAAGGGCAATCTATTTCATAATCTACCTTGCATATTTCACTTTTTAAAAATCTTAGAACATTGAAGAAACAGAAAACAATCAAATGAAATTCAGGTAGGATTCAAGAGAATGGAATTCATCTTAAGTGAAATGGAAACGGATAAAAATGAAAAAAGTAAAAAAAAAAAAAAATGGGCACCACTTCCTTGGAACATGACTGCCTGGGGTCCCCAGGGAAGCTGGGGTATGCTGGGTGTGGGTACAGCCAAGGCAGGAATGTGCTGTGAGGGTTTGCATTTCTAGTGTTTGAATGATTTCTAGGAAGTGCCTAAATATTCATTCACCAAGGCGTCTGGGGCTGGGAAAGTGGGAAATGAACTTGGGACATGTTCTCTGTGCTAAAGGACAAGCTACTTAAGAGCAATGAAAACATGTCATGAGGACGCAGGAGTCAGCTTGAAGGGACTTCCTTTGGCTAAATCTGGAGAAAAAACTTGGAGCATCAAATTAAACAATGATAGGAAGAAATTGAAACTCATTTAAAAAAGGGGGGGGCTGTGGCTGTAGCTCAGTGGTAGAGCACCAGCCCCGCACGTGTGAACTGGGTTAGACCCTCAGCACCACATAAAAGTAAATAAATAAAGATATTGTGTCCATCTACAACTAAACAAATATTAAAAATAAATAATAAGGGCTGGGGTTGTGGCTCAGTGGTAGAGCCACAGAAATGTAAAATAAAGATATTGTGTCCACCTAAAACTAAAAAATAAATATTTAAAAATAAATAAAATAAAGGTATTGTGTCTATCTACAACTAAATAATATATTTAAAAAAGACATTGGTGAATAGACAAGCAAACATAAGTAGAGTAGAAGGAGCATGGGAGAGGGGAGGGAGGATGGGAGGGAAAGGGAGGATCATGAACTGAAATCGATTTTTTTTGTGTTTGTTGGTCAGAATGAGCCCAACTACTATGTATAACTATAAAGCTCAGAAAAAAAAAAAAAAGACACTGGTGGGGGCCAGGCACGTGGTGCATAACCGTAATCTCAGCTACTTTCAAAATAAAAAATAAAAAGGGTGGGGATAAGCTGGGAGGGGGGGGTAGCTCAGTGGTAGAGTGCTTGCCGAGCACGTGTGAAGCACTGGGTTCGATCCTCAGCACCACATAAAAATAAATAAATAAAATAAACATATTATGTCCATCTACAATTAAGAAAAAAATTTTAAAAAGAGTGAGGATAAAAAAAATTAATTTAAAAAATATTTTAAAAGTGGGGAATGTAGCTCAGTGGCAGAGTGATAGCTTTGCTAGACCATGAATCCAATCACCAGTACCCAATATATATATATAGCTGAGGTTGGCCTCGAACTTGCAATCCTCTTGCTTCAGCTTCCCAAGTTGCTGCAATTATAGGCATGTGCCACTGCACCTGGCTCAGAAAAAATAATCTTATACATACATATGTAAGTGTATTTTATGTGTGTTATAAGCACAGACATACATATATACAGAGAGATAGAATATTACTATTTGGGGAATTTGAGTGAATGGGTATGGGGAAACGTTGTACTACTTTCACAACTTTTCAGTAATTCAAAATTAATTTTTATGGGGTGCAGCAGCACATACCCCTAATCCCAGCAACTTGGGAGGGTGAGAATCACAAGTTCAAAGCCAGCCTCAGCAATTTAGCGAGGCCCTAAGGAACTTAGCAAGGCTTCGTCTCAAAATAAAAGTTTTTAAAAAGGCTAGGAATGTGGCTCAGTGGTTAAGCGGCCTGGGTTCATTCCCCTAGTACCATATATATATATATGGTACTAGGGGAATGAAAATATATATATTTCACATATATATATGTTTTTTTTTCTTAATTTAAACATTCTTTCACTTAACAAACTCTCAATGAAGTTCAATAATGTGTAAGACTCAGTGTGTAGAAAGGAAAGGAAGGTCAATCGTGTAAGCTGCCTTCAGGGAGCTCAGCATGTAGATGAAGAGCTGCGGCAGACACCTAAATATAGAGACGTGTATGGGATGAGGCTGGGAAGGGTGTGGTCAGCAGACACAGAAGGAAGGCCTGGCCAGGCCCTTTTCTGTACTTTATTTAGAGACAGGGTCTCATTGAGTTGCTTGGGGCCTCACTAAGTTGCTGAGGCTGGCTTTGAACTCACAATCCTCCTGCCTCAGCCTCCCGAGCCTCTGGGATGACAGGCGTGTGCCACCGCACCTGGCATGCCTGGGTTCCTTCTGTGGCTGCTTGCCTATGTGCTCCAAGAGGGCCAGACCTGTGGTTTGGTTCACGGCCTCATCTCCAACGCCTTGAAGCACATCCTACTCCAGAAATACGGGCGGAACTAGAGCTAGGGATATGACCTAGGAGACAGCCAGACCACTTCCTTGGCTTCCATCTGTTCATCTGCCAAATAAAACTGAAATACAAGCCTTGCCTTATAAACTCATTGTGACAGATGACTGGTCACACGTGGAGAGCCTCCCAGGTACAAGGCACCAGGGATCAGGCAGTGCCTGGTGCCGATGCCCAGATCAGAGCAAATGGGCACTCACAGTTGTTTCCCCGGGTTGAGTGAGCCAAGGTCCAGCTCCCTGTCAAACTCAGTGCGGATGTCCTCCAAAGCCCCATCGTCCCCGAAGGCCCCCCACTCTGTGTTGATGCACATCCTCCCCTCGTCGCCTTCCACAAGGTCAATGTTGCTCATGTCCTCCATGTAACATGCGTTGGTGCCAGTTCCTGGAAAAGGGATCAGAGAGAATATGCAAAGAGGAAAGGGCGCCCGGCTGGGCAGGACATGGAGAACCCAACTGCCTGGAGTCCTGAAGAATGCACACAAAGTGCTTTTGATCCACTCCCCAGGGCTGGTGCTGGCAGAGGAGAGCAGCTTTGGCAAGCCTCAAGCTCATGAGGAATAGAGCTGACATGCCGAGCCCGTGCTTCTCAGTGTGTTAATGGATGGCGGTTATGAATGGAGTCAATTATGAAGCCGTCCCTCATGAATATGCATGAAAGCTGACAAAGCGCACTTAGAAGAGAAGGCTGAGTTAAGCTAATCTTGTAAATATTGGGGGGGAAGCCCACTCACCCAACCCAGAGCAAGCTGCTCTGTAAGCTACTGACATTCCTTTTTATTTGACACTAAAAATACTCTACTTACCCCCTGCTAAAAGTGGCTCTAGCATATGCGCTATCTTATCTGTGACAGTGATTAACTAGCACCTAAGAAAGTAACGATTCATATCCAAATACAAGATCACTACAGGAAAATCCCTCAAATACTTCAGTTTTGGGGAACCCTGCAAGGGGAGTCTTTTTGGAGTCTTTTGGGTTGATGGAAATGTTCTAAAATTAGAAAGGACATTGATGAAGCTCTGTTAGTTTACGAAAAGCCACTGAACTGCACACCTGTAGCATGAGAATTAATATTCCTCAGACAAGCTGCTTTAGATGTCTTTAAAATATTTTTTCTATTTCTCTGACATGCTGGACTGAGTATTTGAAATGCCAACATGAAAAAATGGGAAATGTAAGAAAGCAGAACGTGGCCAGGCTCAGTGGCGCATGCCTGTAATCCCAGCGGCTTGGGAGGCTGAGGCAGGAGGATCACGAGTTCAAAGCCAGCCTCAGGAAAAGCAAGGCCCTAAGTAACTCAGTGAGATCCTGTCCACAGGATAGCAGCTGGATGTCATGGGTGGAGGCCACCCCATTCTGAGGTGTGGAGCTCCTGGAAATGGAAAGGCACAGGAAGCTGCTCAGGTTTAAAGACTCTGCCCTTCCAGACAGTTGGGCTGAGGAGGTGCTTTTGGAGATTAAGACAGATCAATTCAGAAAACTTTCCCAGTCATGGTAGAGAAATGGGAAGGGGAGAAGTGGCTATTCAAGAACAACCTAGAGACCAGGTCCCTCCTGCCTTCTCATGGGCCCTCCTGCAGAGCCCCTCCCACCTGCTGGATATCTCTGGGGCTCCTGACGTCCCCTGACAGCACAGCCTCTTGATTGATCATCCTTGTCCCCATGAATTGATCCTCCATGCAGCAGCCAAAGAAAGCTTTTTAAAACACTTATCCATTTATCCAACCCCCACTCAAAGTCCTCCAGGGCTTCTCATCCCCCTTGGATAAAAGCTGGTGGCCTTTCCCCCTCCTCCCACCCTCCCCCACCAGCCTTCTCCTACTTGATTCAGCCACCCTCAGCCTCTGAGGTTCCTTCAAGCAGCCTGGACTCATCTCTGAGGTTAGAGGCTCCTCCCTGCCAGGGACACCTCTCCCTCCACCTCCACCCTTCCCTCTCTTCCTCCTCTCCTCCTCACCCCTCACTCTGTCATGGCAGCCTGTGTTAACTTCTTCATCATGCTCACCACCACCAGAAATTATTTTATGAGTGTCAGTCTCCCTGTCCTTCCCCACCTCCCCTCTGCAAACTCTAGAAGAGCACAGGAGCCCACGGCTGCAAGCCCAGGGCTCAGGCCAGGGCCCACACACCACAGCCTGCGGGAAACACTTGTGAATGAATGAATCAATTTCCCATCTCCTTAAGTCGCTTCTCCTAAATGGACAGGGTCAGCCCCCTCATCATTTACTCAGGTTTTGCTGAAACTAAGCTCCAAACAAGCACCTTTCTCCCACCTCCGAAAAATAAGTTTAAATGAGTTACCAATGATCACACCGACTTCACAGTAGGGATCATCATAGGCACATGTCATCATGGTCCCCACGGTGTCATTGACTAAAGCCAGGATATCCACATCCAGGTCCTGTTGAACACAAGGCCCCGAGAGCATCAGTGGGTGGGAAGGAGGTAGGACCCTTCCCCTTCCCTAGGAAAGCAGTTAGTTGAGACATCACTAGATTCCTCCTGCTGGGCCTGTGGGGAGAAGTGGGGTGTATGAAGGTCAGAGGCTGGGAGAGGGAGAGGGAGAGGGAGAGGGGACCTGTGCTCCTCCTCTGAGGGTGAAGGCCTCTGTGCAGAGGGAATATGGACAGCCCATCAGGAGGGTTGTTCCCCACACCCTTGTGTGAGGAAGCCTGAGAGCGCACAGAGGAAAACACACCTATGCTGGGTGCAACGGTGTCTCTAGGGAAGGAAGCCAAAGTCTCGCCACAGGAACCTGGTCCCCAGCAAGCCCCCCTCCAGGGGTCATGCCGTGGTTTCCTGTTCTGCCAAGTCAACTTGGGTCATTGCACAGGGTTCCCCAGGGTTGGAGGAACATTTTTAAATAAACTGATAATGTTAAGAGAAAAATGAAGGCTACCAAGGAATAGAAGCCCAGCCTTAAAGAGAAAAAAGACCAGAAGGCTGCACAGCACAACAGCCCTCTGCACTGGGGACGCCGCCCAGTGGCAGAGCACTCAGCTAGCACTGGAGAGGCCCTGGTGCAATCCCTGGCACAGTAAAAATACACACACACACACATATGTGTGTACTCTTTCCTTCGGGGTAACAAGCAGTTGGGATTTATTTGTGCTGCGCTTTCCAGCTCATCAAGGAGCAAGCCATCTGTGGAGCCTGAGAGAGGAGGGGTGGATATGCACAGCCCGGGGTTTAACTAAGTCCCCCTGAAGGGCTGCGGCCAGTGGGGGACTCAGGGAAGTGCAGGGAGGTGCTGGGCTACCTTTCAACAGTAATGGGAGCCACCCCACAGACAAAGGGTCCCCAGTGGGTTGATCCAAAATGGCCACATCTGTGCTACAGGGGGATGTCCCTGAAGAAGTTCCTTCTCTGATTCTCCTTCCAGGCAGGCACAGAACAAGACCCCCAAGAGAAAGGGGCTGGGGCTGGGGCTGGGACTGGGAGAGGTCCTCATGCCAAAGTCAATACCTCACCTTGTGTTTTTTCATGGCTCTGGTCAGGCGGCTCACTACGTCCGTGTCCTGAACGCCCCGTGCCTTGAACTTCTTGGTCCATGAAAGCAGGACACCCTGTGGGGAGACATCAGATCCAGTCCAAACGGAGCAGCAGAAACATCAAGCGCACAGAACATCACCCACGGGCTTCTCTTCTCTAGGCTGAAGCACCCCCAATATTTTCTCTCATTTTGTTTTCAATTGACACATAAAAACTGTTCAGATTATGGGGTACAGTGTGATGTTTGAATGCACGTATCTAATGTGTAATGATCAATCAGGAAAATTAGCAAATCCATCACCTCAAACATTGAGCACTTCTTTGTGGTTAGACTATTCAGTCTTGTAGTCCTTTTGAAATGTATAATATAATTTCATCCACTATAGTTGCCCTACTGTGCAATAATACTGTGCAATAGAACACCAGAATTTATTTCTCCTATTTAGCTGGGAATTTGTACCCACTGGCCCTTCTCTCCTCAGCCTTCCCTCCTTTTAACCCTTCCCAGCTGATGGAAACCACCATCCTACTTTCTACTTCCACAAGATCAACTTTTGCAGATTCAAAAAAAATGAGTGAGATCGTGTGGTATTTGTCCTTCTGTGCCTGGCTTATTTCACTGAACATCCTCCAGCCTCATCCACTTTGCTGTATGTGACAGAATTTCGTCCTTTTTTGGCTGAACGGTATATTCTGTTGTGCACACGGGACACACTTTATCCATTCATCTGTTGGTGGACATTGCAGTTGAGTCCATAGCTTGGCTATTGTGGACAGATTCTTCTAATATCACTTCAGATGACTTTTTTAGTATTTATTCCTCCCATGTGAGTAGACTGAAACTTGATATATAGTAACAGAGCGATTACAGAAGAGTTAGAACTACTGGGCGTGGTGGGGCATGCCTGTAATCCCAGTGGCTCAGGAGGCTGAGGCAGGAGAATGGAGAGTTCAAAGCCAGCCTCAGTAATTTAGCAAGTGAGACCCTATTGCTAAATAAAATACAAAAAAAGGGCTGAGGATGTGGCTCAGTGGTTAAGTGCCCCTGAGTTCAATCCCTGGTACCAAAAAAAAAAAAAAAAAAACAGTCAGAACACTTGGATTCCTGAGACATTGGAGCCTTCGTTTATTCAACTGTATAATTGGAATATCTCTTTCCTATGGAGGATATGAAGAAATACCTCTCTCTCTCTCTCTCTCTCTCTCTCTCTCTCTCTCTCTCTCACACACACACACACACACACACACACACACACACACACACAAGCATGCTCTGATGAAAATATCTGGCATACGGTATCTACATGTTGTATGATTTGCAGGTCCCCAAAACAAAAACTAGCAAGGTATTACCTTGTAGGACTCCCTCAAAAACTTAATTCCACTTGGAAAAATAGTTCTCAAGTTGTATCAATCTTTTTTCTTTTTTTGGACCCAGGGCACTTTACTACTGAGCTACATTCTCAGCCCTTTCAATTTTATCTTGAAACTAGTTTCACGAGGTTGCCCAGGCTGGCTTCCAAATTTCAATCCTCCTGCCTCAGCTTCCTCAGATGCTGGGATTATAGGAGTAAGTTACCACGCCTGATTATCAATAATTTCTTTACAAATGATGTTTCCCAGGTGTTTCATGTCTGAAATCACAAATAATCATATAATTTTTCAGACTAGAAGAGAACCTGGAGGTTGAAAGAATCTCCCAAGTCCACCCAGTCGAGAGTGACTAAGCTCATAAACTCCCAACCACACTTCTTCCTATCCCCTCAGCTTATGGATAAAGAAACTTCGATTTAGGCCAGGTGCTGTGGCACACACCTGTAATCCCAGCGGCTGGGGAAGCTGAGGCAGGAGGATCATGAGTTCAAAGCCAGCCTCAGCAACAGAGCAAGGCCCTGGGCAACTTAGTGAGATCCTGATTCTAAAGAAAATATAAAAAGGGGACTGGGGACGTGACTCAGAGGTTTAACGCACCTGGGTTCAGTACCCAGTAAAAAAGAAGGAGGGGGAAGGACAGAGGGAGGAAAGGGGGGGTTAGGGGGAGGGGGAGGGTTGGTGAAGCAGGAAGAGGAGGAGGGGAAAGAGGAGGAAGAGGAGGAGAAAAGAAAAAGAAAAAAGAAACTGCTATTTAGAGACAGGGAACTGCTCTAGTTCTCACAGTGAGTGACACCCAGAGCCCATTCCTTTGCAAGGTCTCTGACTCCGGTCCGCCGCCAGGTTTCTATGCTGCACCACAGCGCCACCCCGCGGTAGCTCTCTCTAACTTATTTTTCATAGGCTTTTTTTTTTTTTTCTCCATAGGCTTTTCATGATCCAGGTTCATCAGAGAGAGTGAGGTGTAGAGTGGCTTCTCCCTCCAAAGGGTACCAGGGAAAATGTAGGATCTGTTAGGGAAAAAGTGTATGGGAAACTGAGGGATAAAGGCTCGTGGTATAATGTTAAGTTGTGGAAAAATAAATAATAACATACAACTATTTTAAAACTATTCACAGCATGACATTAGTATTTAATGTAGATGTGACTAGATGAGAAATCCTGCAGTTCTAGAAACAGGTATTTCTGAATTCCGGGATTGGAGGTGATTTCTATTTTCTTCTTTAAGTCTGTCTCTAAGTTAGTCTGTCTCTGAGTTGCTTAGGGTCTTACTAAGTTACTGAGATTGGCTTTGAGCTCTTAATCTTCCTGCCTCAGCATCCCAAGCATTCTGGGCTTACAGGTGTGTACCACTGCACCCGGCAACCCTCATTTTTTAAATCTTAAAAAAGTATGACCGGGCTGGGGATGTGGCTCAAGCAGTAGCACGCTTGCCTGGCATGCGTGGGGCGCTGGGTTTGATCCTCAGCACCACATAAAAATAAAATGAAGATGTTGTGTCCACCGAAAACTAAAAAATAAATATTAAAAAAAAAAATCTCTCTCTCTCTCTCTCTCTCTCAAAAAAAAATGACTATTTTACCATGAGAACACACAGAAAAATTTATCTTTGGCTTGGCTTTTCTGCTCTCTCATTTAAAAAAATAAAAGAAAGAAAGAAAACAATGATTGCTGGGCACAGTGGCACATGCCTGTAACCCCAGGTACTCAAGAGGCTGAGGCAGGAGGATGCAAGTTTATGATCTAGCAACTTAGCAAGACTATATCTCAAAAACAAAACAAAACAAAACAAAAGTTTGGGGTATAGCTCAGTGGCCCCTGGGTTCAATTCCCAGTACCTACCCCAAACATACTCAGACACACACAAAATCAAGGCTGTAGCTCAGTAGCAGAGCAAATGCTTAGAGTGAGAGAAGCCCTGGGTTCAGTCCCCAGCACCAAAAAAAATTAAGCAATAAACCCCCCAAACCAAGTAGATGCCTTTTAATTCTCAAGCCCTTATCTTCTTTAATCACTTTTAATTTCTCAAAGAAGCTCCCTTAATCACACATCCTGAGGGTAAACTGACCCCCACAAAGCCTGAGAAACTCTCCCTGCTTCCTCGGGCCCCAGGTGACAGGTGATTAATCTTTGGCTCAAAGCCTGCACCTCAGACTGACTTGAACACCTGATTCCCAACTGCCCGCCTCTGCTCTTCCACACAGCAATGTCAGTGAAGCTCAGATCTAAGTTCATCAAGGTCTCATCTAAACATTTTCCAAAACCTTCTTTCTGTTATTTCCCCCCAATCCTTTTATTTATGAAAGAAAGAAAACCTCAACCTTGCTGTGCTGAAGAGAGGATGGCAAGTTCCTACTCAATGGAATCAAATGATTGACAGCACCTTTGAATTGTAAGATAGTTATCAAGCACCTGTTAAAGTGGGGGTGGGGGGGGTAGAGAATCAGACAAACAGCACCTGCCCTCCAGAGACACCTGTTGACTTTGGAATGAGGTACAAAAGCACAGAGACAGTCATCCGGACCCAGTGGCTATGGCTTATGCACCACGTTAAGCTCTTTACAAATAATCTGTCAAGCTTCCCTTTAACCAGCAAGTAAATATTATCACCCTTGTTTTATGAATGAACAAACAAAAGGCTCGGAAGTTAAGTAACTTGTTCAAGGAGACACCGTGATTCAAGGCCAGGTCTGGGGGATATGGAAGCTCTACTACCAGCACCAAGCAGTAAGTGGCCCAAGCCACTTATGATGAACCATTGGGTGTCATAGCCAGAGTGTGCAGTAGGAGATTTAGAGGCCACCACCCCGCAAACAGGAGTGGCCTGGAGAGACTTCACTCTTGACAGTAACCCCTGGGCCCCCAGAAAGCTCATTGTCCCTGGCCCTTAACTTATTTTCACAGAGATGCCGGAGGCTTCCCACTCCAATGCTAGGCAGCGGTGTCAATGGTCCTAACTCTGGTCCTCAAACCAGCAGCTCCGTGTCTCCTATTACCTGTTAGAAATGCAAATTTAGGGCCTGGCTGCAGACCCAGTGATTCTGTGGATCCCAGCAACCTGGGTCCCAAGCCCTCCAGGGGTTTCAACTGCATCCCAAGGTTTGAGAACCACTGGAAACCATTCCACTCCCTCCTTTGTGCTTTGCTCGTGTTAAGAGCAGAGTCAAGGCCACGGTGTTAACCAGGTCTCTGCCATCTATCTCATCACTAGCAAACAGTGGAGGGAAAGATAATCCAGAAAGCTCCTGCTGTCCCCACTGTGCCCAGCCGGGCTCCTGCGCAAGTGCACCTTCTCCAACCCCGCAGGCTTACCTCTTCCAACTTAGTCTGTTTGCAGGGAAAAGAAAAAGTAAAGCCAAGGGGCAGTTTCTTATGCTGCAAGTCTTTGGTCTTCATGAAATCTGCCAGGCAGTCAGCCACGTAGTCAAACAGCTGCAGAAAGAAAACGCACAGGACATGGGCCCAAGGCACAGTTTCTCACCCCTGGTGACAAGGCCTTCCCCGCCTGCCCCGTACCTCCGAGCCGTTTCCCCGGATGATTTCATTGGGCATTGGGTAGAACTGACTCTCCATCTGGACATTTCGTTTCCCTTCCTCAGAGACTTGCACCTTTAAGACTCGAAACTTGGATCCTCCAAGATCCAGGGAAAGGAATTCCCCATTTTCTATTAAGAAACAAAAGACAGGCACTGTTCACTGAGGTCTGTGCTATGGTGAGCTCAGTGTTGGAAGGTGGACATGGAAATGCCATTAGTGCTCACGACCACCCCCTGGGCGAGTGTCAGCATGCTCACTTGGCGGGGGAGAGGGGGGGGCTTGAGGAGTGCGGCGTGTGTCTGAGCCACTGCAGCAGGGGACAGAAGTGAGGTGTGAGCCCAGGTATGTTCGACTCTGCAGCCTGAGTTCACCCTACTCAGCCAAGCTGCAGGAAATGAGAATGTTCATTTGGGGAAGACACATGTGAACCCTTGTTTTTTGGTGCCAGGGATTGAACCCTGGGGTGCTCAACCACTGAGCCACATCCCCAGCCCTTTCTATTTTTTATTTTGAGACAGGGTCTTGCTATGATGCTGAGGGCCTCACTAAGTTGCTGAGGCTGGCCTTGAACTTGCAATCCTCTTGCCTCAGCCTCCCAAGTCACTGGGATTATAGGCGTGTGCCACCACGCCCAGCTGGATGCTTAATTTTTAGGCCAGAGCCATTCCAAAAGGAGAAAATGGAACACTACACAGCCTGGTCCAAGAAAGACGCCCGTTACCAAAACATAGAAATGACACACATGCTGGTGTGGCTGCCCTGGACACATGGACTCAGGATCTCTGCCAGTGCCTTTGGCATCAGCCAGAGATGGAATGCAAACTCAGGCATGTACCCCTTTGACAACAAGCCTTTGTACATATTATTCATGCCTAAAGAGTAGGTTCCAGTACCAGGGGTGCTTCAGGATACATGCCCACAGCACAGGTCAGTGAAACTTCCAATTCACAAACCCAGCACCCACAGGCCTTGTGTCCTACTACATGATGGCTGTCACACCTGCCTGGATCTCAGGAGCCAGCTGGCCAGAGTCACTCCTTGTAAAGCATGAAATAAAACACAGAGGAAGTTGCTAGTAGATGGTAGAAACCAAAACGTCAGTGCTTCTGACCCTTGTGGTCAGGCAAGAAGCCAACGGGGTCACCTGCAAGTAGCAATCACAGGCAGAAAGTATTCAAGGCCCAGTCCCCTTGAGGCCTGAGTACACCACCACTCCTGCTCTTGGATTCCCACGTGATCTTGTGTCCCTCATGTCATGACCTCACACATCGTGTTTTCCTTGACTGGGCTCCGGTGGGTTTCTCCAATCTGGGCAAGCAATGAGCTAGAGGCAGAGCCTCAGCTGGCTCAGAGCATACAGCTAGTGATCCATTGGGTTGAGATTCTGCACTTCTAAACAAGCGCCCAGGTCTCCAGCCAGCTTCATCTTTTGTTTCTGTGGAAACATCTGGAGATTATCTTCCCAGATCAGCTCTGAAATGAGCCAGGTGAAGCCATGATACCTGGCTGGGGACTCCAGGGAGCAAACCTTATCCATCTCTTATGAGCACGTCTCATGCAGCAGCTGGAGATGCTCACCCAGACGTTTCCTTGGTGTGGAAATCAGTAGATCACACAATCCACGTGCAAACATATATGGGGCCCCTGTCAGTGCCATGTCCCAGGCCTGGTGCTAGGAATGCAAAGATGAAAGGCTGCAGATGCCTTGGGGAGTTTATCAGCAGTGCAGGTGCAGAAGAAAGCCATTTCCATCAGGAGGACAGGGACTCTAATGGTGGAAAGTGCAGGAAGAGGTGCCCAAATCAGAGCTGGGAGGGGGCAGACACAGCTGAGTGTGGGGACGAGAACAAGTTAGGTAGCCAGGCAGGGGACAGCCGTGTTCCAGGAAGAAGAGACCATGAGCAAAGGAATGGGCGCCTGTGGTTCTGAAGCAGAAATGAGCCTGGAAGGTAGTCTGGGGTAAATCAGGAAGGATCTAGAAAAGTCACCCTACCCCAGAGAGTTAGGGCTTTTTCCAGAAGGTGAGCAGGAGCCACAGAAAGTTTTGTTGTTGTTGTTTGCTTGGTTTTTTGTTGTTGTTGTTGTTGTTGTTGTTGTTTTGGTATAGGGGATTGAACCCAGGGACACTTAAACTCTGAGCCCCATCCCCAGCCCTTTTTATATTTTATTTAGAGACAGGGTCTCACTGAGTTGCTTAGGGCCTCACTGAGTTGCTGAGGGCTGGCTTTGAACTCATGATCCTCCTGCCTCAGCCTCCTGAGCTGCTGGGACTACAGGTGTGCATCACTGCACCTGGCTCACAGAAAGATTTTGAGCAAGGGAATGCCACAGTCTGATTGATATTTTGAGGGAACAAAGAAAACCTCTGGCACCAATCAGGGTAGCCCGAGGGTTTAGCAAAAGAGGAGGCTATGGGGCTGCACAAATGGCAGTGTGAGACCTGGCTAGTGTGGAGATCTTCCTCTCCCCACCCCCCACACCACACAGAGTGCCGTTATCACTGTGCAAACATGTCACTCCTCTGGTGACTCAAGGTGCTGTTTCATGGAAACCACGTGGTGTGATCCCTCCTGTGATGTGACTCTAACCCCACAGGAAGAACTCACTGGAGCCTGAGGGAGGGAGGCCCTGCCCAGGCAGAGGAGGGGGGCCAGGACAGCGGGGGGCCTTCAGGGCCTCCCAGTTGGGCAGACTATTTTCCACCATCTGCTGGCGGCTTATGATGCTCAGAGATGGGGGTTCCTTTCTCCTAAGCAATGCCAGGGTCCGTGCCTTCCTTCCCTCTGCACTCCCCAGTGCCATGTCTCCTGAAGGCGCACAATGACCCGCAGCAGAGATTCTGGACATTCCATCTCCAGAGGGAGAGGCTAGGAAAACCGGGTTTGGGAATTGTTCCAGGTGAATCTGATTCTTATTCTCAGACAACTACAAACCCTCTGGGACCATCAGCCATGCTGGCAGGTAACTTCAGAGCCCCTGGGCTCATCCCAGGCCTACGTGCAGGTCTAGGAAGCACGTGGAGGCAGAAGCCAGCTGGGGTCCTGCTGAGGCCCCCTAACCACCTTCACCCCACCCCAGGCTGGGGGCTTCTGGGGCCCCTCCTTCCACACCTGCTAGAGGCGGAGGATGATAAAACACTGTGAAGGCTCTTGGTCCTAAGAATGGTCCCTGGCAGATTTTTAAAAGGCTGGGAGGTGAGTCGGCCTCAGGAGACGGTTGACACCCTCAGGAGAGGGGAAACTATGGAGGCGAGCAGACGCAGAAGGAGCTCGAGGGAAATTGCATACATTTCTGAATGGAAGCTCCCAGGGATCAGGAGAGGGTTATTTGATTTTGTCAGTAATCACGAAATGACACCATCAGCTCACAAGAGTCACAGAAGACTGGGGACAACATCTGGGAGATTTTAAAGCACTTCATTCACATAACCACACTGGATCCTAATTAAAGCACTTCATTCACATAACCACACTGGATCCTAATGTCAGCTCCGAAAACAAGACCCCCAAATGCGCCACTCTGGAGCACCTGGAGAGCAGCAAATTCAGGAAGGGCCTTCCCTGGAGTCCCCTCGTCTGCCCAGGGACCCGATCTGCCGAGAAGGAACACATTTGCCTTCAGTCCTCTACCGAGATGTCATTAACCAAGGAAGGTTACTTCTTATCACCAAGGAGACCGAAAACCAAATACCATACCTAGAGCCTGGAAGAACTTTGTCCCAGCCCATTGTCTGCTCTCTGGGCTTATGCTTTGGCCCTAAAAATCATTTACTACCCCTCTGAGATTGCCTTATCCCCCACTTCCCTCTCCCTTATGAAGAGGGTATGTAAGCCACAACAGCCACCCCCACTCTTGTTCAAGTTTCCCATTATGTGTGGCTCCTGTGTGTCCGTGAACATTAATAAATTTGCATACTAGCTCTCCTGTGGATCTTTCTATTGTCATTTCACTTCACCAAATGAAAAGATTCAAGTCTTCGGAGAGGAAGGGAGAAACTCCTGTGGCCCCTCCATTTACAGTCCCACTGTCGGATGGGCACGCTGACCATCCCCTTGCACGGATGAGGACAGGAGCACAGTGGTCCTGGGGTTTGCAAGGGCTCATTAGATACTTGGGCCCAGGGACCTCTCTGCAACAGAACCACTGGGCGCCATGTGGTAGGTGAGAGGTTCTAAGTGAACAGTGAAAAACCTGAGGAAGGTGGAGTTTCTGGAACATGATCAACCTCACTTCTAAACCATCTGAAGCAGCCAGCCCCATATCTCCAGATCATCCAAGGCCACTCTCTTTGCTTCTTGGGGCCACACCTTCTTGGTATCTGGAGGTGGGGCCACAGCTCAGGAAGCAAGGAGGACTTAGCCCTCGTGCTCCTCACCAACCCCACGCACACCCTGTGACTCAGATGCTTCTGCAGAATGGCCCGGAAGGACCCATCAAGGACCACAGGCCCCTTCACACTCTCATGGAGTACTGCCAGAGGTGGGGCTGAGATTTCAAAGTACGGTTGTCTCCCTCCAAAGCTCATGTTCTGCCCATCAGGATCACACATCTGTCAGCAAGGAGGCCGGGCCTCTCAACCAACAGAGCCAAGCTACTTTGACCCAAACATTGCCCCAGAGTGACCCAGAATTCAACCAATCAAATCAAAGGCCCCCTGAGAACTCCCCAAGCTTCAGCCCCTGCTCCTTCCGGGGCCCTAAGGCTCTGAGCACTGTTCCCATCTGACCTGCATCTTCTCCACAGGGTTCTATGTGGAACACTGGCAGTGAGTTCCTAGTGTTTCGTGACCGCAGTAGATGCTCAGTAATTACCAGTTCTTTTCTCTCTTCTGGTTTTGCTAAGAATGGAGAGGTCAGGTAGGAACTCCCAGATCCCATCTAGAGAGCCCTAGGCTGTGGTAGTCAAAATAATGCCCCCATCCCCTCATGTCCCAATCCCTGATTATGTTAGAGCAAATGGCAAAGGGGAACTAAATAGACTCAAAATTGATCATCAGTTGACCTTGAGCCTGAGAGATGATCTTGGATAATCTGAATGGGCCTAATGTAATCAGAGGGTCTCTAAGTATGGAAGAGGGAGGCAGAGGGTCAGAGATAGGGAAAGATTTGATTTTTTTTTTCCCTTTGGTACAGGGGATTGAACTCAGGGACACTCAACTACTGAACCATATCCCCAGTCCTATTTTATATTTTATTTAGAGACAGGGCCTCACTTTTTGCTGAGGCTGGCTTTGAACTCACGATCCTCCTGCCTCCGCCTCCCAATTGCTGGAATTACAGGCGTGTGCCACTGTACCCAGCTTGATTTTGTTTTTTGTACTGGGGGATTGAACTCAGGGATGCTTTACCACCAAGGCACAATCCAGCCCTTTTTTATTTTTATTTAGAGACAGGGTCTTGCTAAGTTGCTGAGGTCCTTGCTGAGTTGCTGAGGCTGGCTTTGAACTCATGATCCTCCTGTCTCAGCTTCTCAAGTTGCTGGAATTACAGGCATGAGGCACCACACCCAGCTTCCAGAGAAAGATTTGATGAAGTGACACTGCTGACTTTGAAGACAGAAAGGAGTATAAGCCAAGGAACGCAGTGGCTCCCAGAAGCTGGAAAAGGCAGGGAGATGTGCTCCCTGGAGCCTCCAGAAGGAAGGCAGCCCTGCCAACCCTTTGATTTTAGCCCAACGAGAACCATTTCAGAGTTCTGACCGCCAGACTGTAAGAGCGTACATTTGTGTCGTGTGAATCCACTAAATTTTACTAGACCTCCAGGGAGAGACCTGGGAAACCACATGTTTAGGAATTGCCCGGGGTGAATCTAAATCTTATGCCCAGGCAAATATGGAGCCTAGTCCTAATGCAGACCCCTGGGCCAGCCAGCCTGCTCCGGCTCACCCCTACAAAGGCAAGTTCAAAGCCAGCCTCAGCAACAGCAAGGCCCTAAGCAACTGAGATCAAAATAAAACACAACGATAGAAACCAATACCTAGGCCAATGCTCTCATTCTACAGATGGAGAAATCAAGGCTCATCACTTGCCCAAAGTCACCAAGGAGTGTCAGAGTGTCAGGCCTACAATCTAATTTTCTTGAATTGTCATTTAATTCTCTTTCCATTGCAACATGCTTCCTTTCATTATTTCTCTAGCCTAGAATCTAGGCATCTAGGAATGAATGCCATTTATTGTTCTTTCAACTCCTATGTCAGGCCCACAGTGCATTAGATGCTCCGAACGCTGCGGTGAATAAGTCCCAGGCCTCATGGAGCCATTAGTCCAGGGGAGACTCTCATCCACCATGGTAACCAGGATTCTGATAAGCACCTGACCCAGTACGAGGATGCTTCCCATCTGAGGCACTGAGTGATCTTTCTAGACTACTCTTGGAAAGCTAAGGTGGTGCTCACTAGGGCGAGAATGGTGGGATGCTGCAGCAAGACAGGAGACAGGCCGAGTGTGGTGGTGCACACCTGTAATCTCAGCGACTCAGGAGGCTGAGGCAGGAGGATTGCAAGTTCAAAGCCAGTCTCAGCAACAGCGAGGCCCTAAGCAACTTGGGGACCCTACCTCAAAATAAAATATATAAAAAGGGTTGGGGATGTGGCTCAGTGGTTAAGCACCCCTGGGTTCAATCCATGGTACCAAAAAGAGAAAGAGACAGAGGACAGAATGTGTGAGGCCAACATGGGCAGCGAGAATGCCAGGTATCTTAATGTGTGGATCCCAAAGGTGGTCAGCAGCACTGAAGCCAAGAGGGTCAGGGAGAAGGGACATGGGGAGAGAAGATGGGTATAAAAGCAAACATCAGGGACTCATCAGTCAGGAGGAGCCAGGGACCAGGTCCGGAAGCCCCAGCCCCACTCACCTGAGCCATCTGGAATGGCCCTGACAAAGGTGGGCAGCATCTTCACCGTGGCCGTGGGGTTGGTGTCCTTCCCCAGGCCCTTCTCCATCTCAACCTGGAACCGGGCCATGATGTCCAGAAGGGTCTCATCAGAGAGCCGCATATGATACAGGAATCTGTCCACCTGGAACAGATGTTGGGGTGACAGGGTTGGCAGGTGGGGGTGCTTGCCCTGCAGCCAAGGCTGTAAACTCCCACTCCCACCCTGAGGCTGTGTCTCAACTGAGGGGCAGCTTTGTGATGGGCTCTCCCACTGTCTCCTTAGCTGGCCCCTCCACCAGCCAGGGACGAAGTGGGGAGCTGGGGGAGCAGATGAAGACTGAGAGGTGCCCGCTTATTCCTCTAAAGGGCAAGCTCTGGGGAAGAATCGACTTCCTGCTATTCTGACCAGACAGTAGCCAGGGGGTGGGGACTTCCTGGAGCATGCAGGGCTTCCAATTCCCACCTCAAGGCCTCTCCTGTGGTACCATTTCCTCTCCACTGGCAAGGACAGTCTATAGCCTGAATCTTCAATTCCTAAACAGGGCAATTTCCTTTGATCTAATTATGATTATAGACATATACAAAAACATTTCCCTTTGTTTATTGGCTGTTAGGAAGCTCAGAACTAAATTCAGTTTCCAACTGCAATCTTTAAAACCTAGTCCTTACAGGTGCAGTGGCACATGCCAATAATCCCAGCGACTGGGGAGACTGAAGCAGGAGGATTGCACGTTTGAGGCCAGCCTCAGCAATGTAGCAAAACCCTTTCTCAAAATAAAAAAAATATAAAGGGCTAGGGATGTGACTCAGCACCCCTGGGTTCAATCCCCTGTACCAAAAAGTCAATAAATAAATAAAAAGTAGTAAGGGATGGGGATATGGCTCAGTTGTTGAGTACCCCTGGGTTCAATCCTCAGCACCAAAAAAAAAAAAAAAAATTTCCTTTAAAAATAAATCTAATCCTTTATATTTCCATTTTGATTTAACTGGCTGTCCTAATTAAAATGAAGTTTAATTTTTAAACTCACCTCAAATTGCTATTGGAAATGAGCGGATGTCATTCAAGTAACCAAGAAATTGAGGCAAAGGACCCCTACCCCAAAGGAAGGAAGCGAAAAAAAGCACGGGTGTGTTCAGTCCACTTGGTGTTAAGATACCACATCAGGAAGGGCAGAAAAGCTTCCCCAGCCTCTGGGATTATAGGCATGTGCCAGCGTACCCAGCTGTCACAGAGATTTGATGAGGTGACATACACAAAAGTACTTTATAGACTGTAAAACGTGTTCTTAGAGAAAAGTTTGCTCCTGGGCTGGGGTTGTGGCTCAGTGGTTAAGCACCCCTGGGTTCAATTCCCATTACCAAAAAATGAAAACCCTATGATATCTCTTTGAAGCAGCCAGATGAGGCAACAGTTATTGTCCCTAACTGAGAGATGAGGAATACAAGGCTTGGAGCCAGAAGGAGCATTCATAGAGGTGTAGATTAGGGACAGCACCGGGACCACTCCGCAGCCTGGTTTTGGCTCACAGCTCCATGGGGGATCCATGTGCCCAACCAACAAATGACACCAGAAGCACAGGGCTCCCCTCTTTATCCTAGGAGGGTGCCCAGCCGTCAGCCAGGCCTCAGAGGGACAGAAAGACCCAATCCAGTGAAAGGGCCTCATGGCTCTGGGGACTTGGGGACCAGAGAGAGGCCAGAAAACCATTAGAGGGTTGTTAACAATAAAGGAGCACTGGGTTTCCGAGGGTCTGAGAAGAAAGACTATAACCAGGTCAGGCTTCATTAGGCACTTCCTACTCACCCGCGTCTGTTGAGGATTAATTGGTGGCACAGCCACACACAATCACAGAAAACCGCACGGACCGGACGTGACCCACGTAATTGGGGTTGGAGAAGAAAGAGTGGGAATGCCCCATGTGGGAACCAAGCTTGGTCCTTTATCATCACGTCAAAGCCCCTCAGGCTGTGCCCCCTCAACCTGCTGATCATTTTTGCTCTGCCTGAGAGTATCAAGAGCTTCTCAGGCATCCACAGAACGACATCCTCGTACGTAAGACACGGCTTTTGAGGCCCTTTGGGGGCCATTGTGAACTGCATCCTGCCAGTGTCATTTAGCCCATTGGTGGCTTCTGCTTTCAATAAGTCAAAGTTATGGTGGAAAGAATGTCAACCCAGCAGTTTCTTATCTATTCTTTATGTCCCTGGCCCAGTAGCTAAACAGGAAGAATGAAATGTATGTTTGTTAGGACAGGAAGAAAAAAAAAACTATCTTTTTAATCCATGCAGGTGATCTGGGGCATGTGTAACCAGGGACACATGTCCCCGGCACCAAAGGAGGGAGTTGGGGTTGCAGAACAGCAAGCTCACTTTTGGAGGGACTCACAAACTGTAATAGGAAATGTCATCTAAATAGGAGAGCCAGCAACCATCGCGTTTATCTTGGAAAAAGCAAATTCACAAACAACAAGGGTTGTTAACACCCCTTGAAGCTCAGAACTGTTGAACTGCAAAATGTAGAAGCTGGATGGGGCCTTAGGGATCACTTAGTCCAGAGGTCTCCTGGGACGAAACAAGAGTCATAAAGAGGTTCTGCTCTTTGACCTACTGGTTTCACTTCAGGAATCTATCCTGCTGCTGCTGACAGCCAGTGAGAGAAACTTCCACCAAATTCTATTTATTAAATGAGAAAGTTAGGTGAGAGGTACAGCAAACTTAAAAATATAAAGCAGTCAGATTTAACCTTTTAAATAATGCTAAATATGGAGAAAAATAATCACAGGCCCATCTTTGTCATGGCAATATATTTTTCATTGTAAGGAATCTGACTTTCAATCTGAGTCAAATTAGGAAAAATTTTTGAACAGAGAACTCAAATGATCTCACATATGTAACAATATTTTAGTTGCTAAAAAAGAATATTTTTGAGGATCCAAATGTCATTGAGAAGGCAAAGTTTAAATAAATTGTGACATACCTACTTAATAAATATTAGGAAGACATTAAATTAATAATTATTCAGATAATGGAGGAGTGGATATAAGCATTTACAACAAAACAGTAAGTGCTAAAATCAAGATGCAGAACTGAGCCAGGCACAGTGGCCCATGCCTGTAATCCCAGAGGATCGGGAGGCTGAGGCGGGAAGATCTCGAGTTCAAAGCCAGTCTCAGCAATTTAGTGAGACCCTAAGCAACTCAGTCAGATCCTGTCTCTAAATAAAATATAAATAATAAATAAAATATAAATAAGGGTGGGATTGTGACTAAGTGATTGCCCCTGGGTTCAATCCCTAGTACCAAAAAGAAAAAAGAAAGATGCAGAACTGTACATACAGCACATTATCAATATAATAATGGGACAAAAAATGGCCATAAGGGCACCCACATAACAAACATGACAGTATTTGTCATTAAAGATAAATTAAAGGTGACATTTCACTAGGCACCATGGCGCACACCTGTAATCCCAGTGGCTTGGGAGGTTGAAGCAGGAGAATCTTGAGTTCAAAGACAGTCTCATCAACTTAGCGAGGCCCTAAGCAACTCAGAGACCCTGTCTCTAAATAAAATATAAAAAAGGGCTGGGGATGTGGCTCAGTGGTTAAACCCCTCCAGGTTCAATCCCCCTGGTACCAAATAAATAAATAAAATAAAAAATAAAGGCAACATTTCCACATTTTCATAATGTTGACTTACTAAACCATAAAAAAGACTCACTGAAAACCTGACCTGTCCTGTTCTTATGGAAGAGCAGTCTGCAGGTCAGTGTCCAGGCCCGGCCAAGTGCTATCGACAGGTCAAATAATGTCAACATACTAAATTGGAAAAGAAGCTGTCAGATGGTTCCTCTTTTCCATTCTTCTTATTTGTTTTGTTTTATTTTTGTCTTTAATGTTGGAATGAGGAGATTTAAAACAAAAAACAAAAAAACCCGTTCCAGGGTCTGAATAGTAACCCTTGCAGGCATGTGTGAGCTCAGACGTTCTAGAGGCACAAGCTAAGACAGGACTGGCTACAGGACCACAGGGTGCCTTTTGACCAGATGTGTTTCTGAGAACATTCACATGGAGGAATGTTCTCAGAATCTATGACTCAGCCCAAGAGCCACAAAGCAGGCTCCCCCAGAAACACTTAGGTTCCCAGGTTAACTGCAAAATGCTCCACTTTCTTGCCTCCCACAGGGAGGGGGCAGGTCGACTCCAGGTATTTACAAAGACTGATTCTTGCAAAAGGACCCGGGAGCCTGCGTTTCCACAGAGGCCATCGGAGCCTGTAATTGGGCTGGTGGACAAACATGTCTTGCCTTAACCTAGGGTGGAACAAAAGGTCAGCCACCACAGATGGGCCAAGGAAATGAAATAACTTTGCAGAACCAAAGATTTCAGGGTTCCAAGCCTCCCTCTTGGGAGTGGGAGTTGCATCTTTCCCAAGCAAAGGTAATAACAGGAAGGGAATCCCAAGCAGGGCTGCGGAGGATTCGTTCACCTCCTCAAGTCTCCAGTAGGGGGCTCTGTGAGTCTAACCAACAAATACAAATTAAAAGGTTAAACTCACTGCTTTATATTTCTAAGTTTGCTGTACCTCTCACCTAACTTCCTCATGAATAGAATTTAGTGGAAGTTTATCTCACCAAACACACTAAGGCTGTGAGGGCTTCATCCTCTTATTTGGAAAAGCAGGAAGACATCATAGTAAATAGAAACAGCTGGGATTAGCAATCTCAGATGTAGGTTTAGTTGGATTTCACCTTAAATACCTGGGTGACCTTGGCTGAGTCCATCTGTTATCTATAAATTGAGTCATGCCACTCGGTGGCCCTGCTGCTTCTGACAGTCAGTTGGCCCAGTGCAGCCCGAAAGGCAGGCTTGTTTCAGCTGCCTGGAGAGAATCTGATTACCCGCAGTTGACCTTGGCAACCTTTAACTAGCCAAATTTGGAATGAATTTTGTAATCTAGTTCCTGGGGCAAAGTGACCAAATAATGCACACCTTTAATAGTGCACTGTTGGCAAATAGCATGTGCTAATAATAAACATTTCAATTAGCACACATTAAAACTACGAGGCACAGTGGTATGCACCTGTAGTCTCAGCTATTTGGGAGACTGAGACAGGAGGATGGCTTGAGGCCAGAAATTCAAGGCTAGCATGAACTATATATGGAGCCCTCAAAAAAAAAAAAAAATATATATATATATATATATACACACACACAAACATATATATGTAAACTATATACATTATAATATAAGCAAATTATATAGCCAGACACAATGGCAAACACTATAATCCCAGCTACTTAGGGGGCTGAGGCAGGAGGATCATAAGTTTGAGGCCAGCCAGGACAACCTATCGAGATGCTGTCTCAATAAAAACAAAAGGGACTGGGGATATAGCTCAGTGGTAGAGAGCAAGGCCCCAGGTTCCATCCCCAGTTACTGCAAACAAATAAATTTTACATTCCTCTTGGGGGTCTTATATTTTATATGCTTTCAAATATATGCATAATCAGATCTTCTTCAAAAGTTCTTAAAACTTCTTTACAAATGACTCTTCCATGTGGCCTTTCCCCCAAAGCATCCCTGAATCAAGCCTCCTCTTACATTCCTGAGACAAACTCCTTCAAGCATTCCCTACACTTTCTCCTCAGCTCCTTCCTTTGTGATATCTGCCAGAAAGTTCCACTGAAATTCAGGGTTCGGGACAGTAAGGCACTGCCCAGGGGTATGCAGACGTACCTCCCCTTCCCACTCTGAGTCTTTACTTGTCAGAGGCTGGCAGAGCTGTTCTTCATAAGCTCTCTGAAACTAGGAATGGAACCCAGGGTCTCCCCCGGGCTAGGCAAGCAGCTCTGCTCCTGAGCGACACCCCCAGCTCCTGAGTCCTTTTCTGATGCAGGAGGAGATCTGCAGAAGGCCCCCACATCTCTCGGCTTTGTGAGTCCTTACCTTCTTGATCTGATCCTCTTTTAGCTTGGTGAAGTAAAATGCCAGCAAATGTACCGCAAACATGTTTCCCCAAGTTTGGTTTCTCCTGATTTAGGCGAAGACTAAAGACCAAAGAATAGGGCAGTGTTTTTCCCACGACTCCAGGGCGCTGAGCACTTCTAGTCCAGGCCTTGAGCTGGGTGCTGCCGCCTAAATACTTCCAGTCCGCCTGGTTCAATGATTAAACTTCGCCCCCTGTCTCGGTCCCTCCCTCTGCCACACACTTCATTGTCTAACAGAGGCTCTGGTGGTAGCTGAGGGCCAGTAGCGGGGTAGGCCGGGAATGGATGGGTTGCTTGACTATTTGAGTAGTGAGTGCCACAAAGTCTCGTTGCTCAGCAACGCTCTCAGGCCAGTGCTCCACCAAGCCCACTCAGCCGAGGAAAATCTTTTAAGAAGTTGGGCACTAAACAAAGCCAACTTCCAGTGGAGCTGCCTGCAAATGTCCAGCCGCAGGTTTTCCTCTTTAATCCCTTTCTCCTCTACCTGGTATCAAAACTCCATGACTCCTTGGTCCCCCTCCTTGGTCCCCTGAAGGACTATCTTAATTGGTCAGGGAGTTACCAAAAATGTTGAAGCAAATTCTTCCATTTGTGAAAGATCCAGTCTCTTAGCTAACAGCCCACGGTTAATGGAAAACGATCGATAAAGGTTTATCTATTCATGATGTAAAGGCAGACACCCTTTATTTCCCAGGTAGTGACCCAGGAACAAAATATGCTTGAGAATGAAGTCACCATGACTCTCTGGGAAGCTGCTGCCAGAGAAAATTGAAATCACAGATGGGAAAAGTTTTCTTTCCCCGGAGATATTTATTTGATCAGCTTATCTCACTCATCATACTTGATGTGAGAAGGACCAAGAAAGGCACCAAGATGAAGGAATGATAAACTTCACACTACGGCTATGGTCATTGGCTGGCTGGTAAAATCATTCACAGGGTTAACAGCAGCTAATATGAATGGAACACTCTGTAGCCCCATTGTATAGATGAGAAAAACTGAGGCTCAGAGAGGTTAAATGACTTACTCAAAATCACAAAGCTTGTAAATGTTTCAGCCAGTGATCTAGCCCAGGAGTTGGACTCCAGGCTCCAGCTTTTAACTGATCTGTCATTCTGGTTCTCAAATTCCACTTTCTTCATGGGATTCTCAATCGATAGCTACTAGCAGCATTCTGTGGGGTTATTGTTAAGAATTTCAAGGGCTGGGGTGGTGGCTCGGTGGTAGAGCGCTTGCCTAGCATGTGTGAGGCACTGGGTTTAAGTCTCAGCACTGAGTATAAATAAATAAAATAAAGATCCATTGACAATTAAAAAATATTTAAAAAAAAAAAAAAGAATTTCAACTACTTGGAAAACAAAGTACAGAGATGTCACTCCAACCCAGTCTTCCTTGAGGGGAAAAAAGCAGATAAAGACATTCTTGACGCTAATGTCCCCAAATATTAATCAAATGCTTTGTAAAACCAGCCAGTGAGCAGATGTTAACACAGTTTCACTGGGTGCTTCAGTGTTTCTTGCTCCTACGTGGCGCCTGCTCTTCAGTGACAAAGGGCCTCTGATTAAGGCGTGCTGCCCTGGTCAGCTCACCAGCCTGGGCTCTGTCTGCTTTTCTCCTGTACAATCTTATTAACCAAAACAATGACTGACGATGGCCTGGTCAGGGGACCTCCAACAGCTGCCTCTCAGGAAGCCACTGATCTCTACCCGACCATCAGGCAGATGAGCCAGGGGGAGTCTGGCCTGGGCCTGCAGAGCAGGGGCTGCTTGGTTAAAACACTCCGGATGCTTTTCTCAGCCAAATTGACCCAAGAGTCTCCCAGACTGATAACCTCCATCCTTTCAGTGTGTTTACTCCTCAAACTATGACTTTCAAGTCCTCTATTTTAATTATACAAGCAAACAAAGGTTAACTTTCAGTTCCCAAAGCCGATCAGTTCCCCAAACTCAGTAGAATTTGTGTCTGAAATACACACGCTAATGCCCTCCGGACCTCCAAGGATAACACCTGGGGCAGGTCACGTGATCTCGAATGACAACATTATTACCTATCTTTTCCCCCCATTTAAAAAGTAACCTCGGCAGTGCGTATGGCACCTGCTATTGCTGATTTATTCACCACAAAGATAAGAGGTTACAATGTCCAGTGGGCAAAAGGAAACAGAACCGTCACCAAAGGTCTTGGAAGTCTCCCAGTCGCCTGTGTGAGTCAGACAGGCAGACTTTGGATTTTCATCAGGCACCAGAGGATTTTTACTTGTTACATCATTTCATTTTTAATCTAAGCACATGAGCACCTACGTTCTAGGTCTGGGCTGGTGACTAAACCAAGAAGTTTCATGATTATTAAAGATCATGTGCATTTGGAGTCATTTAGCCAGGCCTCCTCATTTTATAGAATCAAGATAAAATAATTAGATTTCTTTACCACTCCTCATCTGATTATTCCAATCCAATCCTTGGAATGTTTCACCCTCTTTAAGCTCTATGTAGCTATTCAATGATAATCTGAGTATAAGTCTTACAAAATCTTGGATTTTGCTTAAGAACAGATGTGTGCGCCAGGCACAATGGTGCATGCCTGTAATCTTAGAGACTTGGGAGGCTGAGACAGGAGGATCACAAGTTCGAGGCCACCCTTAGCAAGTTAGCAAGACCGTCAGCAACTTAGTGAGACCCTGTCTCAAAATACAAAATAAAAAAAGGGCTGAGGATATAGCTCAATGATAAAGTGCCCCTGGGTTAGACCCTAGTACCAAAAACGATAATAATAATTATTATTATTAATAAATAATTATTATTAATAACTGTTAATCAATATTATTATTATTACTGAAGTTGTTACTGACAAGTGACATTTTAGTTAAAATATAATACCCATCTGGCCCAATCTTCCCTCTAAGGAAAGAGACTCATCTTGATACAGATCTCTGTTTCCACTGAGCCCTACTTTAAACCACATGGATTTTTACTATTTTGGTCAATAAAAAGTGGGGTGAAAAGAAGCATGATTCTCTTTCATATAAAGGCTTGCACATATACAGTGAATGTGAATGATATGCATATATGTGTATAATACTATCTTCCCCCTCATTTAACTGACCCAAACATATTAATTGAAAGGAGGAAGCAGAACTTTAATTTCTAAGTTTTGTTACCTTTTGGAGACCCTAAAGACGGGCACAAACATGCACAAACAATATTTATCCTTTTTTCCATGGCTAAAAGACAGCGATCTATTATTTCTTACACTTCATGTGAATCAACAATAATCTTAATAAAAATTCAATTTGAAATACAGTCGCTATGCCAGTGTGTCATCACGTCCCTTGAGCAATATTAAGGCTCAGTATATAAATTCATGTGCATTAATGATATGATCTATATATACTGTGAACCATATAAGGAGTGAAAATGATTTATCAGGTTAAATTATAAAAGCTACAAACATTAAATCAAAGGTATAGTCTTAATTCAAATTGGAGTTTTCTAATTTATGCCTGACATTAGCTTAGTACAATATATATGTATTAATTATATATCAGTATACGTGTGTGTGTGTGTATATAATTTATCTTTAGCATCAAAAAATTTTGACAAATGTTGCTGACTCAGTCAATCCAATAAGCTTAAGATAGTTCCTGTCTTCAAGGGAATACAATATTATTGAAAAGAACAGAAAATTAATAGTGCAATGTACACCACATAAGTAGGTTCCAAGTAAATTCTACAAATCTAAGAACCATTGGTAAAAATCTGTGTGTGTGTGTCTATATATATATATTTAATTTGAAATACACACACACACACACACCTACATACATACATACATATCAGTGGTAAACATATGTATACAAATGAATATGTCATTTATACATAAATACATTATATTTAAAAGCATGTAGTGTACCCACACATAATACCACACTCAAATTTGGCCTGGTTTTCCAGCTAGGCCCAAAGATAATATCTGCTTTCCTTTAAGTACCAAGCTTGTAGGAGCACCAGAAGTCCAGAAAAATTGACCTGTTCATTCAGCAAGCACATGTATGGTGTTAACTAGGTGTTTAAGATTAACTCCTGCAGCCACTTCCATTCTCCTGAGGCCCAGAGCACTGGCCCTGGCACCTGGTGGACTAGAGATGTGAATGCAGGTGTTCTGGCTCTGGAGTCCGCACTTAATTGGGCTGCACTGGCTGTCCCTGATCTGGAGGCCAAGCACAGGGAGACAGGGGACTTAGGCTAGAAAACTGGCCCAAAGCCCCAGGTAGCACAGTGGAAAGTGTGGAGGCCCTGGGTCACCTCAACTCTGCTCTCCCTGAAGGTGACGGGCAAGTTCATCTCTGTAAAGAGTTTGTGGCCACCTCGTTGGTCACTAGGTGAAGGGTAAGTTACTGAAATTACCCAAGGGAAGGCAGGTGACCCACACTAAATGCATCTCCTGAATCTAAGCCTTCACCAGGCCAGGGACCCTTCTTAAAACCTGTATTTCATCTCATCCCACCTGGTCACTTAGGCTAAGAAAATGTAGCTGGGCGCAGTGTCACCTGTAATCCCAGCAGCTCAGGAGGCTGAGACAGGAGGATCTCAAATTCAAAGCCAGCCTTAGCAAAAATGAGGCACTAAGTAGCTCATCCAGACCCTGTCTCTAAATAAAATTCAAAATAGGGCTGGGATGTGGCTCAGTGGTCAAATGCCCCTGAATTCACTCTCTAGCACCAAAAAGATAAAGTGTAGTCCTTTTAGTCCATTCAGTAAAAGACAACTATAAACCACTAGAAGGCACCAATTTTATTTACGGGTATTATAGGAGCAGTTAGGAATTTTTTTTAAATTGTATTCCTGTTACTTAAGAAAACAGATTTTGAGTTGTGCCCTGTGTTCTTTTAAATGGCAAGTCCAAATTTAAGTTGTCCAAAACATAAATCAGTCTGACCTGCTGGCATTCCATTTGCTGTAAAAGAGTAAAAGTGAGTGAAAACAAATGTCCATAAAAAGAAAATCAATGTAAAAACTTCCAAACTCTGCCAGTGGTTACAGTTACTATGGTGTCTCCATGGAGCAACCACAAATGAAACAGAAATGTCAACCTCAGCAAGTTTCAAAAGAATACTACTGATCTTTTTATAGGTTTGTTGCATGCCCAGAGAAGACAGGGAATGCTCACAAAGAAACTATGACAGGACTATTTTTTAATCACAACCATACAATAAAAGCCCTATTTTCAAAACACATATTTAGAAAGATAAGACACAAGGAAATGTAATTCAGATGGCTTTTAATAATTCTCAGCATAATTTCAATCTCAACTGCACAAAATAACCAACTTCAGAAAGTATACGAGACTTTTGGTTAAACATGGCATAAATTCAAGAGGACACAAAAATGAAAGGAAATAACTGGGTGCGGTGGTACACACCTGTAATTCCAGCAGCTCAGGAGGCTGAGGCAGGAGGATTGCAAGTTCAAGACCAGCCTCAGCAACTTAACAAGTGAGGCTCTGTCTCAAATAAAACATAAAAAGGGCTGGGGATGAAAAAAGGAAAGAAATAGTGGTCAATAAGAGTCATTAACATAATTTTGGACACAGAAAAGTAATAGCTTCATGGGGCGCAGTAGCACATGTCTGTAATCCCAGAGGCTCAGGAGGCTGAGACAGGAGGATCACCAGTTTGGAGCCAGCCTCAGCAACGGTGAGGTGCTAAGCAACTCAGTGAGACTCTGTCTCTAAATAAAATACAAAAAAGGGCTGGGAATGTGGCTCAGTGGTTGAGTGCCCCTGAGCTTAATTCTTTGTACCACCCCCCCCCAAAAAAAGAAAAGTAATAGCTTCACAGATGAGACATTGAAACCTAGGTGCTTGCACAGATTGATTCTGCTAAGTGAACTAATGACACCTGTAAAATTCTAGAAATGCTCAGGATTTGAGGTCCAGCTACTTCAGAAAAACAGGGGGCAGGACATGGAGCTGAAAACAATGGTTTAAAATCTATATATAGGGGCTGGGGGTGTAGCTCAGTCAGTAGAGTGCTTCCCTTGCATGCACAAGGCCCTGGGTTCAATCCCCAGCACCACCGCAAAAAAATCTATATATAAAAAAAGGTTCCAACTGTGTCCCTCCCTCCAACCCTGCCCCCGCCCCTTCAAGAGACTGGGCTTCCATTCTGTGCAGAGATGGAGCCTAACAGCCCTTGGACTTGAGACCACCAGGCACCATGGGATGTGGAGGTGAGGCACAAGACTGTAAACAGGACAACTAAGTGAAACCCTCCAACCAGACACGAGGGCCCCACCCCGGCCTCTCCTGTCCAGCCTGGACCAGCAGACACCGACCCATGTGTGCTCCTTTCCTCCTCACTTGGAGGGGATGGGGAACCTCGAATTTCCTCTGGTAAAACTAAATGGCCTCAGAGGAAACATTTAAAACCCACACATGCCGGGGCTGGGGATGTAGCTCAGTTGGTAGAGCACAAGGCCCTGAGTTCGATCCCCAGCACCAAAAAAAAAAAAAAAAACCCACACATGTGGAATAGTCAAGACCAGGCGAGGCTCAGTGGCACACGCCTGTAATCCCTACGGCTCGGAGGCTGAAACAGGAGGATTGTTAATTCAAAGCCAGCCTCAGCAAAAAAGAAAAAAAAGCGAGGCACCAAGCAACTCAGTGAGACCCTGTCTCTATGTAAAATACAAAATAGGGCTGGGGATGTGGCTAGTGGCTGAGTGCCCCTGAGTTCAATCCCTGGTACCCCTGCCCCTGCCCTCTGCCAAGAAAAAAAAAAAAAAAGAAGGAAGGAAGGAAGGAAAGAAAGAAAAAAAAAAAAGGCAAAATCAGAGGCAGCAAACAAAGTAATACTGGCCAGGGAGAGAACCATTTGGAGAGAACCAAATAAGTGAAGCACAGGGACGTTCTAAGGGAGTGTTATCACACCTTAAGGTGAATACATGGCATAACACTCCTGCCAAAACCTGTAGCCAAAACCTGTAGAAATTCACAGAGCAAAGGATGAACTTTAATGTATTTTTTTTTCAGGTGAACTAGTTTAATTCCAAGTGATATAGAATCCAAACTCTGGCAAGATTCTAGGATGGGTCTACTTGAAATTCACAGCTGAGGTAGGAACGGCTGAATGAGACTCAAGAGACAATGAGCCAGTGTGTGCGTGCATGCGTGTGTGTGTGTGTATGTGTGTGTGTGTATTATTATTTTACAAAAGTTTATTAAGTTTACAACAGACTCCAACACAACACTTCATTCTAGCTATAGGTGGCAAAAGCTGTTACAGCAGGGAATCTAATGTTTAATAGGAATGGCATCAATGGTCACCATCATTTCAGGCATAAGAAGAGGCTTACTTTTTGCCAGATTTCTTAATTCCACCCGTGGGCAGGGGGCCCTTCCCCGCGGCTTTCGCTTTTAGCTCCTCAAGCTTCTTCTGCTCCTCTCTGTGTTTTGTTTGAAAGTCTTTTCTCCCTCATTCTCTCCTCGGCCTGCTTCTTAGGCTGCTTCAGGGGCTGCTTCTTGCCACCTTCCTGGCCGGACATGGTGACTGTAGCCCCTACCCCCAAGTTAATGTATTTTAAAAAGTCATTCCCAGCTGGGCTCAGGGGACATGCCCGAGAGCATGGCTCAGCAGTTCTGAAACCACTACCCATGCATACTGGAATAGATTAATTAAATTAAGTAAATGGATGGTGGATGGTAAAGGTGGGTTTCTCACCTTTGAAGGGAGAGGTTTCAGTCAAGCAAAGGAGAAAGCTAAACCCCTTCATGTTACTGGACATTGGCAAGACTCCAGTTTAGCTTAATATAGCCACAGATGTTTTGTGTTATATAAATATTTATAGACATGTGTCCATACATAGGTTAGCAGGCACACATGTGTTGCCTAGCTTTGTCATCTGAGAGGCCGTAGATGCAATGACATTGGTAGCAAAGAACACATAGTGGCCAGATTTTTTTTTTTCCAGTACTGGAGATTGAACCAAGAGGCACTTACCAGTGAACCACATCTCCAACCATTTTTGATTTTTTATTTTGAGACAGAATCTTGCTCCATTTCCCGAGCTGACCTCAAACTTATCATTCTACTGCCTCAGACTCCCAAGGGGCATGCACCCCTGTGCCTGGGTCTAGATCTTGGTATCTAATATTCTAAAAAAGAGAAAAAGGAACCAGATATATACAGGATGATCCTGGAGCACCTTGTAATGCTAAAAAGGGAAGGAGTCAGAGGATTTCACCCCCAAAAAATGGCACTTGGTCTGCTGATCATGTTCAGTTAAAGGCCCCTGGAGAGCAGCAGATACTGGAAAGGGCTTTCCTCAGACATTCCCTTACATGCTTAAAGACTAAACCCATCAAAGGAAAAAACAAGTATCTTTGGTCTCTTCTCTGAGTTTTCATCAGATAAACTCATATCTGCAGGAAGGAAGATCAAAGAATGAGCCACACCTGGACAACTTTGACCACAAGCCATTGTCCATCTGCTAGGCCCATTCAACTCCCAAAAAGAAGCATTTACTATTATCTGAGCATTAGGCCCATTCATTACCTAAAAGAATTTACCATCCCTCAAAATTTCCACGTTCCCCATCTCCCTCTCCCTGAGAAGGTACAGAAGCCTCTGGACACTGGGTTCCTGGGTAGTGACACTTCTGTGATTGTCCCCATGCACTTTAGACATGTTTGTACACCTTTTTCTCCTACCATCTCTAGATCTGTCTATTACTGCCAGTTTGTTCCAGCAAATCTTCAGAGGGGGAATGCGAAGCTCTCCCTTTGCCCCTGCAAAAGTAAGAAAGTGATGACAAAAAAACAAGCCAAACACCAAAATGACAGGGATATGTCAAGGGGACACAGAAGCCAACTGAACAAATTCCCAATAACCACAGCTTGAACAACCTCAGCAAGAAAATAAAGCATTATTGTATTATAATCCAAAGTATAAAATAAACTTCCATTAACCAATACTGATATAAATAAATCATTGAACAAATTATATAAGTGAGGGAGGAAAAAAACTCCCTTGAAGGATAATTCTAATAATTTAATCAGATACTTCACCTTCAAAAAGATGGAAAAGCCAGGCACGGTGGTGCATACACGTAATCCCAGCAGCTTGGGAGGAGGTAGGAGGGTCGTAAGTTCAAAACCAGCCTCATCAACTTAGGGAGGCCCTAAGCAACTCAGCAAGACCCTGTCTAAATAAAAAAGGGCTGGGGATGTGGCTCAAGTGGTAGCGCGCTCTCCTAGCATGCGTAAGGCACTGGGTTCGATTCTCAGCACCATGTAAAAATAAAATAAAGATATTATATCCACCTAAAACTAAAAATAAATATTAAAAAAGGGGGGCTGGGGATGTGGCTTAGTGATTGAGTACCCCTGGGTTCAATCCCTAGTACCAAATAAATAAATAGATGAAATATAACTGGACACAGTAACTACTTTCCCAAGAGTTAAGAATGGAAAGAGTAACTTCATAGTGGAGAAACCTGACAAACTACCTCAGTCTGTAATTCCAGCTCCTATGGAGGCAGGAAGATGGCAAGTTCAAAGTTTGAGGGCAGCCCAGTACCCCACCACACCCCCCCACAAACACATGGCTTCAGTTTATGCACAGATTAAAATTAATGTGCAGAATTCTTATTTTCAGTGAGACCTGTGTTTATTTATTTAGACACTGGAGATTGAACCCAGGGTTATTCTTCCTCTGAGCCACAATCCCAGTCCTTTTATTTTTCGAGACAGGTTCTCACTAAATTACTGAATGGCCTTGCAGAGTCACTGAGACTGGTCTCAAACTCGTAATCCTCCTTTCTCCTGAGATTAAACATTTTTTTAAAAATAAGATTGTTGGGCTGGGGATGTGGCTCAAGTGGTAGCGCACTTGCCTGGCATGCGTGCGGCCCGGGCCCAGGTTCAATCCTCAGCACCACGTACAAACAAAGATGTTGTGTCTGCCAAAAACTAAAAACAAAAAATAAATATTAAAAAAAAAATTCTCTCTCTCTCTTAAAAAAAATTAATAATAAGATTGCTACCTGATTTACAGCCTCTTGTGAAAAAAGAGTTTCCAGCAGAGAATTATCAATTTTCCTGTATTTTACACTTGTGTCAGATGGCGGTTCCACTTAATCACTATGTTATAAACCTTCCCCAAGCCTCTATGAACCAAGTGCTTTTGCCAGGGGATAGACGACTTTGAATCTTCAGTTCCAAGAGCATAGCCTTAAAGGGCCCCGTCTGATCAAATTTACCAAACATACCTTCTTAAATTCAACCTTCAAAGAAAGTCCCATCCTACTTCTTTTTTTTTTCTCCTTGAGCATTTTTTTACCCAAAAGACAACTACTGTTTTTGTCTGTATGTGAAACTGCCCCATTATCTTAAATGACAAATATTTATAGATAGCTGTGGTCATGCAGAAACGTGTTCATAATGTCTCTTAGAAAACTATAGCTTTTCATTATATCCTAATAGGCTTGTTTGAAGTTGGATACAGAGAACAAATTGCTGCATTATAATTATAGACTCCTTGTTCCAAGTATAAGAGACTTTGATGGTTTGTGATGATAATTTTGTGTATCTATGATTCACAGCAAGACATTTTCCAAAATACCCAGTGTTGTTGTGTAGATTTTCACACTTTCACAGACATAATGTGCAAAGTACAAGTCATTAGTTATTAATCCCAGCTAGTGATGCACGTACCACATTTCACTAAATTCCTTGGGTCATAGGGACAGAACAGATGAACATCTAAGCCTTGGCCCACACCTCATGTTGACTGACATTTTGCTGAACCCACAATAATCCAAGAAGGACTTTCAGGCAAGTACTTGAGAACCTACTAGAAAACTACATAATAATTTTTAAAAAATAAATAAAAGCTGTGTTTTAGAAAAGGAGGAATATGACTATGATGTAATGTACACCTTGAACTTAACTGGCCCAGAAGCCCACCAAAAAGATAAGGGGCAAATCAAATTTTTGCAAAGAAGGAATAGGAAGACCAGGCTTTTATTTATAGTGACCATTTCAGCATATTTTGTAAAATTATCCAGGGCTACCCTAATTATCTACTCTAATATTTTTAATTTTCTTCCCCTGATGTTGTGTTTTTAGTTTGGTCACCTCTGCTTAACCACAGTGCCCTTCTGCCCCAGAAAAGAAGGGAGAGGTGAAAGGGCAAACCATCACTGTTCATAAACATTCTTCAGCTAAACGTTGAAGCAGCCCTTCCCTGATAGCATTTTTTTATTTTTATTTATTTATTTTTTTTTTTAAGAGAGAGAGAGAGAGAATTTTTAGTATTTATTTTTTAGTTTTCGGCGAACACAACATCTTTGTATGTGGTGCTGAGGTTCAAACCCAGGCCACACGCATGCCAGGTGAGCACGCTACCGCTTGAGCCACATCCTCAGCCCAAAAAACTTTCTTTATTATTTTTTTTTAAATTTTTTGTAGTGCTGGGGATTGAACCCAGGGCCTTGTGCTGCAGGTAAGCACTCTACCAACTGAGCCAAATCCCCAGCCTGATAGCATTTTTTAAATGCAAACATTTAACTTGCCCAAGTCTGCAAGAGCCTTGCCTAAGTCTGCAAGAGCTTTGCCTAAGTGTCTTCTCCCATTTGCCAACTCTGGCCCCCTGGAGAAAAATGCAGAATTAACAACACTCCAAGTGACTGATGTACCTCACCACTAAAATATCATGGGACCAAATCCTCAATCCAGTTCAGTTCATGGGCATTTCTTGAGACCAACTGGCTGACTGCATGTAATGGTGTAAGTCACAGGGGAAAGCAAACTCCTGAAGCAAGAGTTGTCCAAATGCAAAATAGGAAAAGGGATGTGTCCTTCCAGGCATTTCATTATCCACAGGTGAGGGAGACATGGTCCGCACCACCTGTTTGGCCTTCATTCCCATGAAGGCAAAGGTCAGATAAAGACTGTCATCTCAGTTAAATAAAATATCATATTGATTCTTAACTACTGAGGTCAAAGCTAAGAGCAATGACTACTTTGGCAAATCCGGCTCTGTTCCCTGGCTGAATTTGAGCCACATCAAGTTTAATCTCTAAATTTAGCCTCAATCCAGCAGTTGCTCAAATTAGTTCAGTTCTCAAAATGACCTAAGAGGTCATTTCACAACCAGAATGGGCCCAAACCTTCAGGCTCATTTATAAGACACTTCCTGTGTGCCAGGCCCTAAACAGCACACCATCACATTTTGGGTACCAGGGATTGAACTC
This sequence comes from Marmota marmota marmota, assembly GCF_001458135.2. Classification (NCBI taxonomy): domain Eukaryota; kingdom Metazoa; phylum Chordata; class Mammalia; order Rodentia; family Sciuridae; genus Marmota; species Marmota marmota. Next base: position 3,783,528 of record NW_025999862.1, read on the forward strand.
AGGGATACTAACCACTGAGCCACATCCCCAGTTCATTGTTTTTTTAGACACAGTCTTACTAAGTTACTTAGGGATTCACTAAGTTGCTGAGGCTGCTTTGAACTTGACATCATCATATTTAACCTCCCAACAATTCTAAGAAGCGCAACGGTCCACCTTCTTCAGATATAGAGACCATGTTCCATGAGAGCAAGGTCACAAAGCTGGAAGTGGTGGGAAGAACTGAATCACATCTATCCAACTCAAAGCTGATGATCTTTAACTCCTTTTAGCTGTGTTGAACCAGGGTTGAAAACTTTGATGGACATCCTTATGTTTTTGTTTTATAAATTCCATTTTAATACCTAGTGTGTACTATATGTTGTGTTCAGGTTTTTGTTATTATTTATTTATTTATTTTTGGTACCAGGGACTAAACTCAGGGTCACTCAACCACTGAGCCACATCCCTAGCTCTATTTTGTATTTTATTTAGAGACCAGGTCTCACCAAGTTGCTTAGTGCTTCACTTTTTGCTGAGGCTGGCTTTGAACTCACCATTCTCTTGTCCCATCCTCCCTAGCTGCTAGGATTAAAGGTGTGCACCTGTATATGTAATTCTTTAAAAACATGTTAAAATTATACTTTTGATTGGATAGCTGTTAAGTTTTCCTCAGCTTCTAAGGATAACACTTGGATACCATGATGAAATGTGTTTAGAGCTGATGGTAAATTTCTTACTCTGGGACTACTGCCCTAGAGATATTCTTTGTTCATATAATAATTTCAGATACCAGAACTGCCAAGAATATTTTAATGTGAGAATGACAATGGTAGCCAGCTCAGTGGCACATGCCTGTAATCCTAGCAGCTCAGGAGGCTGAGACAGGAGGATCTTGAGTTCAAAGCCAGCCTTAGTAAAAGTAAGGTGCTAAGCAACTCAGTGAGACCCTGTCTCTATTAAAATATAAAGTAAGGCTGGGGGTGTGGCTCAGTGGCCAAGTGCCCCTGAGTTTAATCCCTAGTACAAAAAAAAAAAAAAAACAATTGACAGTGGTGAGGGGAAATGCACATAACCAAGAGATTAACCTCTGATTCAGTTTTTCTCAGCTTTTTCCCAAAAGAAATCTATTTTTTTCCTAATAGCATTGCTAATAAATTTTAATAGGGAAAAAAAAAAAAAAAAAAAACTGTGATGGATAAATTGAGGCTCCTAGGCATCAGCCTGGCCTTTGGACACCACCCTACCTAAATAAGCCCAGCACCAGCTCTCATCACTCTTCTCTACATTCATATCCATTCATTTCACAAAGACTGACAGCTTCCACTGTAGTCCAACACTGTGATGCCACAGGGAACTAGACAAACAGAAGTCCCTGTCCTCAGAGGGCTAACTTGTTTCGGTCTCCCCTACCAAAACATGCATCCACCTTGTTTTCCACACTCCCGGCTCCTAGGGCAGCCTGGGTACATGGGTACAACAGACAATAACATCTGTCAAAGAATCCCACTCACGACATCCCCTGCAACAGCTCAGGCACTGATTGGGTCAAACAATTCACCAAACTGATTTGTTCCCAGGCAGAGTTCTTTATGGTACGGTGACTCAGTGCTATCCTGCAAATGGCCATTATATAAAAGATTTAAATAAAATCTCTGACATTTCAGTATTTTTTAAACACTGAGTTCATTTTTCTGTGCCCAAAAACTCAGTACAAGATAGCCACAATGCTACAGCAAGCAGCAAATGCTCATTCAAACAAACTGGACTTAAAATAGATTTTTATTTGCAAAATTAAAAAAACAAAAACTAATCAGAATTGTGTTCCTTCTTCTTTCTTCTTGTCCCTTTTGAGTAAGTCCCAGACTCTGGTCTCTCTTGGCCATGTTCAGTCTGTTGTGTCATCCACTCCTTTTCAAGCTGCTTCAACATGTCTGGAGTGAGGAGTCCTTGCTGCACCAATCTGGAAGCGAGGGATAGCTCCCCAGCGCTGGCGCCAAGCGGCTCAGCAGCTTTACTCCCTGCAGTTTTAGTGCCACGTGCCCTTCTAGCTTGGCTCTTCAAGGTTCCTGACAAACGTGACTGGCTCCCTGCTAATGAGCTTTCCAGATGCAACAGCTTACGTGTCTCGGAAATTTTAATCAGTTTGGTGATGTTGTGAACACCGTCCTGGATAACACCATCCAGCTCCTTCTGCAGGTCTCGCACAAGGCTGGTATCTGGAAACATGTCCATGAATCGGTAGCTGGGAAAAGGACACGATATATTATAGCAACAGCTCTGGACTAATCTCAGTGGCACACCTACGTTAATTCCAAATGTTTTCTTTTTGCAAACTGTCCAGTATCTTTATTCAACTTCTACTTCTTCTCCAACATACCTGAGGAATATGTCATGATGAAAGTGGGTTGGTATGCTATCTCAAGTAATCTTTATATGCTCCCCTAGGGATATATACCCCTCCTTTGAGAAGCCGAGCCCTCTAGAGCACGGATTCTCAAATGTCAAAAATCTACAAGTGAACCAACTGAAGATACTGTTAAACTGCAGAATCTGATTAAGTCTGGGATGGCCCTGAGATTCTTTATTTCTAAAGCTCCCAGGTGATACCAACACTTGTGATCCAAGGACCACTCTTTGAGTAGAAAGGGTCTAGTGGATCTTCTCACTTGGCTGTCTCAATGATAACCACAAAACTCCTGAAGACTTTTTTGGAAGAAATATAAGCCAGGCTCAAGTGCTTTTATTGACAACAAACATAATATAGAGCTTCTTGCAAATATGTGCTGAGTTTGAAACAAAAAACAAACAAAAAACCTCCCACCATTCATAAAACCTTTGATTTGCCCTATTACTTAGAAACAAGAACACATAAAGGAGAAAATTGGTACCTTAGCCACAGGTAAAGATCCAAGACGTCATGGACAGCTTCAAGATCCATGAGGTCTTTAATGTTCTTAGGTGGTTGTAGAGGCCATTTGATGTATCGGCGTAACCATGCAAAGGTCAAAGGCTCATTCCTGCTATACTGCCTGGCAAACTGAGGAATAGTTTGGTAAAAGAATTAGAATTCCCTTAAGTCTATAATTAGAAAAAAGCACAAATATTACCTGTGGTTGTGTTTCAATAGACAGGCTTGTTTCTTTGCTCCTTGATATTTTTTTACTTTTTTTTGGTGGTACTGGGTATTGAACCCAGGGCCTTGTGCACACAAGGCAAGCACTCTACCAACTGAGCTATATCCCCAGCCCTGGCTTTTTTTACATTTTTAAAAACATTTAATCTACACACACACATATAAAAAAAAAAAAAAAAAAAAAAACCTTAGTTCTTTAAATAAAAAAATTAAATTCTTTAAGAAAAAAAAAAGATGACTTTCACCTTTTTCCAAAGTTAGGGCAATAATGTCTGCATTAAAAGTTATAAAAAGGGGCTTGGTGCAGTGGTGCACACCTGAAATCCAGCAGCTTGGGAGGCTGAGGCAGGAGGATCACAAATTCAAGGCCAGCCTCAGTAACTTAGTGAGGCCCTAAGCAACTCAGAAGAAACGCTATCTCAAAATAAAAAAATTAAAGGGGCTGGGGATGTGGCTCAGTGGTTAAGCAACTCTGGGTTCAATCCTTGGTACAAGAAAAAAAAAAAAGAGTTTAAACTCTGGCTTCAAGTCAAAGCTGATTTCAAATAATTCATTTCCTAATTAAGGCAAATTATCTCTCAATGCTTAACCTAAGCAAGGCCAATACTTCAGAGAGGCAGAGCCATTTTAGATTCCTTTGGCTAAAGAATACTCTAATTTTGTTAAATTTAGTCTGGTGCATTCTGCCAATTTTAATAAATGCCAAGTCAGACAGCCATGATGAATGGAAATGTGACCATGCTAACCTGTTAGGACACAACAAGCAGGGGTTCTCAGGCTCTCTTTATAAAGGCAGTGCCCTTAAGAACTCTGGCCACAGAAACTAGTGGAAGTCCAAGTTCAGGGGCTGAGTGGAGAGGGCAGGGAGAGCACTAGTTTTAGTATCTCACTGTCCACTGAGATACTTCCACTTGCAGCCAGCCCTAAAGGAGCTCTGGGGAGAACAGTTTCAAAACCACTGTCCTGAGAGGCATGGGAGGCCATCTATGGGACTGAGCTCTTTATACTTCAGTGATGGTAGAGATCAAGAGCAAAGGGAAAACTTCTAGATTTCAGAAGTTTTTAAACAGAAAACATATGTGTGTATGTTGACTGTACCGTTCCAGAGATTCCTTACTCCTTAGCAAAGAGCTCCTGCTTTGTTAGAAGAGCTTAAGAGATAGTGCAAATGAGGCTGATGCCAGCTCCATTCAGGTCAGCTTCCTCAGTCTCAGACCGTTCTCTAACCTCTGACCTTGTACTAACTTTCCCCCAAATGCCAGCTCCAGGAAAAATATTTTCTAGGTAAACCCAGACATGGAAGACCTCTAAGACATATTGTTAAGGAAAAAAGGCAATTTGCAGAATAACTTGCTATGATAACATCTATGGGAAACACATCCACAGGACAAAACTAGAATTCCTATGTGCACATGCATGCAAGCAGACGCCACGGAAAAGGTCTGCAGAGACGCACACAAACACATCAAAGCAATCATTTCAGAGAACCGAGAGTGGGAGGTGGCCAAATTTATCCACCTGCAATGTTTTAATGTTATACTAAGAGAAAGTATTATGCATTTTATAATTTAAAATATAAATTTACACCCAGGCACGGTGACACACGCCTATAATCCCAGTGGCTTGGGAGATTGAGGCAGGAGGACCTAGAGTTCAAAGCCAGCCTCAGCAACTTAGTGAGGCCCTAAGGAACTCAGGAGACCCTGTTTCTAAATAAAATACTAAAAAGGGCTGGGGATGTGGCTCAGTGGTTAAGTGCCCCTAGGTTCAATCTCTGGTACCAAAAGAAAAAGAAACCCCCACACACACATATTTATATTTAGAAATAGATTTGGTTAAAAGAGCTAGTGCACAGAATACAAAGGCCTCTAGAGGAGTTGGCAACGATGAGTCTTCAGAGGAAGAAGAGGCCTCTGTAGGGTTCCCCTGCCCTCGCTGCCCTTTCCCACAAAGTCCTGTGCTCCTCAGAAGTCACAGATTCACATCCCTACACAAACGGGTTAAAAGGAAGGGGGCTGGAACCTAGGCCCCATACTCACACAAGACAACCACCCAGCACAGTGCCTTACAGTTAAGAAAACTGAATATTGTTGCCACTACTGCAATCCCTCTCCCTTTGAAATAGTTACCCCACAACAATAAGGAAAAGGTTTGCCATCAGGCAAAGTGCCTTCCCTCAAAATATATTTTTAAATCATTTTTATTTTAGCCTCTTTTTAAATTTTTTTTTAAATTGTAGATGGACACAACATCTTTATTTTGTTTATTTTTATGTGTGGTGCTAAGGATCAAACCCAATGCCTCATGCATGCAAGGCAAGCGCTCTGCCACTGAGATACAACCCCAGTCTTTGTTTTAGCTTCTTCACAGTGGCTACCATATGAGCCCAAATGTAAGACAAGGGTTCTACCTCCCTCAAAAATTATCTGTAAAGCCAGGCATAGTGGTGCCCACCTGTAATCTCAGCATTTTGGAAGGTTGAGGCAGGAGGATGACAAGTTTGAGGTCAGCCTGGGCAACTTAGTGAGAACTTGTCTCAAAATATGAAGTAAATAAATAAAAAGAGCTAAGGATGTAGCTTTGCAGTAGAGCACCCCCTGGGTTCAATCCCCAATACTGGGGAAAAAAAATTATCTGTGAGAAAAAGAGTCAAGAATATTTAAGTTTTTAGAAAGTCTCTTATATTTATATGGTACTCTCCCAAATGTTTAATTTCAAATAACAAACAATTATTTGGAAAAAAAGGTGTCCATCTTAAACAAGCCAAAATAGCAGAGATGAAGGCTCACCTGTAACAATGAGGAGCACACAAAGGGCTGCTTCTTATTGATAGGGGCTGTGCAGAACACGTATCTCACTCGGAGACTTAATGGGATATGCTGGATTAACTCTGCAGAAAACTTAAAATCATCCATATTGCAGACAAAATACTGCCCATCAACTTGTGAGAAGTCTACAAAAATATCCTGGGGGAGGAAAAATATATGAAGTTACTGGACTGCATCAATGGGCAGGAATAAAGTCTATAGAAGACAATGTCTTTAATCCACAAGAGACTTCCAGAAAGGCCTGCTTTATTCACTGCCTCCCGAAGCTAAGAGATCTCCCCCACAGCTTCCCAACCTGAAACTCAGACAGAACATTCCTCAAGAAACTCCCAGAGGATTTTGAAAGAAAGTCTTCATCTACAAGATAAGTTACATGGAGAGCAACTTTACAAAGGCAGACTATCCACCCAGACCCATGAGGTGGACCAGTAACTCTCTAGCATACCACCATTTTTAGATGAGACTTCAAAGTTTCTACTTACGATGAGATTGGAAAGTGTTGTATCAGGGAGGTGGTAAGCAAACATTTCAATCTGTTCAGCAGTTGGATGAAGACCTGCTGCCTTTAGGAAAAGTAAAAAATAAAATAAACGTGAGCTGATTGTTTTGGGTTTTTTTGAAAGGATAAATTTGCTTAAATTATTTCAAATTAAAGTCCTACATTTAGGCTTATCTCTCACCAAAGGAGTTAAATGACAAGAATTTGAGTAAAACAGAAAACAAAAAAATCATCATTTTACTACTTATTACCAATTAGAAAAGTTGATGAGATAATTTAATAAAAATAACAGATAATTCTCATTAAAGAAACAGTCTTGTGCTTTTATTTTAGTCATTTTCCTAAAACCTATTATGAGCTGATGGAGTACCAAAATGCTTTACTGGATAAAAATTTTCCAGGTCTCAATTCTCTCCACTAAATAAAAGTAAAAGAGAAAAACCCAGTTGATTTAACCAGGGCAATAAAAATGATACACACACATACTGAGAGAAAGTTTCTAAACAGGAGGCCAGTTATTTCTTTAACAATATATTGCAGCATTAAGAAATGCCCAAGGTAACTATAAGGGATAAAGAAAGCAAAGACAGAAAGAAAATAGAAAGGAAGGAAGACAGATGGGTCCTGAGGGAGGGAAGAAGAGTCTGAATATAAGAAATAAGGTAACCCAGAGGGAAATGAGGGTGTGTCAAACTTCAGCTGCAGTGGGAGCCCCTATGAACCTAACCATACTCCACTGCAAAAACTATAGAAGTGGTTTCAACCACTGCTTTCCTCCAGGAATTTTTGTCTTGCATTATCTCACATATGTTCCCTTTATCTAGTGTTACTGACAAATTAAATGAGCCACATGTAAGTGAATTTTTCCAGGCAACTTTAAACTAATTTTTAAAAATTAATTTGTTTAAAATGTGTACACTTCTGATTCAATAACTACATTGACCAAAATTTAACACTGTCTTTTCTGGCTTGAATTTGTGATGCTCAGAGCTGTTACTGATCCATACTTCTAGAATCAAACTTCTGGTGATTTTTCAGTTCATTGACATAGATAATGTCACCTGAAGCAACTTTGCCCCTCTCCCCGCACCTGCTGCTATATTTCTAGGAAGAACTAAAGGAAAATCAGGTCAACTAAATTTGTTCAATCTGTATCTTTCACTTGCATACCATTCTCTGAACAAGGGGTCTCTATGTCTCTTCAAAACAATAAAGGAGGGCTTTCTTTCTTTTTTTTTTTTTTAGTTGTAGATGGACAATACCTTTATTTTATTTATTTTTACGTGGTGCTATGGATCGAACCCAGTGCCTTCTCCACGCAAGGCGAGCACTCTACCATTGAGCTACAACCCCAGTCCCAAGGGAGCTTTCTTGATGAGGTTTCAAAGGCACAAAATTTTCTTTTGCTTATTTCTGCTTCCAGGAAGGAGTATGGATGTGGGAGAGGGAAGATATGACTGAACTCCCCACAGAAGCAGTAATTCATGTATTATACCTTACCCTTATGGGATCCACTGGCCTATTCAAAATTTCCTTTAATAAACCGAGGTCCTCGCGATTCATCGTTGTAACCTCTCCTTCTTTGTACTGTGAGCTGAATCTACCAGCTCTGCCGGCAATCTGCAAGGCTTGGGAAGTGGTGATTGGTTCTATTTCTTTCTCTCCCTTCTCATTGATACTGGGCTTTATAAGAGAGTAAAAAATGATTCTCCTTATGCTCCTGAAATAGAAATGAAAGTGATCCCACAGAATGCATAAACAAGCCTCTGTTACTTGATTCTAATTAAGGCCTATTTGCCATTTTGCTGCCATTTAAAAAATGAAGACAGATGTGATGGAGCACACCAGTAATCCCAGCTACTCAGGAGACTGAGGCGGGAGGGTCACAAGTTTGAGGCCAGTCTCCAAATGAAAAATAAAAAGGACTGGGGATGTAGTTTGGTGGTAGAGCAGCCCTGGGTTCAATCACCAGTACCACATACAAAATGAAATTTTTATTAATAAAAATAAATAAACAAGGATAACAAGTTTGTTGATGGGGTTGGGGTTGTAGCTCAGTCAGTAGTAGAGCAACTGCCTAGCATGTGTGAGGCACTGGGTTCAGTCCCTAGCACCACATAATAATAAACAAAATCAGGTATCATCTCCATTTATAACGAAAAATATTTTTTAAAAAAAGTTTGTTGGTAATTCTTTTTCTTCCTTTCTTTGGGAGATGGGGGTACTGGGGATTCAAAACTCAGGGACACTCAACCACTGAGCTGCATCCCCAGCCTTATTTTGTATTTTATTTAGAGACAGGGTCTCACTGAGTTGCTTAGTGCCTCACCGTTCCTGAGGCTGGCTTTAAATTCGCAATCTTCCTGTCTCAACTTCCGGAGCTGCTGGGATTAAAGGTGTACGCCAAGGTGCCTGGCTTCTTCCTTTCTTTTTTTCAATAGTAACTGCATTATTATTCAATTAAAAAGAATTACCATTCTTTCTTCAATTAGTATGTTCCAACTAAAAATCATCAAACTGTACACTTACAATAGGTGAACTGTATGGTCTATAAAATATACCTTGATAAAACTACAGAAAATGACTTTCTTTTTTTTTTAATATTTATTTTTTAGTTACAGGTGGGCACAATATCTTTATTTTTTATTTTATGTGGTGCTGAGGATCGAATCCAGTGCTTCACACATGCTAGGCAAGTGCTCTACCTCCGAGCCACAACCCCAGCCCAGAGAATGACTTTCTTATAAATAACCCACGGTGTTCTCATACTGCTTTAAAAAGTTAGCTATACCAGGTGTAGTGGTATGTGCCTGTAGTCTCAGCTACTCAGGAGGCTGGGACAAGAGGATTGCTAAAGTCCAAGAAGAGTTTAAGGCCAGTCTGGGCAACGCAGTGAGATCCCATCTCAAAAAAAAAAAAAAAAGAAANGGCTGGGGCTGTAGCTCAGTGGCACAGAGCTTGCCCACCATGTGTAAGGCACTGGGTTCAATTCTTAGCACCACATAAAAATAAACAAATAAAGGCATTCTGTCCATCTACAACTACAAAAAAATTTCTTTTAATTGAAAACAAAAACAAACACTGCCATCTAATTCACTGAATATCGATGCTTATTAAAAACAAATTACTTACAAATTAAGTCCCATGCCAATTGCATCTGTAGCGACCAGGATTTTGCACGGATCACTGGGATCATTAAACTTTTTTGCTTGAGCAAGTTTGGTTCCTGCAATAGAACAGTTAGATCAGCACTGTCCAGCCTTACTACATCATGCTAAGCATGCTTAGAAACCCTTGCCCCTGCTCTATTTTTATGAATAAAATTTTTATCATTTCAAAATTTCTTTCTTTATAACCTCAAAGAGTCACTATCCTTTACCTCCATTCCTTTAAGTTGCCCCTCATGCAGCAATGCACTTCCCCAGCATACTAATCTTATTCTGAGGATTCTTATTAGATTTCAGGACAATAATTTGAAAGGAATTACTGGGTCCATATTTTAAGACATTTTGTAAAAAAATCATAAACTCACCATTTAAAATATAGTCTATGATAACAGCAGCAAATTATAAGAGCTATAAGTAATTAAAATACTCCTACTTCCCACAAGGTTAACTAGAAAAAATATTTATTCCATACGATCTATAAAAAATTACCAATAAACCAAATGGCTTACTTCAATTTTTTTACTATGTTTTCTATACATATTTTAACATATTTGGCAAAAATTAAAAATTTCATATCTTATCACAACAAAAGCCAATAATTACCAGGTGGGAGACTGCCATATATAACAGCTGATTCCAATCCTCGAATTTCAATCTGCCGACTCACAGAATAAATATCATTCTTGCTAAAACAGACAACACAGTCCCCAGGCCGAAGGTTGTCTAAAGATTCCAATGCATGATCCAGCACAGAAATGGGGGTAAGCCTCTTATAGTTTCGAACCTACAATAAAGACGTATAGTGGTAAAATAACATATCCGACACAACTTCCTCTAATAAATTAAAAACTTGCCAAGCAATCAACAGTAGCTAAAAACTAATAAGTACCAACGTTTTTCAAGGGAAACAGGAAAGGATTCACTTCAACATTATAAGTGTTACCATCAGCTCTCATTGGCATTTCTAGACTAATAGAATATCATACAGTGTTCCATACATTTTCAAAGCATTTTCACATATATTGATTTTCATGGAAACATGGCAACTTCAGAAGAATTAATTGTTATTTCCATTTCATGAACGAGTAAAATAGAGCCCAATAAAAGACTGAGTCAGAGCTTTTTCCAATTCTAACTATGATCTGCCTCCAAATGCAAAGGTAAAAAAAGCAACACTCAGAATGGAATCCAGAATTTCTTCCACTACTTTCCAGAATGTCTCCCTGAAATTGAGCATAAAACTAAAACAATGGCCAATTAAAAATATTTCTTCATCTTATTATAAAACTCAGGTAAAGAAAAAGAAAAGTAGGAGTTAGAAGGAACCAATTACTTCCTACTCTAGGAATTTGCAAAAGGGATACAAAAGTCCTAATTTACTTATTCTAAACTGATATGCTCAAATCCCAAAGAATTTTGTGAAGATGAAGAATCACCCAGGCCTTGGGTTTGATCTCCAGCATTGGGGGGGGGGGGAAAGAATGCCTCTTATTCTTGGAAGACTCAGGATGCAATTGCTACTCTGTCAGAACTTCACACTTCACATCATGAGGTTCAACCAAATATATGAGCTAGTCAACTATTAAAAAAAAAAAAAAAGAAGTTTTCTTTTTAGTTAGGTTCTAATTTTGCCACTGCCTAGGGTCTAAAGCCACTGTATAGTTACTCTTAGCTATTTGCTTTGCCACTTGAAAATGAAATATATAATGTAGTACCTCCACTTCCTCCCCAGTTGTATACATAAGCTCAGTGACCAGATCGATAGCAGCAGATTCTCCACATAAATGGATTTCTTCAGCACACAGTCCTGTAAATGCACAATTGGGATTTTTTAAAAAAGACTTATAATTAAGTATATAACATTCGCAAAACAAAAAGACTTTACCTTTATTAGCTACCTATTATTTTACAAGTCTATCAAATGTTTTCAGCAATGTCTCTTTGATGCAAATGTCAAACCACCACTGCCTTCTAATGGGCTAAGATCATCCCTGTTTTTCTAAATCTCAAAGTTCTAAAGCTGCTCTGACCAAGGTTTCAAGTCTATCAGGGTGAAGTCAGCCAGGACTGGAACGTGGCATCCTGATGCTTAGGGCTCAACATTAGTCCTACACTTGTGTTTTTCAAATTAGGCTCCATGGAATCACAGAGGTTAGGAGCTGGAGGGCAAAAGAAAGTCCAAGTTGCTTACCCCTGGCCAGATCCATTTCCACCTGTTTTATTATAGGCCTAATGCATCAGTATTATTTGAAGAAAGAGTTCAGTTATTTGTTTTTAAATTTGAAAATACCTGCCCTACAACATGCTGATCAAAAATTTACTCCAAAAGCAAGTAGTAGAATAATCATTCACATCGGACATCAAGAATTCCATATTACCAGGACCCTACCCTAAATTAATAAATAAAAAATAAAAAGCCACGGCCACAAGATTTTTACTTCAGCATCATCAATAATAGGGAAAAATGTTCCAACTCTGCCATCTTGTGATGTACATCAGTAATCCCAGTGACTGGAAGCTAAAACAGGGGATTACAAATTCAAAGCCATGCTCAGCAACTTACGAAGTCCATAAACAACTTAGCAAAACCCTGTCTCAAAAAATAAAATGGCCTGGGGATGTGACTCAGTGGTTAAAATGCCTTTAGATTCAATCCCTGGTACCAAAAAAAAAGTTCAACTTTAAAGAACAAATTCTGGTACAGCTCTTCAATGGAGGAGATGCAGTTATATTAACAATATGAAAAAACGGCCATGAAATAACAGAACTGAAAAAGAGAAAGATACAAAATTAAATATTCTGAAAATACCACACACATAAGAAAAAGAAATGGCACAAAATATTAATAGTGATTGTGTAAATGTGGTAAGACTTGAACTTTTTTTTTTTTGCCTTGGGGTACTGCAAATTGAACCCAGGGCTCTGTGCATACTAGGCAAGCGCTCCTCCACTGAGCTACATCCCCAGCCAAGAGACTTAAACATTTTGACTTTAATTACACAGCTATACCTATTTTGTAATAGTAAAAGTAGATTTCCCATTATTGAAATAGTATTTCAAAATTCAAAAACTCACACTTCGCTGACTTTTATAGAAGACTTTTGTCAGAAAAAGGGGATCTAACAGACTACTTGGCAATGACAAGCAGATATACAAATAGTGCAGATGTCATAAAGCCCAGGCTTGATGCACTAAGACCACCAACCTAGAAGTGCTCTGGTCCAGGCCCATCCTCTGGCTGGATCTCGAATCATCTGAATTTCATCAATTACAGCCACTTCATCTTAAAATGAAAAAGTTATCATGAGCAATACAATCTACTTAAATAGTATTATAAACAAATCCAACATCAAAATTCAAGCTTTCATCACTACCACCATCACCATCATCCTTCATTATGGGTCTCTTGGGCTGGCTTGTACCAAGAATTTTATAATTGTATTTCATTTAATTCTCAAAACAACTCTAGGAAGTTAAGTACTTCCATTATCTCCATTTGACAAAAGAGTAAACTGAGGCCCAGAGAAGTTAAGTACTTGCCCAAAGTTAGACAGTAAGTGAAATCCAAACTTAGGTCATCTCGCTCTGAAGATCATACTCTTAACCACTGGAAGACACCATTCTCTGTAGTAAGCAGTTCCATTTACCTTATTTTCACCAACCTTAGAGACTGCCTTGAGAATCTGCCTAAAAAGAACCACCATGGGCTGAGGTTGTGGCTCAGTGGCAGAGCACTTGCCTAGCACATGTGAGGCAGTGGGTTCAATCCTCAGCACCACATTAAAAAAACTTACTGTGCCCATCTGACAACTAAAACAAAAACAACAACAAAAAAAAAACACACCACATTGCTGGGTTCAATGGTGCACACCTGTAATCCCAGCAGCCTGGGACTTGAGGCAGAAGGATCTCACATTCCAGGCCAGCCTCAACAATTTAGCAAGGCCCTAAGCAACTCAGCAAGACGCTGTCTCTAAATAAAATATGAAAAAGGGATGGGGATGTTGGCTTAATGGTTAAGTGTCCCTGAGTTCAATCAAAGGTTACACCCCGCAAAAAAAAAAGGTGGGACTAGGTTTGATGGCGCACGCCTGTAATCCCAGCTACTCAGGAGGCTGAGGCAAGAGGATCCTAAGTCCAAGGCAACCTCAGCAGCTTAGCAAGATATGTCTCAAAATAAAAAGCATTGGGGATAGCACAGCAGTAAAGTGCCCCTGAGTTCAATCCCTAATACCAAATAAAATAAAATGCAAAAACACCCAAACATACATAAAAGAAAAAAGGGAACTAACTTCTATAAGTAAGCATGACAATATTTGGTACTTATTACTAGTGGCAGGTAGCATTTGTTGTACTATTCTTTTTCCAGATATGGAATGTTTTTTCACAACAAGAATCATATTTAAGGGCTGTGGCTGCAGCTCAGTGGCAGAGTGCTTGCCTAGCATGTGTGAGGCACTGGGTTCGATCCTTAGTACCACATAAAAATAAACAAATAAAGGCATTCTCTCCATCTTCAACTACAGAAATTTTTTTAATTAAAAAAATCATATTTCACAAGTACAACCATATTTTAAAATAAAAAATACCAAGTCATAGTTTTTCAATGGTGTTTACATACATGGTGTGGTGACACTGCACATCTCAACAGTACAAGCAACATGGGCAGCCTGTTTCCCATCTGCTTCAACTGTCACACGCTCTTCACCTGTCACCAAGTCACATGGCACACCCTGAAATGACAGAAAGAAACCCAGTCGTATTTCTACCTTGAAAACAACAGCAAAAAGTAGTTTTGTGTGTCTATTCTCTTCATTACCAAGGAATTTATTTAACAGCTGAAATAGAAGTATTCCCAATGCCTTTTTCTTTTCTTTTTTATAGAAAATGAAATAAGAGCTACTTTCTTATATAACTTAGGTAAAACTGGAAATATCTCCAACCAGTTAAATCCTTAATAAGAACATGAGAAACTAAAGCACATTCATTTTTAAAAAATTTATATATATATATATATATACAGTTGTTGATGGACCTTTACTCTATTTATTTATTTATATGAGATGCTGAGAATCAAACTCAGTGCCTCACTCATGCCAGGCAAGCACTCTATCACTGAGCCACAAACCCAGCCCACAGTTTAACTTTTTAACTTTGTTTCTGTACTGCTGGAGTTGTTAAAATGAACATGATTGTTTCTATACTCAAGAATACTAAATGGGGGCTGGGGATGTGGCTCAAGCGGTAGCACGCTCGCCTGGCATGCGTGCGGCCCGGGTTCAATCCTCAGCACCACATACAAACAAAGATGTTGTGTCCGCCAATAACTAAAAATAAATAAATAAATAAATATTTAAAAATTGAAAAAAAAAAAAAGGAATACTAAAAATTAGCTGGGTGTGGTGGCACATGCCTGTAATCCCAGTGACTGGGTAGGCTGAGGCAGGAGAATCATGAATTAAAAGCCAGCTTCAACAACTTAGCAAGGCCCTAAGTAACTTAGCAAAATCCTGTCTCAAAATTAAAAATAAAAAAAGGCTAGGAAGCCAGGCACAGTGGCGCACACCTGTAATCCCAGTGGCTAGGGAGGCTGAGGCAAGAGGATCACAAGTTCAAAGGCAGCCTCAGCAACATCAAGATGCTAAGCAACTCAGTGAGATCCTGTCTCTAAATAAAATAAAATAGGGCTGGGGATGTGGCTCAGTAGATCACTGCCCTTTGAGTTCAATCCCAGGTACCAAAAAACTGGCTAGGGATGTGGCTCAGTGGTTAGGTGCCCCTGGGTTCAATCCCTGTAACAACAACAAAATATATATATTTTTTTTCCTAAAAATAAAAAAATTATAAAGAATACTAAAAATAAAATTTAAGACTGTAATGACCTCCTAATATACTTCCTTGAGAAGGAAATACCAATGCTGTGGTATAAGAGAGTGCTCAAACAACTGGCTTGCCCCCTACTGAGGGGTTCCCCAGAACAAAGGACTTTGAGTAAAGTTCAGTCAAACTTGGAGGGTTGGTCACCACCCCTAAGTGATCTGAGTCTAATTATAAGAGAATATCAGACAGATACAAACTAAGCAACAGTTTGCAACAAAACTGACCCGTCGTCTCCTAAAAGTACAAAAGTTATAAAAACAAAGGAAGACAAAGGAATTATCCCTGATTAATGGAAACTAGAGACAATTTAGAACAGTGGGAAACCTCAAATGGAGTCCTGGATGGGAGCGACAGGGTGCTACTGGACAACTGACAGATTCTGAATATGGACTGTATATTAAATAATAGTATTCTATCATATTAAATGATTTATCCTGCTTCAGATAAATATCCTGTGGTTATATTAAAAAAAAGTTTTTGTTCTGAGTAAATACGTTTTCAAATATTTATGGATAGAAGAATTATGTACCCAAATCATTAAAAAAAAATACAAATTACCTAACCAAAACTGGTTAATCTCTCATTGTAAAGTTTTAATAAAATAATGAGTCAAAATGTGACCCATTTAGTGAAATGATGTCTCAGTGATTACAGGGTTTAGTCCTTTCAGTTTTGAACAAGTAGTTTCAGCCAGTTGTGGCGGTGCAAACCTATAATTGCAGTGACTCAGGAGGCTGAGGCAGGAGAACTGAAAGTTTGAGGCCAGCCTCAGCAATACTTAGTAAGGCCCTAAGCTACTTAGTGAGATCCTGTATCAAAATAAAAAATAAAAAGGACTAGGGATATGCTCAGTGATTAAGTTTCCCTAGGTTTAATCCTCAGTACCAAATAAATAAATAAATAGATGAAGCAAGCTGGGATCTGACAGCTTGAATTCAAGGTTATTTATATGCCACTCTGCATTTCTCTCTAGGCATAAAATATTCTACAATGTTTTATTCATTCCTTCTAAAGTGTTCACTTTTCTACATTTTACTATCTCTAATATCAGGATGCATATTAAGCACTGAGAGCATGCCAGAGCTCAATTAGCAGCATCTTCTCCTTTCTTTTGTTTTCTTCTTTTTTGGTACCACAGATTGAACTCAGAGGTACTTAACCACTGAGCCACATCCCAGCCCGTTTATGTTTTATTCTGAGACAGAGTCTCTTTAAGTTGCTTAGGGCCTCACTCAGTTGTTGAGGCTAGCCTCAAATGTGAGATCCTCCTGCCTCAGCCTCTTGAGCTACTGGGATTACAGGTATATACTGCCACACTGAGCATCTTTTCTTTCTTAATTACACATATAATAATGGCACCTCTTACAATCAATAGTTTCCTAGATGCAAAGAAATAAGGTATAATTTGTTACTAGTAAACTACTACATCTTTCTTTTCCCCTTGTCCAACTTCAACCCCAAAAGAAAATGGAACAAGAAAAAAAGAGCAAATATTTGGTGATATACTGACAGCAGCATTACTCTTTTCAAAGATCTCATGTGCCAGTAATTTCAAGGGGCCACAATATACTCCAGATTTTGCTGACAAGTATTTCTGAATTGCATGGTAAGTTTTTCCACTGTTTGTGGGGCCCGAATGGAATATTATCTTCCGCCGTATGGCTCTGGCTTCTGAGTACCTAAAACATGAATGGGTAAACAGTTTAATTTTATTAACCCCAAAATCCACCCTAGCAAAGATACCAACTGAAAAAAAAAATTTTTAATTTAAATAAATAAATAGATAACACCCCACAAAAACATCCTCCTAACATTCACAGATATTTTGAAAAATTAAGTAATTGGTTTCATATGCACATTCAAATAATTACCGATTTCCAAGAACAGTGTTAACTAAACGGAGGACAAAAAACCCCCAATACAAATTAATGTCTTGGGTATTTTCCCCACTGCATAAACCTCTTTTCTTCCAGAGTTACTAAATTTAAATTGCTATCTGCTCCACAGATATGTTCACATCATTCCCACAGCTCTAAATATGTGAACCTAAAAGCAAACATTCCCAGGTCTCTGAATTCAATATAAACTATTATAATAACTGAGCCTCCTGCTTCTGGTCCTGATGGCTGCCTGGTAGTGAGTGGACTTGTGCTGTCTCTATAAGCAAATACAAAACTGGGCAAAATATATGCAGCAACTATTTACAAACGTGTGGAACAGGTGCAACCCCTGAAAGGGGGGGACACTGGAGATGATCGAAGCAGGGCACAGGGAGGTGGACCCCGAGCAGAGTAAGAAAGTCCCACAGAACAGAGCATAGAAGTCAATGCAGAGCTGCGGAAGCACCTAGAATCTGAAGGGCAGAATGTGGAAGAGCAGAAAGGGTGAAGGAAGTAGGGAGCCCTGAAGTTTCTGCAATGGTTTCATGTGGGTCCTTGGCCACAGCCTGGCTGAAGGTAAGAATTGGCAGGGCCTTCAAGCTTAGCAAGGGTCTGAGCAGAAAGCTTCTGAGAGGTCTTGAAGTGCTAGAAGATGCTGCTGTTCTACCCACAGGGGAGAGAATTCAGTATTAACACCCTGGCATTCAGCTGACTCCAGGAAGGCCACAGCTCAGATGCAAGGCTAACACCCTACTCAAGCTGCTTCAGTTCTGCCCTAGGAAAATACAAGCCCACGCTTGAACAGGATCAAGGGGAAACAGCCTAACAGAATGAACAGTACTGTTCAGACTCCTTATAATTTGCCACCTAGCATATGTTACAAAAACACATAATAATAGTCTTCCCAAATTAGAAACAGAAAATTTCAAATGAAGGACTAACCAGTTCGGTGGTAATCTCAAGTCACTGATCTTACGTAGATCATCCTTACATTCCAACACAGGAAATATTTGTTTGGCATGTCTCAAGAAAAATGGAAATAAATCATCCACATGAGCTAGAAAATAAAACACAGATTAACATGGGCAATCTGGGGCTGGGGTGTGGCTCAGAGGTAGAGGGCTCTCCTAGCATGCGTGAGGCACTGGGTTTGATACTTAGCACCACGTAAATATAAAGATATTGTGTTCACCTATAACTAAGAAAAAAAGTTTTTTTAAAAAATGGGCAATCTACTTGCTATCTACAACCAAAAGAAGCAAAATCTTTTTTCTTATTGAGGTAAATTAGGGGAGCATGGCCAAGATAAGAGAAGTCCTAAAAGAGGAGACCCCATCCTTTTCTAGAACTTTCTTTTTCTTATTTTTTCATCCAAATTCCACTTATATTTTTAGGAAAAAAAAAAGAAAAGTAGCTGCCAACAACTACATTCTACTATCCCAGTATAACTGGCAAAGATTAGCACTGTTCTTTTTTCTTAATTTAACAAGAATAAAGAATGGTATTGCCAGCCTATAATCTCAGCAGCTCAGGAGGCTGAGGCAGGAGGATCTCAAATTCAAAGCCAGTCTTAGCAAATTCAAAGCCAGTCTCAGCAACTTAGCAAGGCCCTGTCTCAAAACAAAGAAGGGGTGGGGGAATGTAGCTCAGTGGTTGAGTGTCCCTGGGTAGTTCAATCCCTGGTACAAAAAGATAAAAATATAAAACTATATAAATATTATACAGATAGATAGATAGATGGATCCCAATGGAATATTATCCATTTTATTTTATATGTGTGTGTGTGTGTGTAAAACTAGCCAGATATGGTGGCACATGCCTATAAGCCCAGATAGTTGGGAGGCTGAGGCAAAAGGATTGCAAATTCAAGGTCAGCCAGAGCAACTTGGTGAGACTCTACCTCACAATAAAATTAAAAGGGCTGGAGATGTATCTCAGTGGTAGAGCCCTTGCCCGGCATGCACAAAGCCCTGAGTTTAATACAAAGCACCACCAAATAATAATAATATGTGAGTATTTATATAATTCCATATATGGAATAAAATGATGTTCTTACTTTTTGTTTTTTCTTTTATAGCAAGAACTTTATCCTGACATGATGGAGAAATAAGCCAGTGGCAGAAACAGGTAGAATATGCTATGAACTAATCCTATCTTGTGTGAGAGCTCATTCCATTTTGGCCCATGTTAATACACAGCAGAAAGAAGATGACAGATCAAGGTCCCAGTCTAAGACATTCTCATGACTAGCTGAGGGACCCAATATAAAAGCCAAGTGATTACAAAACTTCCTATCCAAGCATTGAAATATTTACAAAGGATATTACCAAGACATATTCTAAAACAAATAAGCCATGCTAGAGAAATAAACATGAAGTATGGAATAAACAGAAAGTACATTCAATAGAATTTTCAAAATTCTCTAAAGACTTGCCTGCACTGAAGCAAATGTCATTCAGAACAATGTGAATGTCCACATCCAGGGAATGAGATTGCATAATATAATTTCTAAAGCTTATGAAAGCTTGGTGGAAGAGACGAGCTGCAGAAAACAAAATCAAAATATGTAAGGCTTAGTTTTCATTTCAGTTCTCCTTTTAAAAGCACAAAATGCACCACACCAAATTCAAAGTATCTCTATATTTTTACTATGTGGATAATTCAGCTGGTTTAATTTGATCTAGGCTAAAGCTGAAAAACTAGCACAACAGGAAGGAAAGGTGCCCAGGCAGCTCCTATGCTGTGTGGTCTGGCTCAACAGGTGAGCCTTGCCAGCCTCCTGCCCTCGAAGAAGCAATGGTCAGAGGCTTGTCTCCAGACCACAACTGTACTCCTACTTTCAGGGCATAAGAGGTCCCATAGAACACTGAAAAAGCTATACAAAGCTACACAAAGTAATACTACATCTCTATAAAGATATTATATGTCTTACCATCAAGTCCATAATCAGCACCCAGTTTCTGAATTTCTTTCCTCTTATAAAACTTATCTAAGATCTTCTTTACTTCGTCTAGAAGAAAGACATAAAAATTCAACATTCATTTCATATTTTAGAGAAATGACCAAATGGCAGAAGAAACTTGAAATCATGATACGTAAGAAGTTGAAGATTTTAGTTGATCCTCTTTATGGGTTAATATGCAATGAAATATCTAGAAAAAAATAATAGTCAAATCAGGCAATATTCCTGTTATACTGCAGAGGAAATGGGCAAGGTGTAATGGGCTCAGAACTAGGTTCTAATTTTTATCAAGCCATTTTTAGATAACCATGCCGTTTCATTTACTTACAACCATTCTGCATATTAATAGTAAACAGGGGTCTGGGGTTGTAGCTCAGTGGTAGAGCACTTGCCTCCAACATGTAAGTACTGGGTTTGATCCTCAGCACCACATAAAAATAAACAAACAAAATAAAGATATTGTGTCCATGTATAACAACAAAAACAACAAACAGTAAACAGCTAAAATAAATGCAGAAAAGACAACCAATTTGGCAAGGATCAGATCATCATGCTTTTATGCAAAAGACTAAAGAACTGGGATGATCTTTAGTTTGAAGATGATGATTTTATGAAGAACACATTCCTCTCATTTTGTTCTAGATGGCATAAGTTAACTCAGTGGGAGGTAAAGGAAGCTGATTTCAATGGAATTTACATAAGAACTTCCTAATAATTAGAATAATTTTTCAGACCCAAAATCACAAACATAGACACTTTATTAATTTCCTCTACAAGAGACAAAAACATCAATCTTTTGACTGAATGTCAGGTCCCTGGAAAAGCCAAACAGATTCCAGGAAGGAAAATGAAAATTAAATACTTAAAAGGTACTATAATACCACCTAAAATCTATGACCATGGTAGGCTAAGGAAGGTTAAGCAAATTATCTAATACGAATGTTAACAATTATATAGCACGAAGCAGGTTTGTGTTCCTGAAGACTATGGTACAATAATTGTTTGGGCCCAAGAGGATATTTGGCCAGGAAAAGGTCAAGATGGCTAAAGGCAAAGCCATAGAAAGGAATAGATACAAAGGGGAATCCAAATTACATGGTTAAGCAGATGATGATGAATCAGACTTCTTTCTCCAAAGAAACATTTGCTGCACTGTGCTACCCTCTCCCACCCTCAGGATCCCACCAAACAGTTTTTCAGGCTGAGCTGCCTGCCCCTGCCTTACAGGGTGCTTGCTCAGCTATAAAGAACAGGTTTGGGGTTGCCCAGGATCCTTGCTTTTAATTTAGCATAGACCTTGGAGAACTAGCTGCTTCATTGCTAACTGTTCTGACAAAGAAAATCGCCAAGAGCAATCACATGCAAAGTCTCAGCATCCCCAACCATTCAAACTGGCTTACTCAACACCCTCAGAAGTATGAAATCTTGCAGCAGCTGAACTCTAGTTAAAGCTGCAAGGTTCACAAAATCATTTAAGGAAAATGAAATTCCAGCAGTTGATCTCCATCTGTCTTTCTCCAATTTATAATAAACCCCCATTTACATGATGTGGGATGTAGAAATCTATAGCGGAACAAGCTGGGTCTTCTGCGAATTTGTCATCAAATGCCAAGGAAAAAAAACAAGGAGCGGGGTTTGTTTTTACTTTTAAAAATGCCTCAAAATAAATAAATAAAAATGTCTCAAAACTTATTCTATTATAAAGGGACAAAGCTGAACAGTAGGAAAGAATTCCCCATTAAGAGCTCTCCTGATGGCTTCTGCAAGAATCATAGAGATGTCAATCACCTGTAATTTGGAGCAATGCTTCACCTTGACCTCCCGGGGTATGGTATTGGTAATCACTACTGCTTCAAAACTTGCACTGTGATGCGAGAAATGACTGGGCCAGAAAAGATTCCATGAGTCAAGACAAACTCTGGTGGCTCCAGCTGAGAAGTTTGTCAGCCACAAGGCAAACTGTGCCACAAGTGTCAGTCATGTCATCCACAAGGATAGCCACTGGAGTCTTCATTCCCACCGACTAGCACCATGCAGTCCACATCACTGGCCTTCTGCTGCTAGTGAATCTAGACAAAGTCCACATTCAACCAGTCTGCAAGGTCACACTCTTGGCTCCATCAGCATCAGGTGACACAATAGGGCAGTTCCTCCACTCAGAGATATTCTCCCTAATTCAATTCAGGATACCCAGCTCTGCATACAAATTGTCCACTGGGATATTTAAAAAGCCCTAAATTTGAGAAGCACAAAGATCCATGGTGATAATATGACCTGCACCAGCTACAGACAGCATATTTTCGACAAGCTTGGCTGAGAGTGGAGCCTGCTTCTTGTCCTCCTTATCGTGCCAGTCATCAGGGAAACATGGGATGACTGCAGCAACTGAGCTGACTGAAGTGATCTTGCAGGCATTAACCATGATCAAAAGCTCCACTAGATTGTCAAGGATTTCAACATGGTACTCTGAACGTAGACATCTTCTCCACTTATACTTTCACCAATTTCCACACAGGTCCCCCTGGTTGCTGAATTTCTTAGTCACCACCTTGCCTAGCTCCAGGCCCAGGGGGTCAGCAATTTTCTGGGATTAGTCCCAATGGGAGGTGGCGCTGAAGATTTTGATATTCAGCATTTTGGGTAACTATCCTAGGCACTCTTCACTCAGCGATCACTGTTGCTGCAAAGACCAGAAGTGAGCCCCACAGACTTAATACTATCCACCTTGCATTGCTTCTCTGCCATCTGACATTCCACCTGGCTCTAAATTACCCAGGGTCGGGGAGGCAGAATCAGTGGGGAAGCCCATATCCCATCCACCTGAATTAGCTGAGCCTGGGGCCTAGAACAATTTTAAAAAGGGGTTGCCTCACAATAGTGAAAGTTCCTTGCAGCTCTGGGTTCCATCCCCAGTACTGCAAAAAAAAAAAAAAAAGTAACAGAAATTTCTGTGACACCAGGGAGGTTGAATTAGACACCTGTCTGGGTGACATACCACTATGAATAAATAATTTACCCTGAACCCAAGGGCACTCCACAACTAAGCCACATCCCCAGCCCTTTTAAAATTAATTAATGGTACTGGGGATTTAACCCAGGGACAATTTACCACTCAGTCACATCCTTAGACCTTTTTATTTATTTATGTATTTTAAACTTTTTTTTAAGAGAGAGAGAGAGAGAGAGAATTTTAATATTTATTTTTTTAGTTTTCAGCAAACACAATATCTTTGTTTGTATGTGGTGCTGAGGATCGAACCCGGGCCGCACGCATGCCAGGTGAGTTCGCTACTACTTTAGCCACATCCCCAGCCCTAGACCTTTTTATTTTGAGACAGAGATTCACTAAGTTGCTGAGGCTGGCACTGATTCTCCTGTCTCATTCTCTCAAGTCAATGGGATTACAAGCATGCTGTGCACTGGCCTATTTTTACATTCTGAGGCAGGGTCTCACTAAGAGAAGAGACCCTGTGATCTTTCTGCCTTGGCTTGCAGAGTAGCTGGGACTACAGGCATACACCACAATGCCTAGCTAAATCAATAATTTGATAGGAGAAAATATTTTAAATTTATTACACTGAGATTGTATTAAGGTCATACATGTTAAAATACTATCGTATCATTCTGTAGAGATAAACATTTTATTGACCCAGTCACACACTACACATTTCTGAGAAAGGCCAAAAGTGAGGATGGTTTCCTGCCCATGAAACACAGGCCAAGTGGCCTGTATTTTTACCTCCCAGAAAAGTACCAACCAGATTTTCATGCAGTCATGACATACTCAACACTCACTGAAATTAAGCCTGAACACAGCATCCTACTAACAGAACTGTATTTTATATAATAGAATTTCAAAATTGCTGGTCTAGCCACTAGATTTGCCCACACCTAAATATAAGATCCACAGATACATGTACACACATGTACATACTCATTCCCTGGAGTGGATCACAGGCAAGTATCATGGTATTTCTGGGCTTCTGTTTCTTTGTATCTAGTGGGGGCAACAGTTTCTTTGTGGGGGGGAAAAAAAAAATCAGTGACCAAAAAAAAAAAAAAAAAAAAAAAAAGACGGTTAGAAAAAAGCATATGAAATTGCATGAAAAAATTCTGCTAACCTATAAACTACAGATGGAGCAAATCTATTTTCTGAGACTAATATGCAGTATTATGTTATGATCCAGATACATATCCAAAGGAATTTAAATCAGCACGCAAAGACATATTTGTGCTTCCATGTTCACTGAAGTACCATTTGCAACAGTTAAGCTATGGAAGCAATCTAGGTGCCTATACCTATTTTATATGTGGAACATATTTATATATACAAACATATCAAAACATCACATTGGGGCTGGGGATGTGGCTCAAGCGGTAGCGTGCTCACCTGGCATGCGCGGGGCGCTGGGTTCAATCCTCAGCACCACATAAAAATAAAATAAAGATGTTGTGTCCACCGAAAACTAAAAAATAAATATTAAAAAATTCTTTCTCTCTCTCTCTCTCTCAATAAAACAAAACAACAAAAAACATCCCATTGTACATAACTATATACAACTATTTATATTTATGTACATAAGTGTGTGTGTGTGTGTGTATATATATATATATACATATATAGTTGTATATAGTCATATAGCTTTATGTAGTTATATAAACATATATGTGTAAATACACACACACACATATGACAAACATTATTCAGCCCTAAAAATGAAATTGTTATTTGAGACAACATGGAAGAATCTGGAGAACATTATACTAAATGCATCACTTATACATGAAACCTAAGAAAGCCAAGCCAGAGAAGTAGAGATGGAGTGGCAGGGTAGGTTGAAGTTGAAAGTGAAGACATTGACCAAAGGGTACAAAATTTCAGACACACAGAAGGAGTAAGTTTGAGCAATCTATTATCCAGACAGGAAACTATAATAAATGTTATTATATGTTTCAAAATTGCTAAGAGTAGATTTTAAATGTCATCACCACACATAAAAAATAAGTGTGGGCCATTTCCTCTCCTGGAAGAGGTCTGCTCCATACCTCTTAGGGTGTCACTTCCATTTCACTAAATAAATCTTTTATGCTTTTCTTTTTAAAAAGTGTGTGAAGAATTTGTTAATTAGCTTGATTTTATCATTCTATGACACAAACATATCAAAATATCACATCATACACCATAACTATAAACAACTATTTCTCAAGTTAAATTCTGACTGGGACTGGAGCTCAGTGGCAGAGTGCTTGTCTAACATGTGTGAGGCACTGGGTTCAATCCTTAGCACAGAATAAAAATAAACAAATAAAATAAAGGCATGATGTCCATCTACAACTACAAAAAAAGGTTTTTTTTTTTGTTTTTAACTCTGAAGTGAAGGCAGTACAGGGGTACTCAAGCAGAAGCAGTAGTATGTTTCGTACACCTGGAGCAGAGGCACATGTCATACATATGGCTTAAGGATGGAAAGTGGGAGACAATGAAGCTGGGAGAGAGAGGCCAGGTCAGACAGGGTCTTACCAGCCATATTAAGACTTGGGGACTATTTTAAATTACAGACAATGAAAAAATATAATACAATTTTTTTAGCAGAAAAGCAACAGGTTCAATCTTTTTAAAAGAACATTCTGATTGCAGGCAAAAAATAGACTAGAAGAAAAATAGACTAGAAGCCAGGCATGGTGGTGCACACCTATAATCCCAGCAGTGTGGGAGACTGAGGCAGGAGGACCAAGAGTTCAAAGCCAGCCTCAGCAACTTAGTGAGGCCCTAGGCAACTCAGTGAGACCCTGTTCTAAACAAAATACAAAAAAGGGCTGGGGATGTGGCTCAGAGGTTAAGGACCCCTGGGTTCAATCCTAGTACCAAAAAAAGAAAATAGAATAGAGAGATCAAAGGTATTCCAGGAGACATGTAAGGAGTTATTTCAATGATCCAGTCCAAGATAGAAGCTAAAAATTTAAGTTGGCTGCAGTGGAGAAGAAGTGAATTGACTCAATATTTATCAGACAGAATCAACAAGACTTGTCAACTGGACCTTCTGTTAAATATGGGAGGTGAGGAATGGGAAGAATCAAATCCACCAAGTTGTTTATCTTAGCACCTGGAGCAGGTCTTGAACATGCTAGTATAAGGAGTAAGCAATCTGAATGGAGCCACCTGGTAGGCAGCTATATAAATCGAGGATGAATAAGAGGTCCATGTCGGAGACAATGGTCAGAAGGGAGTACTGATTTTAGGGGAGAGGAGTACTGATTTTAGGGGAGAGGGAGAAAATGAGACACTTAATAGCAAAAGTATGAAGTATGGCAAAATGATGTGGAACAGAACCTTGAAGTAGTACATCAACTTATCAGATAAGAAGCAGGCAAAAGAGATGGAAATGTATCAATATTTGAATATAAAAAAGTTAGCCAAATTACCTCACACAAATTACTGTATGCCTTCAGTAAATGGGAAATTGTTGTTTAATGGGTTAACTGTTGTCTGAGTTTCAATTTTACAAGATGAAAATGTCCTAGAGGTCATTTTCACATGTGAATGAACTTAACATGACTAAACTATACATATAAGAATTATTAAGATGTTAAATGTTATGTTTTTACAATTTAAAAATAAGCAGAAATAATACAATTACATTATTAAAATTGTTGTTAAAACGATATAGACCCCAACTCCAAGTAAAGTGAAAGGCCTTGCTGAGCACTGGCCTGGTGGTATATGCTTGAAGTCCCAGCTCCAGAGGACTACTGAGCCAACAAGGCAGGAGGATCACTTGAACCCAAAAGTTTGAGGCCTCCTGGGCAACATAATAACACCGTATCAAAAAAAAGGAAAAGAAAGAAAGAAAAATAACATAGACATGAGCTGCATCATATACTATACTGCTCTGAAAAACAAGATTTGACCCAAAGCATGCTATAATCCATATTTTACTTTTAGTTTTATTTATTTGGTACTGAGGATTGAACGCAGGGTGCTTTACCACTGATCTACATCCCCACCTTTTATAAATTTTGAGTCATTCTCACTAAGTTGCTGGGGATCTGGCTAAGTTGCTGAGGCTAGTCTCAAACTTGAGATTTTCCTGCCTCAGCCTCCGGAGTCCCTGGGATTACAGTGTGCACCGCATCAAGCTGAAATTTGTATTCTCAAATTACAATAGGGGACGTACTGTTGCTAGTCGGAGTAACTCCCTGAAGACAGTCTGGAAAGCTAGTGCCCGGCAGAGTTGTGGCATCCCCTGGATCTCCTTGGTCAGAGGAAACCTCTCACCTTCTTCATCAGCCAAAAGCCAAAGTGCGGCTATATAACGCTAAACTCCCCTCGAAAATATTTACAGATCTCGCTGTCAAATCCATCCAAAATTAGTTTTGGTGACAAAACCTACTGCCACTCACTGATGCTACATTTTTACTTTCTCTCTGGCTCCTGGATGACTATGGTCCCTCTTTTAGCGAGGACCCCTTTATCAAGCTGTATCTTGTATGACAGCAGATTATCAGAATCTGTCTCGGTCCTCCCTTCACCCACCATGCAGCCCAACACTGCGACCTCGCCCAATGACAAAGAATCCTGAAAGAACTCCTCCTCTGGCTTTTCACTGCCCATCCCACTGCCCCATTTCGAAGGCAACAGTTCTGTGGCAGGGGAACAACAGAGAAGGACACCCGGCGGGGGACTGAGGGAGCCAAGACGTCCCAATACAAGAGGTTTTAAACCAGTCGGAGACGAGAGAGGTCAAAGGGAAAAAGGTCACTCTGGGCGGACCGTTAAGGATGAATCAGACACAATCCCAAGAGTCAAAGGACTCTCAAAGCAGCGAGGGAGGCAGAAACTGTCAGGCACAACGACAACGCTCGAGGGGACTCGGGTCACCAAGGGGAAGAGGGACAGCTGCCCCCCGGGGCCGCCAGGGCCCAGCAGACATCTCCCGCGGCCTTCGCTGGCTCCCGCACTCACTCTTGTCCAGAGGCCGCGTGAGCTCGGCCCCGACGTCGCCATCGGCGCTGGGGCCCTGAGGTTTCACAGTCAGCGGCACGAACAAAGACGTGTTCGGGGCTTTGGAGCCACCGGAGGCAGACGAGGCGGCAAGGGCAGGAACGCGCCCCAGAACCGCAGGGGGGGGCCCGCAGTGGGCGCGATGCGCAGAGCAGACGGCCGCGCGGTGACCAGCCTGGCGCCCCGCCGGGAGCCGAGCCCACAGCAGGGCACACCGGGGGAAGGACATCGAGGCCGCGGGCTCCGGGGAGCCTGAGCAGCCCCCCGACACGGCGACGGGCAATGACGCGAGCTGCCAGCGCCTGCGGTCCGGAAAGACCCAGACCGAGCGGGGAGCTGCCCGAGGTAACGCCTGATCAGTAAAGGAAAAGGATTCCGTAGGATCGCTCTTCAGGGAGGGAGGAGGGCTGCGGAGAAAACCATCAAGATGCTTGTACTTTCTCTCTTTCCTTGGCAATCGGGAGCAGCTTTGCCCAAGAAGGGGACATAATCAGGCATCATTGTGGATGTCACAGATGGGAGGCGGGGGCCTGCCAGCTGGGTCACGTGACGCAAACAGGTCGATTGGGTCCTCAAGCTCCAGAAGCACGTGGGTAGGAGGATGTTGAGCGTGCACGAGCGTGTCCTGCAGACTCGTACACTAAAGAGCATTTCCCTAAAGTTTATTGCATTGTTAATCTTCGTTTCCTAATAGGGCAATTAACGTTGGAGAACATAACTTGATCCGCTGTTCAGAAGGATTGCGGAGAAGTTTGGTTGTACTGTAATAGGTAAAGCCCCTGTATGACACGCAACTGGTGCCTCCATGTGAGCTGTATATATATATACGTTATCCTAGTATCTGGTGTGTCACAACTACATAGCAAAGGTGTATGCCGCACAGGGCCAAAGTTTAGTTTCATTTGTGTTAATTGGATACTGTATTCTCATGAGGCTGCAACAGAAGCTCAAAACAAGTTGTTAAAATGTTTCACCTCCCCTATAACATTGAGATATTGCGGCTCGGGAGGCTGAGGCAAAGTCAGCCTCAGCAATTCAGCGAGGCCCTACCCAACTTGAGTGAGACTCTGTCTCCAAAAAAAAAATGCTGGGGATGTGGTTCAGTGGTTAAGCACCCCTGGCTGGGTTCAATCCCCGATAGAAAAGGGGAAGGGAAATAGAAAAAGGCATTTAAAAATTGGATTATTAGGTATGGAAACCAAAAATGAGGCTTACATAACGTTTAAATCTGAAAACTAACATTTAAAACACAACTGAAGCCAGAGTGATGATGTTCCCTTTAAGTCTGTTCATATTCCTGACAACCATTTAGAGATACTGCCGCCAGTTTTACAGATAGAATTTATTAGCGTAGTAACCTGCCCCCAAAATAGTATTAAGTGGCAGAGTCAGATGCTAATCTAAATCTTTTTGGCTTGTAAGTACATATTCTCACCACAACATATTAACACTAGTGGAAATACTCCAGAGGGGGAGTAATGTACAGTTATACTTACGGATGAATACTGCATGGCTTTTGGCATGTTTTTTTGTGGGGGTGAAGGGGGTGCGGTTGTTGTTACAGTGTCATTCCAAACCATTGGACTTTTTGGACAGGAACAGGATACTAATTATTGGGCCAGACTAGTCCAATAATAACTTTGTTTGTACCTCCTTGCAGTTTATAAAAGTGTAGCCAGAATTTTATAATACATACAAGGTTTCCTCTTCATTTATTAAGGAATTCTACTGTAAATATTAAATTAAAAAGCATGAAACTTTTGCCTTTATGAAACAGAAACATGCCACTCTCTTTGGAGAGAGATTCCTAACACCAAGTATGTATAATGAACACCTCGCACACATTAGAACCTCCATACATGTTTTGCTTATTGAATGAATGAATGATCATATAACTGATGTCCTTGTCAACCTTTCTTCCATACTTGGCAGAGGCTTCATATGCTCTTTTGAAAACACTAATCTGGCTTTTTATATCCTTCAGTGATTCTCAATTTAAGTGTTCAGATAAAGCCCACACTCCATTCATTTGTAGGGCGGGCACTCAAGCTCAGTCCTGAATTGGCTTTCTCTATATGCCTCTTCTAGCCCCATCTCTCTACTGCACAGCTACCATTCTATTCATGCCAGAAGTACACATCTGTTATGCCTTTGCTGTCAGGTCTAAACACATTGGGTGCGTCTCTAATATGCCATAGGGAGCTGTATGGCCTCTACCATAGCACTAAAACTAAGAATGTATCTCTAAACCAATGGTTCTCAAACATTAGGGCGCATCAAAATCTAGGAAAGCTTGTTTTAAAAAATATTGTTGGGCCCACCTCTGAAATTCCTGATACAGCAGGTCTAGGTTGGGGTTAAGAATTTGCATTTCTAACATTTCCAGGTGATGCAACTCTGATGGTCTAGGGGCCTATGCTTTGAGACCCATTATTCTATGAATTTTAATTCCTTAGGGTACCGGAAATGAGAATGTACTAACAGATTCTTTGTAAATGAGTTGAACACATGCATGAATACAAATAAATGTAGTTTTCTCTTTTCTGCTTTTTGTATTAACAAAACCTGGTATTGAAGACCTCACAAAAGAACATCTTATAGATTTCCACGCCTCACATATTGCTTATAAAATTCTGTAATTTGAAGTTTATAGCATTTCCCTAGACAAAGGCTATTTGTGATCTAGACACCTATAATCCTAAGTGAATTTTTAAGATTTATTGATTGAATCATGGTATGTTAGAGCAGGAAGGGAGTCTTAGAGGCTGTTTGGCCCATTTCCCCTACACCTGGAGGGGGAGACATCCACCAGATTTGTCCGCAGAATTTATACAGGAAGTTCTACAAAGTACCCTCAAGGTCCTGCTGTGCTCTGTCTTGCTTTCTCTTTAGGACCTGATAACACTGCTAGAGAACCCAGTTCATTTCTTTATTCTAATAGAGAAGAAAAATTGTTCTTATCCATAATTTAATTGTACATTGGACCTACATTTTTCCTAAAGGTGAGCACTTTTAATTTTATAATCTGCAAGAAAATAAGCTTCATCTATTTATTCAAATATGGTGATGAGCAGAGTACACCAAGACAAAATAGCATGAGCCCTCAAGAGGCTTAAAATCCACAGACTTGAACCATTAAAAAGATATCAAAATGTCTTTTCAGGCCAGGCTTGGTGGTGCACACCTGTAATTCCAGCCGCTCAGGAGGCTGAGGCAGGAGGATCGCAAGTTCAAAGGTAGCCTCAGCAACTACAAGGTGCTAATCAACTCGGTGAGACCCTGTCTCTAAATAAAATACAAAATAGGACTGGGGACTTGGCTCAATGGTTGAGTGCCCCTGAATTCAATCCCAGGTACTCCCCCCACCACACAAAAAAATGTCTTTTTTAAAGTGTCATTTAGTCTCAGAGGGGTACACAGCATGTCTTGGCAGAATAAAGAGACAACTCTTTGACTTGGAGGTGAAGATTTGCTAGGACAAATTTTGCTAGGACAGGGGTCAGGCAAGATTTGCTAGGACAGCCTTACTGAAACTTAGCATGCAGGAGTGGGCCGTCTCCTAGAAGTCTGGCATAACTGCAGCTGAAGGTATGTTCTGCAATGTAGAATTCCAATTTTATCCTGGATGTAACTCAATCACTAAAAGACTTTGGGTAAAATGACATAAAATAATGCTTATAGGACCTCAAGTCTTAAAAATAGGGTTGTATTGAAGGATGCACATTTTCCTTAATATTTTGTATGTGTATGTGTGTGTGTGTGAGGGTGAGGGTAAATGGGGATTGAACTCAGGGGCACTCGACCACTGAGCCACATCCCCAGCCCTCCTTTGTGCTTTATTTAGAGACAGGGTCTCACTGACTTGCTTAATGCTTTGCTTTTGCTGAGGGGCTCTGAACTTGCCATCCTCTCGCCTCAGCCTCCCAAGCCGCTGGGATTATAGATGTGCGCCACCATGCTTGGCTTTTATATGTGGTTTGAAACTTAAAATATTAAGTTCTCATACTGACTGGTATAGTCACTGGAGGGTGTCTTTATGCATACTAAAGAGATTCAATTGAATATAAATGGAAAGCAAAGAACTTATCAAATTGTAATTAGAATTGATCCATATTGAAAGGGTCCAGAATAGGCCTCTAAGGCATAAAAAATATTTTGAGAAGGCATTTGGTATCCCTGAAATCACAATCTGCTTATAAGCTGAACTTCTCAAAAGAACTTAGTTACCACAAATCCCTTCCCCAGGAGCAGTTAGGGAAAACTGACTTTTATCCCCAGAGACAGTAAGTGGGCACCACACCAAAAATAGAGTATCACAAAAATTATCCTCTTGGTATTCTAAGGACCCATTTATCTTCTAAAATATCCTTTCTCCCCACACTTCCTCTATTAAGATGGCATATAATAAACCCCAAATCCTACCCACTTCTTTGAATCACATTTTTGTGAACCCTCATGTTATAAAATGGATTCTTTCTTTTGTGTATTTTTTCTTTTTGTCAATTTAATGCACCGTCTCCAAGCACTTAGTGTAACAGTATAGAGGAAAAGTGTTCCTCACCTGTATCAAAATAAGAAAATTTTTCACTAATGAGAGGAAATAACCACTTGAAGGTCTAAATTAGTGTTTCTCAACCCTTTTTTTTTTAAATGTCCTAGTCTCTGAGATACTGGTTTTAGTAGTCTCAGTGAGATCCGGCCATGGTTTGTTTATTTATTTATTTATTTTGGTAACTGAGATTGAACCAACGGGTGCTTAATCACTGAGCCACATCCCCAATCCTTTTCTATCTTTTATTTAGAGATAGGGTCTCAACTAAGTTGCTTAGAGCCTCACTAAATAAATTGCTGAGACTGGCTTTGAACTCGTGATCCTCCTGCCTTAGCCTCCCGAGCTGCTGGGATTACAGGTGTGCACCACAGTACCCAGCAACCATGGTTATTTTTAAAAGCTACTAAGATGATTTTAACATGCAGCCATAATGAGAATCACTGAACTGGTTATTAGGCATTGTATTCTTTACTAAAAACACAGATTTCTTTTTCAGTTTATTATTTCTAGCTGGCCACTTTTCTTTTTTTTTTTTTTGGTACTAGGGTTTGAATACATATGATGCTCTACCACTGAGTTACATCACCAGCCCTTTTTTTTATTTTGAGACAGGGTCTAAGTTGCTTAGGGCCTCACTAAATTGCTGAGGCTGGCCTTGAACTTGTGATCCTTCTGCCTCAGCTTCCTGAGTTGCTAGCATTACAGGTGTGCTCCACCAAGCCCAGTTACTGATCACTTTGGACTCAAATTATCAAATACTGAATTCAGATTACTTTTCAAGTTGGTTATGCAACAAAAAGTCTCCAGCAAAGTGAAAAAGCATCTTGTATATGACAAGTGTTTTAAGTCAATTAAAAGCCTTATGTAACTATGTAAAACAAACTGGTATTACTTATGAAAATTTGTCACAATTGTAGCTTCCTAAACTATTGAGTGATCCGATCCTCAACATTAATTCTAACAATGACAAGACTTTGAAAATAAAGCTATTTTAATCAAACTGCAAGCTCAGTTTCTGTTTCAAATTCTTTATTATACATGGTTGCACAATTTGAGGCTGGTTAAATACAACTTGGTTTTCAAAATCTTTGAATATTTTCTAGATTACTACATGCAAGTGACCATGAAAATATTTGGCATTTTTAAATTTTGAAACTCTGAACAGGCACTTACATGAAGGAAAACGTTACCATTCATAGATACCCCCATTTAAAATAGATGCTCCAGCACATGGTACATGGAACCTTTGGCCAGTAAATAAAGTTGGTTACTGACCATTTTATCAAAGTGCCATAGTAGTAAAACAGGTTTAAAGAAATGTAATTTGGATTATTTAGCTTACTCATAAAGTAAGGTTAACTGACAAAACTTGCACTGAAGTATTTTTAAATATTGGTACAAAAACCAATGAACCATAAGTGAAAATAGTTTTCACATAGGAGGCTTTGTTTTGGTTCCCACGCTCCACATTTAGTGTATTTGAGATCAGATCCCATATATATGATCAGATAACTGCAACCTTCTTTTAAGAGATGTTGAACAAATGACTTTAGTGTTTAAAAAAAATTAAAACAGACTGGTGAAGTTTAATGGAGTTTGAACTAGCCAAAGCTCCAGTTTAACAAACATGAAACTGTGCATATCTGGGTTAGCTACATGCTTCACAAGTTCCTCCTGAGTCCCCCAAATTTTCCACTGAAAAGTAAAAAGAACAAATTTGTAAAGTCAAGAAAATGATATTTGCATAAATGTGGCAAAAAGACTCTTTAAATTTAAAAATATATATATATACACATGTTTCAAAGTATTTATGGAAAAATTCATATAGTTTTAGCAAGTTCTAAAATGCCAACATACATCAACTCCACACTGCAGAACACATATGGTAGTACTGCTGGAAAGTTGTAGCAAAATGGTTACTTAATATGAGGCAGTGGGACACAAGTGCCAAAATGAAAAGCCATCTCATCCCTTGGGAAAAAATTTTACATTCATACTATAAAAGACTTCAAAGAGGATAAAACACAAGAAGCCATGAAATGGCAGACCCAGAAACACCTACAATGAAAAAATTCATATACATTTCTCAAATACATACATAAAAACAAATGGAATTCTCAAAAACACCGAGATGCTATATTTTAAGTCTTTGCAGGATGTAAGGGCTAATCAGGTTTTCTAGTTTTATTTTAACACAAAATATTTGATTTTTTGCATGGAGAGAGTAAGAGGTAATCATTAGCAAAAAAGAAAAAAAAGGAGAAAAAGATTTATAATCAACATTATGCAGAAAGAAAGCAAAATTACAAATCCCAGCCTACCTGCATGAAAATCTTTAATGTTTATGCTGATGCATATCTGAGTGCTCATCATCAAAGTGTGCAGTTAAAAAAAAAAAATAAGGGCAGCCTAAGAAATCTCCAGTGTCTCAAAGAAAGCACTTTGTAAAATGTAGGTACGTACATTTAGTTATACTGTAAAGTAAATGCAGCACTGTAAGATAAAGGAAGACTGTTATGCATGGAGTTTTGGCTTCCCCCCACCCCGCCCCTACAAGCTGCAACCATCTTTAACCTGCTGAACTTAATTTCAACAGTTACAGTTTTTTTTTTTTTTTTCCCCTTCTTTTCAGTTCACATTTCAGGCTGTTCAGCAGATGCCTGTGACTCTGGAGACTCAAATCGCTGGTGAAAGTTTGTTCTCTGTTTCCTCAGTTTTTCAGGAGCTTTTCTCCATAAGATGATTTCCTACAAAAGTAAGTGCGAGATAGCAACAAATTAATGTTCTCCATTATGTCTTCAATTTTCACCATGGAAATACTGACTGCTACTTCAATTTTAACACAATTAAATTTCTCTCTACAAAATCTTTCCTGATTGGGCTGGGGATGCAGCTCAATTGGTAGAATGCTTGCCTTGCATGCACAAGGCCCTGGATTTGATCCCCAGCACCACATACGTAAATTTTAAAAAATAAATAAATAAATAAATAAATAAAATCTTTCCTGACTAAGCCACTTTCTTCTGATTTCAATCCTGGACTGTATCTTATGCCTCCCTGCTCCCTGAACCAGCATCAGGCACAACATTGCCAGTCAAATCTGGAACAAAGTCCTGGCTATTACTGCTTTAAAGAAAGTCCTAAAATCTATCCTGTGGCTTCTTGTTACACTACCCTCATCCAAGTTCAAACTCTTTGTCATTTCAACCTTAGATACTAAACCAACTTCCTCATAGATGGCTCTTGCCTGAGACCCCTTTCTAATTCATCCTTCATATCACTACCAGATTAATCTTGTAAAACATTGTTTGAATTACTCTTCAATAGTTATCAGTGCCTCAGGATAAATCTCCAAACATATTCAGGGCCCTCCATATCCTAAATCTAAAACACGACCAGCTTCCCTCCATACATGCTTCTCCCCTACCAGTCAAAATCAATCACTCTCTACCTGTAATGTACGCCAAATATCCTAGCATTTCCCTTACATAATCAAATCCTTGTTACTCTGCCTAAATCCTAACTCTAACCAATTCCTAACATAATCTCCTTCATCAAGTGATGACTAGCTAGTGGTTTTTTTTGTTTTTTGTTTTTTTAAACAACACATACAACAGCCTTCCAAATGAATACCTGTGGGAAACAAAACACTTCCTCCAATAGTGCCATAACGTGCAACTGATTTGGAAATTCCAAATGTCATGTAACTTATTTTAAAATTATAAATTACATACGTTGAATTATACAGCACTATGGCCACCTTAATGGAGTGAACTTTCTCTTCTTTTTTTTGTTGTACAAAACATTACAAAGCTCATGACATATCATCTTTCATACATTTGATTCAAGTGAGTTATGAACTCCCATTTTTACCCCAAATACAAATTGCAGAATCACATCAGTTACACATTCACAATTTTTACATAATGCCATATTAATGACTGTTGTATTCTGCTGCCTTTCCTATCCCCTACTATCCCCCCCTCCCCTCCCTGAACTTTCTCTTCTAAATTACTATTTAACTGATTTAAGTTTTCTGTTATATAAATCTTCATTCAAAACTCACCAAAGGCTGATTTTCAAATAAGAACAAGTTTTATGATAGATACTTCATATAAAAAGTAAGTTTTAGAGCTGAATGTGGTGGTGCACACCTGAAATCCCAGTGGCTCAGGAGGTTAAGGCAATAGGATCACGAGTTTAAAGCCAGCCTCAGCAACTTAGGGACAGCCTGTCTCTAAATAAAATAAAGGGCTGGGATATGGCTCAGTAGTTAAGCACCCCCAGATTCAATCCCCAGTACCAAAAAAAAGAAGTATTAGGGCTGAGTCAACACGCGTACATTTATAACAAAACTGCTTAATAAGGGAAAAATGAAAACCTCCAAATCCTTCAAATGTAGCCTTCATTAAGAAACAATCCTGGGTGTGGTGGCATATGCCTGTAATCCCAGTGGCTCAGGAGACTGAAGCAGGAGGATCACAAATTCAAAGCCAGTCTCAGCAACTAGCAAGGCCCTAAGCAACTTACCAGTCTCTGTCTCAAAATAAAAAATAAAATGGGCTGGGGATATGGCTCAGTAGTTATGGGCCTCTGGGTTCAATCCCCAGCACCAAAATAACAACTACAACAACAACAAAAAAATACAACAACCTAGGCGCAAAAGGCTGAGACAGGAGGATCACAAGTTCAAGATTAGCTTAAGCAACTTAGCAAAACCCTATCTTAAAATAAAGGGCTAGGGGGGCTGGGGATGTGGCTCAAGTGGTAACACGCAGGGGCGCTGGGTTTGATCCTCAGCACCACATAAAAATAAAATAAAGATGTTGGGTCCACCGAAAACTGAAAAATAAATATTTAAAAATATCTCTTTCTCTCTCTTTAAAATAAATAAATAAAGGGCTAGGATGTAGCTAGGTAGTAGAGTACTTGTCTAAGCCCAGGTAAAGCCATGAGTTCAGTCTGCAGTACCACCACCACCAAAAAAAAAAGTGACCATGGAGATCTATAATAATTGATGAGAAAAACATTCAAGAAACTATTGATTTTTTAAAAGGAATTTTGTTGGCCTTTACTTCCTTGTTCTTTTTTTTTTCCATTTGTTGATGGACACAATACCTTTATTTTATTTATTTATTTTTATGTGGTGCCAAGGATCAAACCCAGTGCCTCACACATACTAGACAAATGCTCTACCACTGAGCAACAGCCTCAGCCCCACCTTCTTTGTTCTTAATTGCTTGAATTTTTTTGAACAGCAAGTACTGCTATATTGTTTCTACTTTAAAAAAAAAAAAAAAAAAAAAAGCTTTTTAAGAGAAAAAAATAAAAGCCTTGAAAAATTACAGCTCATTTCAGAATCCTACAGAATGACTGGGGAGAGGTCTATCACAATACCTACTCTTTATTATACCCTCAGTATTTTAAATTATTTAGAACCTCCCCCACCCGACCTGCCCAGTATGATGCTTAGAAAAGAGAGTGCTTTCTCGGTGATTTTACATCTAAAATGACTAGCGTGGGTGGAACCATACCTGCTGCTTGAAGTACCTTCTGTCTTCCTCATCAACAAGCACTAGATTCAAGAAGTACCTTACTGAAAATTTTTTGTTCACATCTCTCATTGTTGGTGTTGGATCATAGCCTGCTAAAAACAGTCTTATTGGAATGGATTCACCTGAAATAAAAGCAATTTCCGTTTAATTCTAAAAGATGATTAGTCACATAAAACCTAGGACTAAGCATTACAGGGGAGACACTAATGCTTACATTCCTCTTCCTCATGAGATGCAGCAATAGGCACTACTGACATTTTGGGCTGGATAATTGGTTGTTATGGGGAAGGTCCTATGCACTTGGCAGCATCCTTGGCCTCTACCCACCAGAAGCCAGGAGCACTCCCCAACTATGACAGCTAAAAATGTCTCCAGACAATACCAAATGTCACTTGGAGGACAAAGTTGCCCCTTGATGAGAATCAATGCTCTAGAGTCAAAATGCCTATGTCAAATTTCAGTTCCACCATTTACTGGCTATAAGACCTTGGCTTTGAGGACTTATTCTGTTTCGAATTCCTCACTGTAAAATGAAGACAAGCAATACTCCTCCAATAGGGAATTTATAAGAGCTATGTGGGTTAAAATACATAGACTTTACAACAGTGCCAGCCAGTAGTTTAGTTTATTTTTCTACTTTCACAAGTTTACCTAATTTCTAATCATGTGTAAAATGTTAAAAACTTTTTACTAATCCATCTAAAACAAACATGTACAGAACGACAACATGCCTTCATTACCAAAAAGTTCACATGGTTTCTGTTTTCCTAAGGACAGTAATTATTTGCAAGTTCTCTTTTTAATATTTTATGTAGTATTTTTTTATGCACATTTATTTGTTGAAAGGTATAAAATCCATCACTTCATAAAAATGTATGGGTGGTGAAATTTTGCAAGTAATGTTGTATAACATAAGTACAAACATATGGGCTTTAGAGTCAAAAAGGTCTAGGTTCAAACCTCTCCTCTGCAATGATTAGCTCCCCCACCTTTAGTATAGTTTTGAACCTTGGCACCTTAATTTCAAGGTGTAAAATACAGGATATACGCACCTAACAAGAACAGTGGTAGGGAGCTTTAGAGCACCTCACCTGCAATGCCTCATCCACAACCTGTACTCCATAAATGGTAGCTACTTTTTGAAGTAATTCCAAAGTGAAAAAAATTCAGACAAAATTTTTTTTTTTTAAAACCTACATATACAACAGTCTTTCAAATGAATGCCTGTGGGAAACAAAACACTTTCTCCAGTAGTGCCATAACGTGCAACTGATTTGGAAATTGCAAATATCATGTAACTTATTTTAAAATTATAAATTACATATGTTGAATTATACAGCATTATGGCCACCTTAATGGAGTGAACTTTCTCTTCTAAATTACTATTTAACTATGATTTAAGTTTTCTGTTATATAGACCTTCATTCAAAACTCACCAAAGCCTGTCTTTCAAATGAGAATAAGTTTTATGATAAATACTTCATATAAAAAGTAAGTTTTACAGCTGAATGTGGTGGTGCAAACCTGAAATCAGCTCAGGAGGTCTCAGACACTAAAGGTTATCTAGTTAGGGAACTAACTGCTCTTTTTTTTTTTTTAGAGACTATGACGACTCCAAAATCTGACAGGAATTAATGCTCAGTTATACTGCATCTTATGGTCAATGTGAGAATAAAAAGATGTACAAAGATGAACTATTATAACAGAAAACAATAAAAAATTACAAATTCAGAACCAGAAAGGAGATGCACAAAATTATCTCTTCTGAATTCTAAATTTGAACTGAGTGAAATATTTAACCAAATTTATTTCCGACTAGGAAGTATTATTACAGTCTTCTCAGCAGCTACACAGAGATCCTTAAAAAAACAATCATCATAAGAACCATTTTAAGAATTCATAAATATAACAAGAAATCCCGTTAGTATGTACAATTATAATGCAACAACAAAAATGTGGGAAAAAGAAATTCATAAATACTTTTATAATGAATGAATATTCACAAACTAAACTGACCAAAACACTTCTGTTTGCCGTACACAGAAGTAAATGGGAAGAGTGTTACCTTTTACTGGTGCACCATCCATTATTTCATATTTGGCGATTGTTTCTGTTTCTGTTGTGGTACTGGGTCCTGGTAAATGTAATAATGTAAATGGCATTAATTTAAATACTTCCAGAATATAATCCCCAGCCTTATACCTTCTTCTATTTCCAACCACATTATTTTACTATTATTTTTTCCCCATTTTGTGAAAATGTTCCTCATTCATTTATAGTTTTTGATCTACTCTTTTTTTTTTTTTTTTGGTACTGGGGATTGGGGGCACTCAACCACAGAGCCAGATTCCCAACCCTGTTTTATATTTTATTTAGAGACAGGGTCTCAGTGAGTTGCTTAGCACCTCGCTTTTGCTGAGGCTGGCTTTGAACTCGAAATCTTCCTGCCTCAGCCTCCCAAGCTGCTGGGATTACAGGTATGTGCCACCGCACCTGGCTTGATCTACTCTTACTCTTAGTATTAAAGATTAAAGGCTGTTGTTGCTGATGAGTAAATTTTTTGTATTTAAAATTTTCTTTTTCCTTTGTTAGAACAAATTAGCAAAATAAAATTCTGATTTATTGTTGGACAACATTGTTTCACACATACATCAAAGAGGCCAAAAAAATAAAGAGCAACTTCATATACAAATAAGGGGGGAGGGACCATTTTTATCTTTGGCCTTTTGTGTGTGTCTGTGTGTGTGTGTGTGTAGTGCTGGGGATTGAACGCTGGGCCTTATGCATGCAAGGCAAGCACTATACCAACTGAGCTATATCACCAGCCCTATCTTTGGCCTTTTTAACCACCTCATACAAACCAACTACTTATAGTATAGCTAAAGTATATATACAAGGCTGGGGCTGGGGCTCGGGCTCAGTGGTAGCCCACTTGCCTGGCACGTGTGAGGTACTGGGTTTGATTTTCAGTTCCACATATAAATAAATAAAATAAAGGTCTATCAACAACTAAAAAAAATATTTAAAAAGAAAGTAAGTATACCAAAAAAAAAAAAAAAATACTGGAATGCTTGGGATAAGATTTTTTTTTTTTTTTTTAGCCAGATGTGGTGGCACAAGCATGTGATCCCAGCTGCTTGGGAGGCTGAGGTAAGAGGATCGCAAAGCCAGCTTCAGCAACTTAGCAAGGCACAAAGCAACCTAGCGAGATCCTGTCAGATAAAATATAAAAAAAGGGCTGGGGATGTGGCTCAGTGATTAAGTGCCCCTTGGTCAATCCCTGGTAAAAAAAAAAAAAAAACGAATTATTTTTTCTTCTCGTTTTTTTTTTTTCTCCTTTGAGATTATAATGAACACGGTAATAACATAAGTAAAATCACAAGTAGGACGGAAAACGCTCCAAAGTCTTGTCTGCTCAAGATCATTAAAAATGGCTGACTACTGGGCTGGGGATGTGGCTCAAGTGGTAGCGCGCTCGCCTGGCATGCGTGCGGCCCGGGTTCAATCCTCAGCACCACATACAAACAAAGATGTTGTGTCCGCTGAAAACTAAAAAAATAAATAAATATTAAAATTTTCTCTCTCTCTCTTTAAAAAAAAATGGCTGACTACTAATAATATGTACAAAAATTAAAATGTAAATAAAAAATGCGAACAAATTTTCCTTTCTTAAAGTACTTTTAAGAAAAAAATTCAGGGTCTTGAAGTGTTGGTTCTTTTTCACCTCCCGTCTTCAATATTCACACTGTGGTTTTGATTGGGTGGTGAAAAGTACATCATCTGAAGATGGTGCCCAAGGTGGGCAGACAGGAGCACTCTCTACCCAAAGGTAACAATGTTTAGATTCTGAGATGGGAAGTGGAGGGTGAATAATTCACAGTGGACTTTCTTTATTCCTTAATCAGTTTAACTTTTCATTCTTTGCTGTCTAGTCATCCTCATCAGTCTTCTGCTTCTTGGCATCAACATATCATTATTCTCGACATCTTCAGCTGCCCATTTTTTGGCAGCTGCCATGGTCTCCTCCTCTTCCTCTCTTTCATCTACCTCATTGTCAGCTTCCTGCTCCCCCTTTTCCTCATTAGCATTGCCATTAGCAGGGGGATCCTTTCATTAGCTGCCTCCTCCACAACTTCTTCTCCTCTAAGTCTTCTGTGGTGATCTCAGAGCTAGTGTCCATGGCAGCGTCTGACATGGGGGGACACACTGGTGATGCAATGCAGTAGGTTAAAAAGAAAGCTGGAGTTCAGGGACTCTGGTGATAAAGCTGCCCAAGTCCGAAGCAGTGGAAGTGGTTAAGAGGATGGAGAGCTGGATGAGGGAACAACGCCTCATTTAAAATTTTCTGCAATTGCTGGGAGTGGTGGCTCACAGTTGTAATCCCAGTGACTCAATAGGTTGAGGCAGAAGGATTGCAAGTTTGAGGTCAGTCTCAGCAATTTAGCAAGGCCT
Source organism: Marmota marmota marmota (assembly GCF_001458135.2). Classification (NCBI taxonomy): domain Eukaryota; kingdom Metazoa; phylum Chordata; class Mammalia; order Rodentia; family Sciuridae; genus Marmota; species Marmota marmota. The sequence continues at coordinate 3,826,420 of NW_025999862.1, forward strand.
TGCATCAAAATAAAAAAAAACTGGGGATGTTACTCAGTAGTAAAGTTCCCCTGGGTTCAATCCCTCAGTATCAAAAACTAAAAATTTTCTATACTAGAACATAATTTTTTTATCAAGAAAAAAGTTTAGGGGTTGGGGTTGTAGCTCAGTAGTAGAGCGCTCGCCTAGCATGTGCGAGGCCCTGGGTTCAATCCTCAGCACCACATAAAAATAAATAAACAAAGGTATTGTGTACAACTACGACTAAAAAATAAATATTAAAAAAAAAAGTTTAAACAATTTCTTTTTAAACAACAAATGAGAAACTCAAGTAATGTTTTTGTGTTATTGTTGGGGTTTTTTGTTAATTTGTTTTTTTCTTTTGGTATCATATCCCCAGCCCATTTTGTTTTTTATTTTGAATCAGGGTCTCACTAACTTGCTTAGGGCCTCCCTAAGTTGCTGAGGCTGGCTTTGAACTTGCAATACTCTGAGGAACTGGGATTATAGGTGAGCACCACCACTCCTGGCTCAAGTTGTGTTTTAATATCTTAAAATCACTTATTTTTTGCTAGCATGTGAAAAAATGGAGATTAAAAAATCACAGATGTTTCTCATTTTTTTAAATATATATTTTTTAGTTGTCGATGGACCTTTATTTATTTATATGCAGTGCTGAGAATCGAACCCAGTGCCTCACACATTAGGCACTCTAACACTGAGCCACAACTACAGCCCCAGATATTTATTATTTTGATAACCAATTATAAATATTTTTTAAGAGATAGGGTCTCATACTCTGGTTTCTCTTTAGGTTGTATAAATCTTTCACCTTTTATCAAAAAAGACATGGTTTCACTGTTTCCCAGGTTGACCCTGAACTCCTGGGCTCAAGTAATTCTCTTTCCTCAGCCTCCAAAGTAGCTGGCACTACAGCACATGCTGCTGTGCCCAGCTTCTAGGAGGATTTAAAAACTTATAAATGTATTACCTATTAATAACTTAAGTATTGAAATATGATACTTTTTACTGTTTTGTTTTGTTTTTTTTGTACCAGGGATTGAATCCAGGACCTCATATATGCTAGGCAACCACTGAGGTACATTTCCAGCCCTATTTATTTATTATTTTTTTCGGTACTGGGGACTGAACCCAGGAGCACTTTACCACTGAGTCACACCCCCAGCCCTTTTTTATTCTTTGAGACAGGTTCTTGCTAAATTACCCATGCTGGTCTTTAACTTGTGATCCTCTTGTAACAATCTCCCTAGTCACCAGGATTACAGGCATGTGCCACCATGCCTGGCTACCATATAGTCTTTCATACTTGTTGAGCAAAGTGAAATTGCCACCTATTCAAATTTTTATGTATTTCTTTATATTTTTAAGAGATGTGGTCTTGCTGTGAAGTCCTGGCTGGCCTTGAACTCCTGAGCTCAAGAGAGTCTCCTGCCTCAGTCTTCAGAACAGGTGGTCCTACTACAGATGCATGCCACTGCACCCAGCTCAAAAACCAGTTTTTAAAAAAGCATTAAGTGGATTTCTTATAGGCAGCAAAGCAAAGTCAGTTTCCAATGTGGATATCAAATGATTTTATGTTGAAATAAAATTTCGAGATTTCTAAAATTTCAACTAAAAGAAGGAAATTTTAATTCAAATACTTTCTTCAACTTACCAATTCCTGTGATCTCTTTTTTAATCAGTTGTAACTCCATGTGTTGTATTTTTATTCTTACCAATAAGAAGTAAATTTTTCCAACAATCACATCCTTTAAATGATATCTATTGGGAGAGAATACATATCACTAAGTATATTTTAAAAACAAGAAAAAGAGTGAAATAAGCCATGGAAGGCTTTAATAGGTATCTTTAAGATAACAACTTTAAGAATACCATTTTGACTATTCATAATGTTTCAGGTCCCTTTTCATTTCACTATGATAAAGTATGCTATCAAACTTTTACTTGACCTTCAATATCTCGGAGGGAACAATTAGCCTGATGAATTGTTGGTCCTACTTAGGACTTATTGCCTAGAGAATCTAAGCAGTTAACCAAATAGAAAATTAGATTCTTTATGCTTGAAATATTTGTTTCAAGTGAATGAATATATTTTCATTTTATTGACTGACTGATCAACTGTAATGGAAATGGAACCAGGACACTTTATCACTGACCTATACCCCCAGCCCTTTTTATTGTTCTTTTTATTTTGAGAGAGGGTCTTGCTTAAGTTGCCCAGACTGGCCTCCAGTTGAAGATATTTTCAACATTAAAAGTTCTATATAGGGCTGGGGATGTGGCTCAAGCGGTAGCGCGCTTGCCTGGCGTGCGTGCGGCCCGGGTTCGATCCTCAGCACCACATACAAACAAAGATGTTGTGTCCGCCGAAAACTAAAAAATAAATATTAAAATTCTCTCTCTCTCTCTCTCTCTCTTCTCTCACTGTCTCTTTCTCTCTGTCTCTCTCTCTCTTTCTTAAAAAAAAAAAAAAACGTTCTATATAACAGCATCATTATAAATGCTACAATAATACAACTAACAAATCTGACCTCAAAGAGAGATTAATTGGGGCTACCTCCACAGATCTGATTTTGTTGTATATTATTTAATAATCAAAGAACCTTGTTGAGAGCCACAGCCAAAGGGGCCCCAGCAAACTTCCAGCTGCCAGCAAACTTCCAGCTGCCGGCTGATGATTGGCTCACAGCGGCCCCAGCAACATCTAGCTGATTGGCTCCTCGGCCCCAGCAACATCTAGCTGATTGGCTCCTCTGCGGTGATGCTCATTGGACTGTTTCCCTGCCCTTTCAGACCACGGAGCTGCTCATTGGGGGACTTTTTTTGGCTCCGCCCACGTGACCCAGCCAATCGGCCTCAAGAGCAGGAGGATTGTGGGAGGTGGAGAGAGGCTTGTGGAAAGCCGGTGGTGGCAGTTGAGGCTCTGAGGATTTTTCCTGAGAGGCTGTTTTGTTTGGCGTGTGTGGTTCTAAAAATAAAGTTAGTTTCTTTTCACAAGTGGCTCCTGATTGTGCCCAGCCAGACTGCGGCAGAACCTTGCTAAATTCTTTGAAATAAGGTGCTAACAAATCTGGGAATACAACCACATGAGTCTGAAGGGAAACTCCAGTGACAAGTGTTTAGGTTTCCAAGTATCTGATAATTTATCAACAATTTAAGATTCTATAGACACATATATCAAATTTTAAGTGCTATAAAGTTGGCAGTGACAATAAAAAATTATGTAAGAGAATAATATGTAGAAGAGAGATAAAACAAGCCATCTATTTCTTCAACAAATTAAAACTTTAATAAAAAAATGGGAAAAATATAAAATTATGAGATTTAAGAGTCAAAAAAATCCAATGAAATTTGTGGATCTTGTTTGGATACAGATTTGAACAAATCATGTGAAAAAAAGAGACAAAAAAATGAGTCAATTTGGGTTATGTGAATGCTGACTATATTTATAGAAATATTAAGGAGTTAATATTTTTGAATAGTATTGTAGTTACACTAAAATAATGCATAATTTTTTAGACTAAATTATGTGTCTAGAATTTGTTTCAATATAGTCTATGAGAAGTGTGGGAGCTAAATACAGACAAAACAAAGCAGCTAGTAACTGTTGGAGCTGGGCAATGGGTACATGAAGATTCATTATATTATTCAATATTCATGTACTTTGGCATTGTTTGAAATCTTCCATAATAAAATTTAAAAAGGTATTAAATAATAAGTATGAACCCATTTTGAAAATATATATATATATATATACCACACCCCCAAAACAGACACACAAGAGAATATTATTAGTGGTTAAATAGTAAAGGTGAACATATGTGACGTTTTTACTTCCTTTCACTTTTTACATCCTCCAAATTTTCAATAATGAAAAAGTACTGTTTATGTAGTCAGAAAAAAAGAATTTTTGTTTCAGTTTAAATAAATAGCCAGGATGAAGTGATATCAAGCTAGTAAATTTTACAGACAAATGAAACTGGCTACTTCTGAGATGTTAAGATCCTCTACATAAAGTGATCAAGCAGAATCTTATCAGGAAGAGAATATAAAAGATACTTTCCCTGGGGTGGAAGCAAGACCAAACTCCTCAAATTTCTTGTAGCTCAGAGACTGTCAGTCTGTTAACATCAGATTAATATTAATTCTATCCTTATGGTGATCAATTTACAAAGGCCTGAAAAGCTTATTTTTAAATTTTCCCTGAACATTCATCTGTGAAAGGTACTTACTTTGACTTATTGTATTCAAATTCTATATGCAGACAATCTTCAATGCCCACTTCCATCTTAATAGAGTTGTTAACATCAGGATAGGTGGCAAGCTGGTGAACAATAAGATCATACTCTTTCACCAAGTCTGTCAGTCTTCTCACTATTGTCACCTTAAGAAAATACCTATAAAATTAATAGAGGAAATGAGATAAATCACCTATGATAAATTTAAATATTCTAAATATGCAAACATTACCTCAGTTTTTTCTTGGCTGGAATTCCTTTGGGGTCAACTTACTACATTTTGCATTTACCTTATGAAAGTGTTCTAATTTTTTTTTCTTGGTGCAGGGCCACACAAATGCTAGCTATGCATTCTATCACTAAGCTATACTCCTAGCCCTCTTAATAAAAAACAAAAACAAAAAAACTGTTCCGCATATGGGGGAAGAAAATTCAATTTTAAGAATAAATACTTTTCAGATAAGTTTGCAGGGAAACTGTCAAACCTATGTAAGGAAATCTATATCTAGTTAAAGTACTGCTGTTTGGCATTTGGGCTGTCAAATCCAGTAACAGATGGACAATGCTAAGAAAGCAGGTTCTTAGACCTGATGCATTCAGATTAGTATCTTTAATTGCCCTGGTCCCTGAAGCATTCATGGCTTCCTGCAAGAAGACCTAGGGAAAGGATACTGGATTGAGAATTTAGAAAACTGGGTTCCTACTTCAGTTCTGCCATTTGCTTCTTTTGTACTTTCAGATAAGTCAGCCTCTTTGGAGTTCCAGATCACTTCTTAACCATATATTGCATAAGATTCATTAGAAAATAAATATATTTGGAGAGTAATTCAGTTCAAAATGTGGACAGATGGAAATTTTAGGTACTTCTTCACAAATGAAGTACTTAAAAGATAATTCACACAAAGGAAATATATAACTGAAACTTTTCATATGGTTTCTCTGAATCTATGTTAAAAAGCTCTTCCAGTCATTGGGCATTGATGGTGAATGCCTATAATTCCAGCAATTTGGGAGGCCGAGACAGGAGGATCGTGAGTTCAAAGCCAGCATCAGTAAAAGTGAGGCGCTAAACAACTCAGAGAGACCCTGTCTCTAAATAAAATACAAATTAGGGCTGGGGATGTGGGCTCAGTGGTCGAGTGCCCCTGAGTTCAATCCCTGGTATCAAAAAAAAAAAAAACTCTTCAGATCAGTCCTAGCCAAACAAAGTAATGTGCAGAACATTTTCCAACCTTAAATCTTCAGTACAGAATTACAACTAGGAGTTCAAATAAGACATTAATAAGAGCCATTACTTTCTGGTTTTGACTCTGCTTATAGTTTGTAATACATTCATACCTTAAGCGGACATTGGCACCGATGTAAGATTCATATGGCTTTTCAACTTGCATAAATTCAAAATCATAACTTCTGCTCTGAGTCAGTTCTCCAGGTAAGGCTAGTTCTTTCACTAGGTTTACAAATTCATGGGTATTACTCTTGTCATTGAAGAGTTCTAAGAAATTTAAAACAGCAAAAGACTAATTATATTTTAATGTCCATTTCAATAAAACCCAAACTTCTACCTCCAAAGCAAATAATTTTTACCAAAAGAATTAGTTGGATTTGTCTCTAATAAACTAGAACTATGATCTGAATTTTATCATCCCCATTATTATGCTCCACCTAGGCATCACTAAATTCAAGAAGCATAGCACAATGAAAATTCCTATCAGAAATGAGTTCATTCCTTTTGATGTAGTTAGGGATTTCCCCCAATATAAAGCTGTTTGACACATTACCAGCAATTATTTGAACTTCTTCCCTTTAAGGCAAAAATTCTGTTTTGTTGTTTTGTTTTGGACAAATATATTACCTTGATAAAACTGTAATACACAAAAGAATAAAACCAACTATCAGTTAATTATTACAATTTGACCCTTAAGTACAATCTCATTCAGAATAATATGTAAACAAATATCTACCCATTCCATTTTTGATGCTTTAAAAATGTACAGTAAAACTTAGAAAACTAGATTTAAAAACCTAGCTTTGTAGACAGTATTGAAAAGACATACTTTCTTTTCTATCTATGGTATGGGGGGATCTGATCCCAGGGTCTTGCACATGCTTAGGCAAGCACTCTACCTCTGAGCCATACTCCTAACCCTCTTTTTTCTGAATATACAGTATAAAAGATTTATATACAATTTAACTCCCAGCTAAATCAAGAATGTCTCTAAAATACATATATGGAAATGTACACAATTTGATCTAAGAATAAATCATCCCTTTCCTTTTCACATGGAATTTTCTGTTACCAGGTGAGTCTGGCTACAGGCACACACTAGGTCAGGAAGACAAATGGCATGGATAATTAGAGAATGAAAAATGAAGGTGAAGCTGGTAGTTGTAAGGTTGGTGAAAATGTAGACAGATGAAAATTTTGGTGAGTGAGCCAATTGATTTTTCAAGGCTAGTAGTTTATATAATATCTTTCAGTTTTAGTAGTAAAATCCAATAATACAGGCAGAATGAGTCAAATGCAATTTAATACAATTAAAAGAAACATTCTGATTTAATATATTAAGTCCTCTTTTATTATGCAAAATCAATTCCTTCCTTCCACCAAGTTTAACTCTTAATTATTTAAGTGCCAAATCCAACCCTCTTCAAACTCAAGTTATCAAAAGAAAAAGTAATACTATTTTAAAACTCACCAATTTGACCTACAAATTCAATTCTAATTCCTTGGTGCTCTAGCCTCTTTCCAGGTTGCTTAAAGGCTAGGTTTACCTGCCAAAACATGAAATTATAAGAGATGTTAACAGTACTTTAAGTGGGTCTATTAGACTCCTTCCAGATGAATGCAATATATATTTCAGGTACTCATTTATGAAATATGAGACGCCACCATATACCTAAATCAGGATGACCTTAAGCACCAGAGGAGATGTGATTTATTCATACACAATCCCTAATGAACCTATTACACATACACTTAAAAGTGTCTGCTTTATTAGGAAGGAATCCCTCGTTATTGCTGAAGAAATGCAAAAAGACTCAAAGTAAGGGAAGACCTTCAACTATTCATGTGTATTTTCTGGTCAAATAAGTAATTCTAAGACTAATAAAATAATATTTTAATGTGAAAATAATCACTAATTCCAAGAATTAATGTGAAAGATCACTTTCAGTGTTTTATAATCAAGAATATACTACTATGCTTCCTGACATTAAAGGTAATGCTGACTGCCCTCAGTCTGCAACTCATCCTAAAATTATAGAATGTCTTAAGATCTAAATTGTAATTTATCTTACATAATTTTAAGGTAAATAGATAGTCTCAAAGTTCTTAAATTCATATCTGCCAAGTAGAAACATTAAATTTTTAATTAATTTGAAAAACATCTGCATAATACATATATCAGAAATAAATTGCCAAATGTTTAAGAATTAACTAACAAAAGAATATTTTTATAAAAAAAAAATTTCCTCCAGGTTCCTTTTTTTTGGGTGGTTGGGGGAGGGATGCTGGGGATTGAACCCAGGGTCTTTCACATGCTAAGCACATGACCTCCCACTGAGCTACATCCTCAGCCCCCAAGTTTCTTTACTATAACAAATACTGAATATGACTCTTAAAAGCTTTTCTTCAAACAATGCTTCTCAAAAGAATAAAAATCAAGAAAAACAGAGGTCTCGTTACTTCTGCTTATAAAGTATATGCACTAAAATATTCATCCATATGCATATATCATAACCAATGTTATTTGCCTTCAAAATTATTATCTCAGAACAAAGAAGTAAATTGTAGTTCATCATATAATGGATTATTATTAAAAGTTTAAAAATAACAGTGTCAAAAGAATTTTTAATGATGTGGGACAATGTGCATGATATGTTACATGAAGGAAGCATGGTCAAATTGTATACAAGTATAATGCCCACTATGTTTTTTGAAACTACAAAAAGAAAACATTCTTTTTTTAATTTTTAATATTTAATATTTATTTTTCAGTTTTCAGCGGACACAACATCTTTGTTTGTATGTGGTGCTGAGGATCGAACCCGGGCCGCACGCATGCCAGGCGAGCGCGCTACCACTTGAGCCACATCCCCAGCCCAAGAAAATATTCTTAACAGCAGTTACTTTTAGAAAGACTGATTATGGGTCATTTTTTTTCTTTTTTATAGTTTTCAAATTTTGTTTTTACAATGGGCTAACAATACTGTCAAAGAAAAAAAAAAAAGAACAAAAAGTACTTAGACAAGCTTCACACACACACTAAAAATATTAGGTTCAAATCACAAATAATAAAAACAAGTGCAACTCCCAGCTGTTTCATAAGCCAGGCAGTAATTAGACTATTCACTACTTTGTACCAATAAAGCACACAGAGAATATACATACAGGGTGTGATGCTGGGGATTGAACTCAGGTCTTGCACATGCTAAGCAAGACCTCCCACTGAGCAAGACCTGTGAGAACAAGACCTCCCACCTGACTTCCCACTGAGCTACATCCTCAGCCCCCAGGTTTCTTTACTATAACAAATATTGGCAATATGACTCTAAAAAAGCTTCTCTTTAAACAATGCTTTTCTTCAATCAGTGGTGCGCATCTGGAATCCCAACTACTCAGGAGCTGAGGCAGGAGGATTTCAACTTCAAGACCAGCCTGGGCAACTTAGAGAGACCCTGTCTCAATAAATAAAAAGGGCTGGGGATGTAGCTCAGTGGCAGAGTGCCCCTGGATTCAGTTCCCAGCACAGATAGATATAGATCGATTGATAGATTAAAAACAGGTTAGATGAAATCCAAAATTCAGACTACTCCAAAAGCTTAAACTTTTGAGCATATGTTCAAATGATAAAAATCTACATCAATATTCTAAAACCCAAAAAATTCCAAAATCTGAAACGCTTCAGGTCTCAAGCTAAGAAATAATTCATCCTGTACTTTTAAAAATGTCTATTTTGGCCTGGGGTTGTGGCTCAGTGGTAGAGCACTTGCCTAGCATGTGTGAGGAGGCACTGGGTTCAATCCTCAGAACCACATATAAATAAATGAATAAAAATAAAGGTCCATCAACATCTAAAAATATATTTTTAAAAACATGTTCATTTGGGGAGCTGGGGATATAGCTCAGTTGGTAGAGTGCTTGCCTCACATGCATAAGGCCCTGGGTTCAATCCCCAGCACCACACACACACACACACACAAAAAAAAAAAAAGTCCATTTGGCAGTTTTTGATAATGTCTTTGCTTGAACATGGCTATGTCTGATATTTTAAAAATTTACATTTTTCCCAAAGAATATTATGAAACCACACTATTAAAGTAGAAATGCATATCTATTCAGTTTTCTCACCACCTGCCTGAACTCTTTTATTTTTCCTTGATCTCCCACTGATTTTAATACACAGCTGCTTTAAGCCTAATGCATGCTATTCTGCAACGTGAAGAACCCCAGAATTGAAAGGCATAATTAAGCATTTCCATTTTTGTTTTTGTTGTTTTGCAGTACCAGAGACTGAACCCCAGGGCCTCACACATGCTAGGCAAGGGGCTCTACTACTGGGCTATATCCCCAGCCAAAGCATTTTCATTTAAAGGCTATTCTGCAAAGGAACATAGAAAAAGAATTGAAACCACAATGATGAACTGGATCAAAGAATTTTAACACCACTCAGTTATATTTACATGGCTTTTTATTATAATTTCAAACTTGCAAAAAAGTTGCAAGAACAGCACTAGGAAATCCCACATAATCTTTACCCAGATTCACCCTATGTTTATATTTTTCCTCATCTGCTTCATTATCTTCTCAACATATACATGTACATGCATGCATCCATCACTTTTTTTTAATAACCAAAAATTAGTTGGAGACAGCATGTTCCATTATACTGCATGTATATTTCCTAAGGAAAAGAACATTTTTACATAAACACGGTGTTAATTACCAAAATCAAAAAAGTATAATATTCTATGATCTATATTCAATCTCTATTAATTGTCCCAATAATGTACTTTATATCCTTTCCTGTTCAGGATTCACTCCAGGTTCACACATAGATATAGTTGTGGTGTGTATCAGTCACCTTTAACCTACAACATTCCTCAATCATTCCCCTTCTTGACTTTTTTTTTTTTAAAAAACAGCACCCAGGAGTGCCCTATCACTGGGCTACAGTATCCCCAGCCCTTTATAAAATTTTATTTTGGGATAGGGTCTCACTAAGTTGCCCAGACTGGTCTCAAACCTGCCATCTTCCTGCCTCAGTCTCTGGAGTTACTGGGATTATAGGCCACCACACCCAGCTTGACCTTGAGTTTTTTTTTAAGAATACAAATCAGTTGATTTATAGAACCAAGTAGATTAAACTCATGCATTTTTGGCAAGAATACCTGTGTTCTCAGAGTATCAAAATTAGGAAGTACAAGATACAGTTTGTCCCAATATTGGTGATTCAACTCTGATCACTTGTTAAAGCAATCCACCAGGTTTCTCCAATTTAAAATTACTATTTTCCTTTTGATATTATTAAGTAATTTCTTTCTGTGGATATACTTGAGAATGTGTGTATATGTTTACAAGGCCATACAGAGAAACCTAATCTATATGTAAAACATATTCACTGCTCCAATAAACAGTCTGAAAGCTCAGATATCATTATTTGAGGTCTTCTGTAAATGCCTCAAATAATGATACCTTCAGAATATATATAAGGAGTGAAATTCTACATTGTGCTCAAGAGAAACATAAAATTGATGTTTTACACTCCATTTACTTGGTTATTCACAGTGAAACATCAAAGTATCTGTACATTATTGTTGCTAGATACTATGGTTATCCAAGATTAATTTCCACTTGCTGCCAGAAGAACACGGTCTATATCTATGTTGATGAAAAGATACTATGAAACTCTTCTTTGCTTTAAAAATTAAACTATAAATGCCTATAATCTCAAGACTAAACATATACCTTTGATCACTTTTGCAACAGGGAACAGATACAGTTCAGTGAAGGTGGCCTGACACTTGTACTACACTTCAAGGCATTATTTATAGAGGCTGGGGCTGGGGCTCAGTGGTAAAACACCTTCCTGGCATGGAGTTCAATCCTCAGTGCTGAGTTCAATCCTCAGCACCACATAAAAATAAATAAATAAAGGTACTGTGTACCTTTTTTTTTAAAAGCCATAGAATGAGTAACTTCTCAGCACTACCCAAACAGTTTCACAAGGATTGTTTTCACATGCAAAAACAATGGAGAAGGAAAACAATTCCTTGTTTTTCTTTCTTCTCAGTACCCAGGGATTGAACCAAGGGGCTTGTGAATGCTAGGCAAGGGCTCTTCCACTGAGCTATACCCCCAACCCTTTTTATTTTGAGACAAGGTCTTACTAAATTGCTCAGACAGGCTTCAAACTTGCCATTCTCCTGCCTTAGCCTCCTGAGTAGCTGGGATTACAAGTGTGTGCCACCACACTCAGCACAACAGTTCTCTCTTAAAGCTGCCATTTAGAAACTGCATAAACAAGAGAGAGGAGTCGTCTTCTTGGTTCAAAGTGAATTTTTGCTTTTTTCACTTCAAAAATTCACAGCAAAGAACAGAACACAAAAGGAATTAAACTGTAGACAAGTCAAGAACTTGAATATTAATATTTTGTGGCTTTTTTTTTGCCTTTTCAAAGAATATCCCAATTAAGGAATCCTAACTTATGAATATCATCCACCCCAAAATAAAACCCAGATAAACCACTCACCAAAATTTTTATAATTAAAAAATAATAAATGTAGATCAATAATCAATTAAACAGTTATCTCAAAATTACTCAGATGAACATAAGCTGTATTATAAAGGGGAAACCTTGCAGGCTGAGGCTGTGGCTCAGTGGTAAAATGCTTGCCTAGCACAAGAGAGGCACTGGGTTTGATCCTCAGCACCACATAAAACTAAATAAATAAAAGGTATTGTGTCCATCTGTTGAGAGCCACAGCCGAAGGGGCCCCAGCAAACTTCCAGCTGCCGGCTGATGATTGGCTCACAGCGGCCCCAGCAACATCTAGCTGATTGGCTCCTCGGCCCCAGCAACATCTAGCTGATTGGCTCCTCATGCGGTGAGGCTCAGACCACGGAACTGCTCATTGGGGGACTTTTTTGGCTCCGCCCACGTGACCCAGCCAATCGGCCTCAAGAGCAGGAGGATTGTGGGAGGTGGAGGAAGCTTGTGGGGGAGAGAGAGGCTTGTGGAAAGCCGGTGGTGGCAGTTGAGGCTCTGAGGGTTTTTCCTGAGAGGCTGTTTGGTTTGGCGTGTGTGGTTCTAAAAATAAAGTTAGTTTCTTTTGACAAGTGGCTCCTGATTGTGCCCAGGCAGACTAAAACTAAATAAATAAAAGGTATTGTGTCCATCTATGACTAAAAAATTTTAAAAAAATAAAAAGGAAACCTTGGCCAAATGTATTTCTTTTTTGTTTTCTAAATAATTTATATGACTAGATGTGGTGGCACACACCTGTAATTCCAGCAACTGGGAAGGCTGAGACAGGAGAATATCAAGTTCAATGCCAGTCTCAGCAACTTAGTGAGGCCCTAAGCAACTTAGCAAGACCATGTCTCAAAAGAAAAAATATAAAGGACTGGGGATGTGGCTCAGTGGTTAAGTGCCCCTGGGTTCAATTCCTGGTACCAAAAATAAATAAGTAAATAACTTACTCAAAATAGTTTTTTTTTTTTCCTTACTCAGTTTCAAATTTAAAATGTAAAAAGGGGAGGGAAAAATAATACCTGTTCTTCATCAGCTGTCATATAAAGTCAAGGAAAAGTGAATCCCTTCAGAACATGAATTAATATAGAGAACTGTGCAATGGCTAGTCTTAAAAAATCCCTGCACAGAAACTTAGAACGGGGATAACTCTTTTGTGTAATTTAGAGGGAAATACTGTAGATTTACGGGAAATTTCTTTAATCCATTTGAACCTGTAAAATGATTCGGACAAAAGTTTTCCTGGTCAAAGTAACATTTTATCCAAAATAATCGTATCTTAATCTTATGTGGCTTAACACATTTCAAAAATAATTAAAAGTATAATTGTGTCTCAGAAAGCAAGTTAATATTGAGGTACCATGTATATCTCAAAGAAATAAACCTGTAATTTTCAGTTCAATTCTGGCTTTAGCACTTCAAAATAAAGAAGCCTAAGTAAGAACTCTACCATTATTTGCCTATTCAACTGTATTTCTTTTTTTTTTTTTAATTTTTATTAGTTATTGATGGACCTTTATTAATTTATTTGTTTATATGTGGTGTTGAGAATCGGACCCAGTGCCTCACACATGCTAGGGAAGCACTCTACCACTGAGCCACAACCCCAGCCCCTCAACTGTATTTCTTAAAGCATAAAAAAAATTGGGTACAGTCCAATTGCCATTTGACATGAACCAAAGCAGTAAATATCCAAGGTAAGGATAAAAAGAACCTGAATAAGTAGCTTTTAATAATTTTCCTATTTTTTAATAATCTAAAAAATTTCTAATTATCTTAAAGAATGCTTCAAAAATACTCCAAAAGACTTTTGACAGACAACATTATCAGTTTTTAACTTTTAAAAGCATTTACCACAAAGGTGCCAAAACAATTCAATGGAGTAAGAATATTCTTTCCAATAAGTGATGCCAGGGCAAATAAATATCAGCATTTAAAAGAATGAAGTTAAAACTCCACACAAGGACTGGGGTCGTGGCTCAGTGTAGAGCGCTTGCTTCACATGTATGAGGTACTGGGTTGGATTCTCAGCACCGCATGAATAAAATAAAGGTCCATCAACAACTAAAAAAATTTTAAAAAAAAAACTCTACACAAGCATTAACTCAAATGGTTAATGCCAGGTGTGGAGACTCAGGAGGCAAAGGCAGGAGGATCTCAAGTTCCAGGCCAGACTCAGCAACTTTTTTAGCAAGACAATCTGTCATAAAATAAAAATAAAAAGGGCTAGGGATGTAGCTTAGTGGTAGTGGGTTCAATCCCCAGTACCACCAAAAGGAAAAAAAAAAAAAAAAGGTCAAAGGATTTGAACAGACTTTTCTTCAAAGAAGATATATGAATGACACAAAGCACAAGAAAAAAAAATACTCAATGTTATCAGTTAATTGAGAAATGCAAGTCACAACCATGAGATACCATTTTACATCCACTTTAGATGCCCTAATTTTAAAAAAAAAAGTATTGCCAAGAAAGTGGAGAAATAGAACCTTCGTACATTGCTGGAAGGGAATGCAAAATGGTGCAGCTGCTTTGGGAAAGTGAAACACAGACTTGAAATATGACCTAGCAATTCCACCAAGAGAAGTGAATATATATATATGTTTACATAAAATTTGTACTTCAATGTCCATAGCAGCTTATTCTCAATACCAAAAAGTAAAAGCCCAAATATCCTCAGCTAGTAAATGAATACATAAAATGTGGTAAATTCTTTTACACATGAGTATGGTATACTGGAATATCATTCAGTCAAAAAAATGGCATTCTGATACATGCTATAATATGGGTGATCCCTGGAAATATGCTACATGAAATAATCCAAGCTCTAAAGGATAAATATGACCACTTTTACAAAATATCTAGAATAGGCAAACTGACAAAGTGGATTAAAGGTTACCAGAAGTTGGGAGAAGGGGAATATGGGGGACAATTAATTGGATACAAAGTTTCTGTTTGGGGTAATGAAAAACCTTTGGAAGATAGCAACTATGAATGCCAAATTATTAACATAATTAATGTTACTGAATTTGTATACTTTAAGATGGTAAAATGGTACATGTTACATATATATTTTTTTACTTCATAGTAAAAAAAAATATAGTACTTCATACTATATTTACTACACCCTGATGAACCTTCAAAAGATTATGCTAAGTGAAAGGAACCAGACAAGGCCACAGAGTATGCGTCCATTCATGAAATATCCAGAATAGACAAAAATTGAGAAAGTAGATTTGCAGAGTTCACAGGGAATGACTGCTAATTGTATGAAGTTTCTTTTTGAAATTAGATAGTGGTGATGTTACATAAGTCTGCCAACATAGTAAATACCACTAACCTCCACAAGATGAATTTTATGTTATGTGACTTACCACTCAAAAAGACTACTTTTTTCCCTTTCTTTTTTATTTTTTTAAGAAAAGGGAGAAATTTTTTTTTAACAAAAAGGGAGAGAGAAGGGAAATTCCATGGAAATGGAAGGAGATCCTCATTGTTATACAAAATTACATATAAGAGGAGGTGAGGCGAAAGGGAAAAAAAAAAAAACAAGAGAGAGAAATTAATTACAGTAGATG
>NW_025999862.1:3842004-3882788 GCF_001458135.2 Marmota marmota marmota
ATAGGAAAGGCAGCAAAATACAACAGACACTAGTATGGCAGTATGTATAAATGTGGATGTGTAACCGATGTGATTCTGCAATCTGTATACGGGGTAAAAATGGGAGTTCATAACCCACTTGAATCAAATGTATGAAATATGATATGTCAAGAGCTTTGTAATGTTTTGAACAACTAATAAAAAAAAAAAAAAAGAAAAGAAAACCAGACATTGTGGCACATGCCTGTAATCCCAGCACCTCAGAAGGCTAAGGCAAGAGGATCTCAAGTTCAAGACTAACTTTAGCAACTTAGCAACACTCCATCTCAAAAAAAAAAAAAATGTTACAAAAGAAAAGTGAAAAGTATATGCCACAAATGGGCCTATGGAACAGAGGCCAGAACAGACCCCAAATGATTTCTGATCTATGTGTGACAAAGGTGGCATTATGGTGAAGTGATAAAGGATAGTTTTTCAATAAATGCCTGAGTCAATTGGATATCCAAATGAAAAACAACTAGTCAACTTCTATGACAAAATCAAGTACTTTTTTAAAAATTATTTTTTAGTCATAGTTGGACACAATACCTTTATTTTACTTATGTATTTTTATGTGGTGCTGAGGATAGAACACAATGCCTCGCACGTGCTAGACAGGTACTCTATCACTGAGCCACAACCTCAGCCCCAAGTACCTATTTTTTTAAATGACTTTTTTTTTTCCCCCTTTCTGAAGGCCATCTTGATTGTTTCCAAGTTTGGGTAATTTAAATAAAGCTGTTATAAGTACACATGTGCAGACATGTGCTTTCAATTTGGGTGAATCCTAAGAAGCATGATCCCCAACCCATTTTAGTTTTTGAGACAAGGTCCAGGCTGGCCTTAAACTTTCAATCTTCCTGCCTCAGCCTGAGTAGCTGGGATTACAGGTGAGCACCACCACACCCAGCTGGCTATGCCATTCTGCATTTGTTCACTGCCTGTGAGTGAGTTCCTGTTGGTTCACATCCTCACCATAATTTGATCTTCTCAATGTTGGATTTTTGCCATTTCAACAGGTATCTCATTACTGTTTGAATTTGCAATTCCCTAATGCTATAGTGTTAAATATCATTCCACATGTATTTGTCATATGTATATCATTTTTGGTAAGGTGTCTGTTCAGATCTTTTGCCCACATTTTAACTGGATTGTTGAGTTTTAAGAGTTCTTTGTGTATTTTGGATACAAGTGTCCCCCCAAATACCACCACCAGCCTCTCCTTCTGAGATAACTGAGGATGAACCCAAGGCCTTGCATAGGCTAGGGAGGCACTTTATCACTGAGCTATACCCCCAGCCTTTTTTATTGTATGTTGAGGCAGGGTATTCTAACTTGCTGAGGATGGGCTTAAATCTGCCATCCTCCTGTCACCACTTTCCAAGTAGCTGGGATTAACAGTGTGCACCACAGTGCCTAGCTAGATAAAAGTTCTTTATTGGATGTGTTTTGTAAATATGGCTTATCTTTTCATCTTTAACTGTGTTTCTCAAAGCAGAAGTATTCACATTTTCACAAAGTCCACCTTACAGTCCTTTTTCATGGACCATGCCTTTGGTGTTATATCTAAAATCTATCTGTTCCAGCACCATTTGTTAAAAAAAAATGTATTTGTTTTCCATTAAATTGTCTTTGCTCCTTTATCAAAGAGCAGTTCACTATATTTGTGTGGGTCTTTCTGGACTCTACTTCATCCCTTTGATTTATTTCTCTCTTCTCTCACCAATACCAGACTGTCTTGATACTATGTGTAGTAAGTCTTGAAACTCGGTAATGTCAGTTCTCCAACTTTGTTCTTCTTCAATATTACTTACTATTTACATACACTTTTGTCTTTATATATAAATTTTAGAATCTGTTTATTGATAACTACAAAGTAAAGTGTCTAATTTTTTATGGGGATAGAGTTGAATCTATAGATCAGGTGGGAAACAGATATCTTAATATTGTGTCTTCCGATCTATTAACATAGACTATCTTTCTGTTTATTTATCTTTGATTTCTTTCATCAAAGTTTATAGGTTTTTTTTGTTTTTTTGTAGTTGTAGATGGACAGCATACTTTTATTTTATTTTTGTATTTTTTTATGTTGTACTGAGTATCGAAGTGCCTCCCACATGCGAGGCAAGCGCTTTGCCACTGAGCTATAGCCCCAGCCCATCAAAGTTTTATAGTTTTCCTCATACAGACACTGAACATATTTTGTTAGATTTACACCTAAGTATTTCATTTTAGAAATACTAATGTAAATGGTAGCCCAGTCATTTTATGGGGAGAGCTGTGGAATGCTTACAAGAATGTAGAACTGACTTAAATGTTTTAAAAAGTCTACAGTTCCATTGTTGCTGAATTAAATATGGTTTCAGGCTCTGGAAACACAGGAATGCCAGATAACTCAATCCTCCTAAAAGAAAGCAATCAGGATGATTAAGACTCAAAATCCATATTTCTTCAGGAATAAAGGAAATGGAAAATAGCATATTTAATTTAGAGAAGACTTATGATAAACAAGACAGTGGTTCAGAAAAAAAGAGAAAGATTTATTATGTATATTTCTAAACAGCAGGGTGGATAGTGGTTTCAGAATAATAGAATTCCCATCCTGTAAAGTGAGCATACGGAAACTAACAAATCAGGAATACTATAAAAGGAAATTATTCTTCCTTTGGGTGCATGTCAAACCTCTAAGATCCAAGATAATACTAAATATATGAAGATACCAAAGAGATGCAAAGCCAAGTTTGGAAACCAATGATCCAGTTTAACTTCCACAATTTATTGGTGAAATCCAGGAAGTTAAATGACTCTCCAGAATTCCTATTAAAAGAGTGGACAAGTAAAGGCTAAATATTACAACTGTATCCCAATCATCTTTTTATTACACTAGCACACTTGTGAGATAAGACCTGTTCTTACACATACTGGATCACATATAATGAATGCTTGTTTTAAGTTTTCATTTCAAACTGCTCATAAATCATCCATTCTACAGTTATACCAGGAATCAATATTAAGTTTAACTAATATAAATTGTTTACCTCATTTTAAATATATAATATAGTATCTTCCTATATTCTAAAACTTTTCTCATTTTCCAGAATTACTGAGGGATTTCTGCAATCAGTTCTACAAAATTCTCTCTGTACTATATAGCATAACATTCATCTGATCTAGCCACCAGAATGTTTTAAAACTAGATTATTTTTACTTTTCATAATTATAATTAGCTTTTACTCTAATGATTCTACCTTTTCCAATTAAAAAACAATTTAGATGTTAAAAAAAGCAAAATATTGGGCTGGGGATGTGGCTCAGGCGGTAGTGCACTTGCCTGGCATGCGTGCGGCCCGGGTTCGATCCTCAGCACCACATACAAAGATGTTGTGTCCGCCAAATAGTAAAAAATAAATATTAAAAAAAAAAAATTCTCTTTCTCTCCCCCTCTCTCTCCCTCTTTCTTTAAAAAAAAAAAAAGCAAAATATTAACTCTTTTTTTTTTGCATTTGTTATATTACAATAAATGACATGCCAAGCATATTCTTTCCTTATTTATTTTCTTATTCTAAATGTAAAATGTTTTCCTGCCAGGTATAGTGGTGTATACCTGTAATTCCAGGTACTTCAAAGGCAGGAGGATTGCAAGTTCAAGGTCAGCCTCAGCAACTAGACAATACCCTGTCTCAAAAAAAAAAAAAAAAAGGACTGGTGATAGAGCTCAGTAGTAAAGCACTCCTGGATTTAATCCCCAATACTGTAAAAAAGAAAAAAAAATAGTATAGTATATTATCCTGTAACCTGTTTTACTCACACCAATGATTGTACATTTTCAAACATGCTATTCAACCTATGAACCACTATTACCTCATCTATAAACAAAAATATTAGCAAGACACGGTGGCCCATACCTGTAGTCCCAACTACCTGGGAGGCTGAGGCAGGAGGATACAAATTTAATGTCAGCCTCAGCAATTAAGCAAGACCCTGTCTCAAAATAAAAAGTAAAAAGAGCTGGGATGTGGCTCAGTGGTTAAAATGCCCCTGGGTTCAATCCCCAGAGAAAGAAAGAAAGGAGGGGGGAGAATGTTGGCTTGAACTGTAGATCAGTGGTAGAGTACTTACCTACCACGTATGAGGCCCAGCACCACAAAAAAATAAGAGAGAAAAAGATATCCTTTGGGTATCAAGGCAAAAAGGGCATTACAACATTTAAGTGAAATAAAATTAGGCTTTGTCAGCAAGACTTTATACTAAAGACAATAAATCCGAAATATTAAAAAACAAAAAATGGGAGCTGGGGTCCTGGCTCAGAGGTAGAGCACTTGCCTAGCGTTGTGAGAAACTGGGTTCGATCCTCAGCACCACATAAAAATAAAATAAAGATATTGTGTCCACCTATAACTAAAAAATGAAAATGTAGGCAAGGTTATTATATTCCATAAATTTGGGGGGGGGGGGCGGGGAGGGATTGAACCCAGAGGCACTTAACCACTGAACCACATTACATTATAAAGTGCTCATATTCGGGCTGGGGTTGTGGCTCAGTGGTAGAGTGCTTGCCTAGCATGCACAAGGCACTGGGTTCAATTCCCAGCACAACATAAAACAAATAAACAAAATAAATATATTGTGTAAATAAAGTGATCATATTCAATGCTTCCTTGAATGAAACAAGACAATATATGTAGATCATGTAATTTAACGCACATAAATTTTCCAAATTAATATGTATTATGACCCTGCAAATACTCATGTCTTTTGGCCCAGCAACTTTTTCCAGGAATCTATTCTAAGTAAACAATCTTGACCTGTAGAATCTGGAGAAAAATGTATGCATACAGATGTCCATATTATCAAAGATGATATTATATACTAAAAGCTATCTTAAAAACTAGAAACTAATGGGGCTAGGGATATAGTTCAGTTGGTACAGTGCTTGCCTTGCATGCACAAGGCCCTGGGTTCAATCTCCAGCTCTGCCAAAAAAAACAAAAAAAAAAACAAAACTAGAAACTACTTTCATGTACCACATGATAATTTGGTCAAGGACAAACTGCATATGGTGGTACCTTAAGATTATAATAAAGTGAGTAAATTTCTATCACCTAGTAACTGAGTAGCCATCATGATGCTGCAAATTATTACGTACATGCTTTTAGTAATACTGGAGTAAACAAACCTACTGCATATACAATTATACATAGTATATAAAAACTGATAATGATAATAAATGACTATTTACTGGTTCATATTTTCTATACTTATTAGAGTGTACTCCTTCTACTTATTAAAAAAAATAATGATAACTGTAAAACAGGCAGGTCCTTAAGGAGGGATTCCAGAAGGCACTTGTTATAATAGGAGATGACAGTTCCAACTATGTTATTGCCCCTGAAGACCTTCCAGTGGGACAAGATGGGGAAATCAAAGACAATGATGTTGATAATTCTGATTCTGTGTAAGCCTAGGCTAATATATTTGTGTCTTAGTTTTCAACAATAAAAAAACTTAAAAAGTGAAAAAAAAAAAATTTAAGTAGCCTATACCATATAGCCTAGGTGTGTAGAACTTCATACCACTAGGTTTGTGCACATACATTCTATTATGCTCACACAATGCCCAAATCACCTAAAGACACATCTGTCAAGCTGGGGATATAGCTCTGTGGGTAGAGTGCTTGCCTTGCATGCACAAGGCCCTAGGTTCAATCCCCAGCACCACCATCAAAAAAAAAAAAAAAGGCTATAAAGACACATCTGTCAAAAACATATCTCTGTCATTAAATGACATAAGACTGTGCTACAAATATATAAACAAAAACAGGGAAACTTAGAGAAGACACATTCAAATTTAACTGCGAATTATTTCCATAATAGAATTATGGAATTATTTTCCCAAACTGCCTACCACATGTATAAATTAATTGAAGAAGCAAGAAAGAAAAATCCTAACATTTTATATTTTAAAAATTATTTCAAATGTTTTATAGCTTGCTTTTGTCTATGATATTACTATTCCCTAGTATCTCAAGCTAATGAGTATTGATCCTATTCCCTAAGGTTTAAGAATAATCTTACATATCAGTGTATAAGGAAAAGGGGGGAAAAGTGAAATCTTGCAGAATCTGACATACAGATGCCTTCACACAAACACATTCCAAAAATACTTAGGTCTTCAATGGAGTACCAAAAATAAGATCAACAGACACAAGAATAATATAGAGAGGTAAGTTACAAAGAATGAGAAACCTTTAGAATGGCACACCACAGAGTTACTGCAATCTCTACAATTCAACTGTATGTTGAAAGGGAAGCAAATGTTGAGAGGATCACAACTCTATTCTGGAGAAACTCTCCAAGCTAGACAAACTTTCCAAAGCTAAACAAACTTTCCAAAGCTAAACAAATTCACAATCAAAAAAAGAGAGAATTATTTTGAGTAACTTAGAATTCTTCCAGGATTAAGAGTCTTTCTAAATGTTCTAATCAAAGATTTTAGCTGACCTTTGGAGAAAAAAATTCCATCTCTAATACTTTATGTATGTACATATATGACTACATGACCAATGATTCTGCAACATGTACACTCAGAAAAATGAGAAATTATATTCCATCTATGTATAGAATATCAAAATGCATAAATGCATTCTAATTTCATGTATAACTAATTAAACCAAATAATTTTTTTAAATCACTGTAATAATTCATCTGGAGCTCAAATTTAGACACAGTGCAGATCATTTTGATGAGTAATTCTAATATCCTACAACTAGGTAATTCTGCCAAACAAAAGATTTACCTTTCCTGAAACTGATTCTCCATCATAGAAGAGATAGTGTTTTTCCACCTTGCCATCTTCAGTTTTCATTTCTGCCATTTTTCTGGTTTCTCCATCATTAAGGACAACATCAATCTCACAAATGGGACCAAAAAAGCCTCCAAGAAAACTCTGAAATAAAATAAAAATGCTCATAATTATCGTAGGCAGCCAGTCACAACATTTTAAATTCAAATTTTATTACACCATTGACCTACAGTTAGACTCCAAATCTGTGAGTTCACAAGCTTACATCAAATTCTACATCAAAACTTTACAAACTGAATATAATAATGTGTAAACAGTGAACAGTACTGTACTATACACTTTTTTAAGTTAGATTAAAAGATTTCATTTTATAGGTTTTTTTAAATCACCAAAAAGGGAAAAATATAAACAATTAAATATGTTATAATTTCAATCATTTCCATAGGTAACCATTATAAATAATCAAATACTAGCATACTAGAACTGTAAGAATTATTTTTTGGGCAGGGTGGGGGTGGGGTACCAGGGATTGAACTCAGGGACACTTGACCACTGAGCCATATCCCCAGCCCTATATTGTATTTTATTTAGAGATAGAGTCTCACTGAGTTGCTTAGCTTCACCATTGCTGAGGCTGGCTTTGAACCTGAGATCCTCCTTTCTCAGCCTCCTGAGCCGCTGCAATTATAGGCGAGCACCACGAGCCCAGCCATCTTAACATCTTAAGTTTGAAAAATTAACTTTTATTAAACCTCTATGAGTTTTCATGAGAGCAGAATTTGCATAATCCAAATTACTTCTAAAAAGCTGAAATGAATTATTATAATGCACTTACTATAAAATCTACTGCCATATTAGGTCTAAACAGAATGTGTTACATTATATAAGCCCTTTGAGTAAAACTGGCTCTAGGGGCTGGGGTTGTGGCTCAGTGGTAAAGAGCTTGCCTAGCATGTGTGAGGCACTGGGTTCGATCCCTGGCACCACATAAAAATAAAAACAAATAAAATAAAGGAATTGTGTCCACTTACTACTAAAAATGTGTGTGTGTGTGTGTGTGTGTGTAAAAGCTGGCTCTGAGGAAACCAATGAAATTTCTCCAATTTACACAAGCCTTATTCTGTAAATCCTCGATATGACAGAACTATAAAGAACAAAAATCAATTGCTTATCAATGCCAAAACATATTAGTTGGTAATAATCAAGTAATATGAACAGAATCCATTAGCAACTATAGTATAGGATATAATTAAAATTATTTTTGTCATCAGGCACATTGGTGAAGGCCTCTACCCTCAGCGACTTGAAAGGCTGAGGCAGGGGGTTCACAAGCTCAAGGGAAGCATCAGAAACACAGCAAGACCCTTAGCAACTTAGAAAGACCTTGTCTCAAAAGAAAAAAGAAAAAGACTGCGGATGTAGTTCAGTGATAAAGCACCCCTAGGTTCAATTCCCCAGTACAAAAACAAACAAGCCAAAAATTATTTTGTCACTAAGGAAAGCCAGCCAGTCTTCTAGTCTATTTTGGGGTTTTTTTTGGTTTTTTTTTAATTTACAAGATAATAGTCTTCTATCATGTACTATATCCCTTTTTAACTTACCCTATACAACAAGCAGGGTAGTCTTTAAAAAACAATTCCATCCCTGGATATATTCCTAAACAGAAACTTACAGGAGACAAATATGTTTACAACAGCCTCCAATGGAAACAATCCAAACATCTATCAACAACAACAACAAAAAAAAGTTGAATTAAAGAGTCCAAGAGGCCACACAGGAGAATACATTCTGTTTCGATCTCATATACATATAAGTCAAAAACATGTAATGTACATTGTTTTTTTGTGTGTTTTTTTTTAAAAAAGAGAGAGAGAGAGAATTTTAATATTTATTTTTTTTTAGTTTTCGGCGGACACAACATCTTTGTTTGTATGTGGTGCTGAGGATGGAACCCAGAGCCGCACGCATGCCAGGCGAGCGCGCTATCGCTTGAGCCACATCCCCAGCCCCTGTACATTGTAATATTAGAAGTTAAGAAGTGGGAGGAAGAATAAAATAAGTGGGGTGCTAGTACTGTTCTCTGTTCTGAGCACTTGACACACAGGCATGTTCACTTTATGAAATTCATCAAGCTATATCCTTATACATAATGTTAACTTCAATAGTACACATACACACACTGCATTCTGTAACATCTTACATATATCTAGCTCTATACATCTCTTCAGTTACATCAGCCTCAAATGATCTTAAGATTTTTCTGCAAAAGTTCATCACATTTGCCAAATTCTTTGTCCTAGAGTCAAGCAAAGTACCTTAACCTAACTCATCCTTTTAATTTAAGTTTGAGTCATTTTCATAAGACTCTCCCTAACTCCCTAATCCAAACTGGAGTCTCCAAAGTTAGGTGTCGCAAGGCTGATTTTATTGCCTGACACTCCTACTACACTGTAAACTATGTGAGGACACCATATCCTTTATTCCTCACTGAAGAGACAGGACCTAGAGCAGTAGTGGCATTTAATAGAAGGCACTGAAATACCTATTGGAATGTTAAATTTAAACATACAAATACCATTCTAATAATAGGGAAAAAACTGACTATACAAAAGAAGTTGGATGATATCTAGAATAGGTGGTAATGCCAGCCCTTTCCCAACAAATTAGCACTGGTGTAATAGTGAAGCCTAGAGCATGGAACTCAAGCACAGACAAGGTCAGCTCTGTCCTGAGGTGGCCAGGGAATGGCAAGCAAGATAATGAGCCTCCAAAAGGCTTTGTAGGCTATGATCAAATGAGACAGTGTTTTCCCAAAATGTGGACTTGCTTCTTTGTTTTCATTACTCCTATATTAAAAGGGTGGGCTTATAATTTCAAGAAACTACAAGAATTGCCAAATTAGTGTTTTTGATATATTCCAAATAGCAAATTTTCTTTTTTAAAAAATATTTTTTTTAGTTGTAGATGAACACAATACCTTTATTTATTTATCTTTATGTGGTGCTGAGGATTGAACCCAGTGCCTCACACAGCTAGGCAAGCCCCCTACCACTAAGCTACAACCCCCATCCCCCCAAATTTTCTTTTTGACGTGATGTTTTAGTCTTTTCTGGGAACAACAAACTCAAAATTTTTATCAGAAAACTACAATGAACTAATTTAGAGAGAATGAAAAACTTCAATGATAGGTTACCTGCATTATCTATTCTAGTTAGTGTTCACACTCTAAGTCTTAAAACTCAAAACCTACTCAAAAAAGGCAAATTTTAAAATACTACATGTTCTCCTAAGAGAAGACTACAGATAAGATGTACAACAGTTTGGAGGGGAGGGGGGCTGGGGTTGTGGCTCAGTGGTAGAGAGCTTGCCTAGCATGCATGAGGCACTGGGTTCGATTCTCAGCACCACATACAAATAAATAAAAAAAATAAAGGTCCATCAACAACTTAAAAAATTTTTTTTTAAAAAGATGTACAACAGTTCAAAATCAATCCACTAATTATTAACTATGTGCACTATTAACCACTGAGCCAACAAGAGAGGAGACTACTGCAGATAGATCACTTATGAAAGGATAAAAGCAACATCTCCAAGTAGCTATTTTAATTGGGGAAACAAAGTCAGGTGCAGAAAAAGAGAACACCAACTGGCAGTGAGGGTAAGAAGAAAATGAGTTCTTCTCCCTTGTGACACGCACAACATCAATTCATTTGAGTTACAAAATTAAGGCAGAAATATTAATTTTTAACCTGACACTTACCAAGGCTACTTCAAGGAAAAATAAATTGTGAAAACTATAAAAACTGTTTTCTAACAGTTTTTTATAACATTATATATTATTATAATATTTAACAGAGCTGCACTTGGTATTTGAAAAATAACAAAAATCAAATAATCAAAAATTAAATACAATTTTGTCTGGGCACGGTTTCACATGCTTGTAATCCCAGCAGCTTGGGAGGCTGAGAAGAGAGGATAGTGAGTTCAAAGCCAGCCTCAGCAAAAGTGGGGCATTAAGCAACTCGGTGAAACCCTGTCTCTAAATAAAATACAAAATATGGCTGGGGACGTGGCTCAGTGATCGAGTGTCCCTGAGTACTATCCCCAGTTCCCCCTCCCAAAATAAATAAAAACAATTTTAGCAAAATTAAAATCAGCGCTAATTAAAATTGCCAAAAGACTTAGTTTTAGAAAACTACACAATTAATAATCATACACAAAAAGTCTTGTCCTGATACCAATTCTTAAAAATTAAAAATTCCTAGGCATTAAAAATACATGCAGCTAGGCATGGTATCATACACCTGTAATCCCAGTTTGGGAGGGTGAGACAGGAGGATTGCAAGTTCAAGACCAGCCGTAGCAAATTATTGAGGCTCTCAGGATTTAGTGAGATCCTGTCTCAAAATTTAAAAAATAAAATAAAAATATCTGTGGGTGTGGCTCAGTGGTTAAACAATCCTGAGTGCATTTCCAATACCAAAAGAAGAAAAAGAAAAATCTAGGTGTTATGTACTACATTATTTTCTATATGCATTAAATATTTCAGAACTAAAAATGAAAAAAAAAAAACAGACTTCCTTCTCAATACAATAAAAAAAAGTTAAAATGGGGATGGGGTTGTGGCTCAGTGGTAAAGCATTTGCCTCGCATGTGTGAGGCACTGGGTGCAATCCTCAGCACCACATTTAAACAAATAAATAAATAAAGGTCCATCAATAAATAATAAAACATTTTTTTAAAGTTAAAATGGTGAGGAATCAGAAGGTATAACAAGGGGCTGGGGTTGTGGCTCAGTGGTAGAGCGCTCACCTCACACTTGTGAGACCCTGGGTTCGATCCTTAGCACCACATAAAAATAAGTAAGTGAAATAAAGGTATTGTGTCCAACTACAACTAAAAAAAAAAAAAAAAAAAGGTATAACAAAAAATAGCACATGCCAAAGAGTTAGGTTGAGTAATAAACTATAGCATTTTAACAAGTTAACTATGCCATAAGATTTTAGCATTGGGTTAACATACAGCTTTTTTTTTTAATATTGGGACATATCAAAAATGAACCTATAGTTTTACTCAAAAGAACACTCCAAAAAAGTGTTATATTTCACAAGTCAACAACAGAAAAAAAAACTGAGAAAAGAACTTGTCTTTTTTGTTTTCTAAAAGCCGTTTAAAGTAAAAGATTCTTTACCCAAGGTCTTGGTTTTATTTTATTTCAAGATTATATATTCTCACATTTCAAATAAAAAGTCATGATATTTAATTCTAATTATTCACAATCAAATTATAATACTTCTGATATGTTAAAGAGAAAGTAAAATACAAGAAAGGAAGGGAACAAAAATTGTAAAAACAGCCCAATGCAGTGGTGCACACATGTAATCCCAGCAACTTTAGGGAGGCTGAGGCAAGCAGATTGAAAGTTCAAAGCCAGCCTCAGCAACTTAGGGAGGCCCTAGGTAACTTAGCAAGACCCTGTTTCAAAATAAAAAAATTTTAAAAAGGGCAGGGGATGTGGCTCAATCCCCAGTATAAAAATAGGAAAAAGAAAATGTAATAAAAAGGATACTTTAGACTTGCTGAAATAACAGAAGGCAGTTTTGAAAGAATACTATTGAGATCTTCTGTCAAAGATAACTTCAAGTGAGCAATAGGAGTATGAGATTTTTAGGTTGGGGATATGGCTCAGTGGGAGAGCACTTGTCTTTACAAGTATCCCCAAAAAAGAATGTTCAAGAACAATACTACACAATTAATAATACAAGTTAAAACTCTTAGGGCTAAGGCTGGGGTTGTGGTTCAGTGGTAGAGCACTTGCCTAGGCACTGGAGTTCGATTCTCAGCATCATATATAAATAAATAAAATAAAGTCCAATGACAATTAAAAAAATATTAAAAACAAAAAAACTCTTAGGGCTAGTAATGTAGCTCAATGGTAGAGGCTTGCCTAGCACATGTGAGGCCCTGGGCTCAATCCCCAGTATCAGCAAAACAAAAAAGAAAATAATAAAACTTCTAGGTCACTTTTAAATAACTAGACTGCAATATACTACTAGTAAAACATTATAGCGTTTTCAGTTTTCTAATCTTGGCCTAAACTTCATATTAATCACTAACTTTGGGTTAATTTAAGATTTTTCATACAATGTGTAAACCCTACATTAAGCATTATCATGTAGCAAAATTACATGTGGATACATAAAAGACATTTTTTAGTCCTAATAGAACAAAGTGCACCAAGACCGGAGGATGAAATGTAGATCAAGGTGAGGTGGAAGGGAGACTCTCAAAATTTATTTGCTTAGCCTACACACAATGAAACAGCATATTTTCACACATACATTTGTGCCATTTCAACGTTTCAAAGTTTTATAATTTCATTTGTTTGACAAGTAACTTGAAAATAAACCATGTTCTTTAACATATTGCAGAAAGCTTAGTAAAAACACTAATTATACATATAAGCAAAAAATTGGAGAGTTTTATAAAGTTTTCTTTTCAAATTATAATCAGAGAAGACTTCCCCAACTCCCTGACTAGGTGAAATCCTCCAGCAATTCCTTCTCAGTATTTATCACAATTGTAATTTCCACGTTAAACAACCAGTTTACACAAATTAATGTTTATCTCTCCTTAGACTGTATGCTAAAAGAAAGCAAGCAGTTTTGTTTATGGCCCCTGGACAATAAATGAAAGGAAAAAAACTCCAAAAATGAATACATCTTTTTTTTTTCTTTAAATGAAAGCAAAGCAATTTCTGACTTTAGAAGTTATTTATTCAAAGTAACTTAAAAAAAAAAAAACTGGCTTGACCGTTAGCCAAAAGTTTCAGTTTATTTAAAAGGCAAGCTTTGGGAAAGGAGGTAGGATACGGAAAGCACATAGTAGGCACTCAAAGCATGCAGAGCAAATGAAACGAATGCTACCGTAAAATGAGCCCAATAAGATCCAATCTAGAGGAGGCTGCCGACACTCAAAGTTAACCACCACCGTGCCCACGTTTGTGCTTCCCACAAACTGGGGTTAGAAAACTGATTTCCCTCCCTCCTCTGCTTCCTAGGCCATTTCAACATCCCGAAGCGTTAAGTTAAAGAAACGGCTTAGGGAAGGAAACGAAGTCAACGCTGAAATCCGCGGACACGAAACTCAGTGTTCGGAGTTAAAAACGTCACCCCATTCAGACACCCCTTTCTCTCCCATTCTACAAGTGTCAACCTCCACCCTCAAGTAGGGTCATGAAATCACAGTCACCGTACCCAGGATAAAAAATAAGGGAGTTTATCAAGCTCATAACACAGGGAGAGTGACCAAGTCCACCAGAGGCCGGAACTGGGGGACTCTGGGTCACCCAACCTGCATGGAAGCGAGGTTCCCGGGGAGGAGCGCAGGGACCTGCTACCTTGGGCGGGGAAGCGGCCGCGGGCCCCCGCAGGGGCGGGGTCCGGGTGCCAGCCAGGCCCCACAGGCCGGTCGAGGAACGCCGGCAGAGGCTCCGACATGGCCAGGAGAGGCCACCGGGCCGCCTGGCCGGTGCCTCNAGCGCACCGGCCGCCGCGCACTCACCATTGTCAGCACTGCCGCCGCCGCGTCCCCGCCACTTCACTCCTCTTCTCTCAGGAGAACTCCCAGCCCCGGCTCCCTCCGCCCGGCGCCCCGTCACGTGACCTCCAGCCGCCCGCCGCACGTGACTACCCCCTTCCTTTACTCCCCTCCCCCTGCACCGGCGCCTCTCCCGGCCTCCCTCCGCCCCGCTGGCCGGCCTGGCCCTCCAGGAGAGGCCGTTTGAAGGCGGGGCCTGGTGCTCCTTCTTCCAGAGGGTGGGGCGGGGCCACCGCGGATGACGTAGTGTGGGCGGGGCCCGGGTGAGGGTAGGTTTCCCGGTCCTCCTTGCTCGCTGTTCCATCACATGACTGGCAGTGAGCGGTCGGACTGTTTGGGCACACCCAGTTCCTTTCCCTTGTGGAAGTTTGAGAGACTCGGGAAGCTTCGTGCCTGGCGTTTTCCTTCACTGGGTGCTGGGTTGCCGAGGCCAAGGAGAGACGTTACCCGAGACCCCGCTTCCCTAGGCCTCCCAAGACACGTGCTGTCTGAATGCGGATTTGACCCGGTCTTCTGGAACAACCCAGCTCCCCATCCTACCCCCGGGCTTCTGAGTTTTGACAACTTGTTAATTTCTTGCCTCTGAAGAGACCAATAGGGGAAAAATCTTTGAGTACAACATCCGTTGCTTCCTAAATTCCAGCGAAGCTGCGGAAGACTTCTCTGGCTTTCACTGTGTCCTGGTCATTATAAAGTAAGCCTGGAAGATCTCCAGATGAATGAAATGATGTTCAGAGTCTCAAAACTGTTGAACCACCACAGTGCACTCTATATATAAAATCGAAAAGAAAAAAAAATCATTCCATATAACAAAACAAAAATCAGGAGTGGGAAGAAGGGCCATAAAGGGAGTGTCATATTTTAAAAATTGAAATCAGAATATGGTCTCCAATAGTTAACAAAAAATAGCTAGAAACTCCATAAATAATTGGAAACCAAGCAATTTGAAAGCTCTAGGTCAAAGAAGAGATCAATAGAAGTTTAAAATTAGTTTGATCTAAAAGATATTAGGTAATACAACTTATAAAACTTTGTGGGATGTAGCTGAAGTAGTTCTTAATGGGGGGGTCTGTAGTTTTAATGCTTGTATGTAAAAAAGTGAAAAATCAGTAATCTTTTTCACTAAAACAGGACGCTTTTAAAAAGCAAATTAGCATGCGGATGGAGAAGGTATTAGCTCAATTTTGCTGTGCTAAAATTGTGCTTAAAAAGTCTTTTTTTTTTTTTTAAGAAAAGCTCTTTCATCCAAGGACTTTGACAAGAGTGCCAAAACACTGAGGAAATGATAGTCTCCTCAAAAGTAATGCTGGGAAAACTGAATATTCATATGGAAAAGAATAAACTTAGACTCTTATTTTGCACTATGTACAAAAAATTAAATAGATTAAATCCACAAACATCATTTCTAAACCAAAAAGCTCCTGTAATAACACAGAAGGAAAGCCTTGGCCTCGTGACTTAATGATTTCTTGGATATGACACCATATGCACAAGCCAATAAAAGCAAAAACAGCCAAGTAGGGCAACATAAAAGTTTAAAACTTTTGTGCATCAAAGACACAATCAAGCCAAGTAAGCCAATCCCAAAAAACCAAAGGCTGAATGTTTTCTCTGATAAATGGATGCTAATGGGGGGGGGGGGCATGTGATGAGTGGAAGAAATTTGGATGGGGCAGAGGGGAAAGATGGATAGGGAGGGCTGAGCAGGATAGGAAAGTTGGTGGAATGAGACCGACATCATTACCCTAGGTTCATGTATGATTGCATGAATGGTGTGACCCTGCTTTGTGTACAATCAGAGAAGTGAAAAATTGTACTCTATTTGTGTACAGTGAATCGAAGCATTCTGCTGTCAGGTCTAACTGGAACAAACAAATTTTTTAAAAAAATTTAAAAGGACACTAATCAACAGAATGAAAAGGCAACTTATGGAATAGGAAAGAGAAATTGTACATATATTTTTTGATATACTTATATGTAAGGAACTCTTCTGTGTCTCATTTCATTCATTAATCATAATGTTGGTTTTTTTGTTTTTTTTTTTTTGTGTGTGTGTGTGTGTGTTACCTAGGAACTATCTCTCAGGGCCTCACACATGCTGGGTGAGTGCTCCAGCCCAATCATGAATTTGAAATGTATTTATTTTGTTCTATGTATCAATACTTTGGTCCTTTTCATTGCTTAGGAGTATCCTACTGTGTGAACCAACCACAGAACATTTACCTATTTTCTCATTACTGGACATCTGTTTTCACCAGTTTTTTTTTCCCTATTTGAATAAATGGCTATTAACATTCATGTACAAATGTTTCTTCAATATAACAAAATGGAATTTCTGAGTATGATAGGAATACATTTAATTTTATAAGAAATTTTACAGGGGAGGTAGCTCAGTGATGGGCACTTGCCTAGCATGCACAACCATCTGGGTTCAATCCCCAGTATTAGGGGGAAAAAAAGAACGAAACAATCATTATTTTTCAAATGGTTGTGCCAATTTACCCCCAATCAGCAGTGTATGAAAATTAAGTATCTCTACATCTGCATTTAGTGTTGTCAATATTTTCAATATCATCCATTCTTGGATATAATTATCTTGCAGTGATTTTAATTTGCATTTTCTTAATAATCAATGATATTGAGCTCTTTTTCATGCTTATGAACCTCCCTTTGTGAAGTGTCTATCAAGACTTTGACAATTTTTATTTGGGATATTTGTTTTCTTGTTATTGAGTTATAGTTTATTAAGTATTTTTGATACAAGTCCTATATCATGTATCAATTGCAAATATTTTCTCCTAGTCTGTCGCTCACCTATTTGTTTTCCTAACAATATTTATTGATGACTCAAGAATTTTGACTTTTACATTTAGGAGTGTGATCCATCCAAAATTAAATTTCGCAAATAGTGTAAAATAATATTTGAGGGCTTGAGTCCAAGTGGTTCCAAAACCATTTTTGTTGTTGTTGTTTTGTTGTTTTTGTTTTAGGAGGGTTTGTTGTTGTTGTTTTAATGAATCATCTATTTTTTTTTCACAATACCTTTATTTTATTTATTTATTTTTAATGTGGTGCTGAGGATCAAACCCAGTGCCTCACATGTGCTAGGCGAGCACTCTACCACTGAGCTACAACCCCAGCCCATGTTTTTTGTTTTTGTTTCCGGTACTGAAGATTAAACCCAGGTGTGTGCTTTGCCACTAAGCTACATCCCTATCCCTTTTTACTTTTTATTTTGAAACAAGTTCTCACTAAATTGCCCAAGCCATCCTCAAACTTGGGATCCCCCTGCCTCCCTCCCGCCTCTCAAGTGGCCAGGATTACTACCATGTGCCACTGTGCTCAGCTTAGCACCATTTGTTTAAAATACTTTCCTTTCCCATTTAATTGCTTGATGTCTGTCAAAAATCTATTGAATATATAATGATGGGTCTATTTCTGGACTTTGATTCTGTTACATTGATCTTTTTGTTTCTTTATGCAATGTCATACTCTCTTGATAAGTAAAGTTTTGTAGTAAGCTTTGTACTTAGGAAATGTAACTACTCCAACTTATTCTTTTTCAAGAATGATTTGGTTATTCTAAGTTATTTGTATGTCATTATACATTTTTGAATTGTCAGTACACTTCTACCTCCACCACCCCCCCCCCAAAAAAAAAAAGAAAAGAAAAAAATATCTGCTGTGAGTTTGGTTGGGATTGATTTGAGTCCATGGCTTCACTGGGGTTCTTAAAATGAAAATCGGTACCTTAACAATGTTGGACCTACCAATCCTTGAACATTGTGTATTTCTGTATTTATTTAGGTCTTTTTAAGTTTCTCTCAGCAACATTTGTAGTTTTCAGTGCCTTATATATCTTTTGCTAAATTTATCTCTAAGCATTTGTATTTTTGATACTCATAAATGGAATTTAAATTTTCTATTTTTCAATTGTTCATTGTTTGAGCTTATGTGTGTATTTGTGTATGTGTGGTTTTTCTCTCCCCTCTTTTCTTGAATCATCTTTATTTTTAAAATTTTATTTATTTAGGAACTGGGGATTGAAACCAAGGGCCCTTAATCACTAAGCCACATCCCCAGCCCTTGTTATTTTTTATTTTGAAACACAGTCTCACTTAGTTGCTTAGCACCTCACTAAGGCTACTCTTAAACTTGCTGTCCTCCTGCCTCAGCCTTCTGAGTCACTGAGATTACAGGTATGTGCCACCATGCCTGGTTTTTTCTTCAGTCTTCTGCTAATCACATATTGGGTTTTCTGAATTATTAGTTTCTTATTTTTCCTATTTTCTGTCTTTTTATTCTCCCTTCAACATGATTTTTCTAATTTCATGATCCAAACCCTGTAATGACTTTTATTCTGTATTATGAAAGCCATCTTCTAATATGGTCCTCAATGACTTTGCCTTCCAGATTATATGATTATACCATCATATAATCGCTTCTCAAATTCTGTCAGGGTTGCTTTATGTAACCAACAGAATGAGGTGGAAGGGATGATGTGCAACTTCTAAGGCAGCTTCTGGCTTACTTTCTCTTGGATCACTCATTCCTAGAGAAATCAAGTAGCCCAGGTCATATGGCCCAATGGAGAGGTCCAAGTAAGAACTGAGACCTCCTGTAAATAGCAAGTAACATGAGTGCACCATCTTGGAAACTGACCTCCCTCCCTAATGGTGTCTTCAGATAAACAAAACCCCAGCTGACATCCTGACTGACATTCCATGGAAGACCTCCTTAACAGAACCACCCAAGTAATCTCCCCAATTTCAGATCCACAGGAAGTATGAAATTAAAAAAAAAAAAAAGTTTACTGTTTTAAGCCACTAAGATTTTTGGTAATTTATTGCACAGAGCATGTAACTAATGCATATTTTTACATTTTAAATTTTTAAGAGTTCTTTCTTATTCTCTGAAAGTCCTGTTTAATTAACATTTTGTCCATGTGAATGTAAAGAAACAAAATATCCAATAATTGACATACAAACATCTAAAAATGTAGATTTTTACATAAGCCACTGATAACAAATTATATAAGTAGCTGAGATTTTTTTTTTTACGATATCTTTATTATTTTTTTTTAATGTGGTGCTGAGGATTGAACCCAGTGCCTCATGCATGCCAGGCAAGCGCTCAACCACTGAGCTACAACCCCAGCCAGCTGAGATATTTTGATAATAAAGTTCCTAGCCGGGTGCGGTGGTGCATGCCTGTAATCCCAGTGGTTCAAGAAACTGAGGCAAGAGGATTGCAAGTTCAAAACAAGCCTCAGCAACTTAGCCAGATCCTGTCTCTGAATAAAAAATAAAAGGGATTGGGGATGTGGTTCAGTGGCTAAGCGCCCCTGGGTTTGATCCCCCATACTAAAAACATAAATAAATCAAGTTCCTACTTCCCATAGATTAATGATAGATCACACTATATCATATTATGGTAATAGGACTTACAATTGATAGGACTTCAGTCCAAAAATAATCATAAGTTTGGTGCAAGTGGTTCTCAAGAGGGAAGGGTCTTCTCCTTAGCAGATGTCTGGCAACATCTGGAGACATCCTGATTGTCAGATCTAGGGGCAAGGTGCAACCGAGCAGCTTTGAGTGAGTGTAGAGATCAGGAATGTTGCTAGACATTCCACAAAGAAAGAAAGAAAGAAAGAAAGAAAGAAAGAAAGAAAAGGAAAGAAAAAAAAGAAACAGGGCAGTCCTCTACAACAAAGGAATATCTTGTCCAAAATGCCAATAATGACTAGGCTAAGAAGCCCTGGTTCAGTAAAAACCTGAGAAGACAAATAGAGTTCTGAAAGATCAATTGTATTAATATTTTAAATAGTGACTCAAACAGTAAAACCAACAACATGCTGAGGAAAGAAATACAAAACACTCCTGTACAATCAATCATTCCCTTCTCTTTGCTGCCTTGTCGTTTTTGTTTATAATTATTACAGATTTGAAAAATATCTATAAGATAAAATGTATTGCAGTTATTTGTTTTTCTTCCATTAAATGGTGAGTAGTCTGGACAGTTCATTCCTGGTGGCTTGGTCTTCAGTGGGGTTTTGTTGATTATAAAATATCAGAGAAGAAAACTGACTATGAAATAGAGTTACTCAAAAGTACAAATTGAAAGACACCACCAACCCTACACCTCCCACCCCCAGTCAAAAGAATAATTATTTTTTTGTCTTTTTTGGAACTGGCAATGGATCCCAGGGCTTTGTGAATGTGAGACAATTGTCATTGAATTACATCTCAGCCCCTAAAAAGAGAATTCTTAAAATCAGGGTAAGCTGGGAGCAATGGTGCATGCCTATAATCCCAGCAGCCAGGAGGCTGAGACAGGAAGATTGCAAGTTCAAAGACAACCTCAGCAATTTAGCAAGACCTTCAGCAACTCCTAGAGACCCTGTCTCTAAGTAAATATAAAATAGGGCTGGGGATGTGGCTCAATGGTCAAGTGCCCCTAAGTTCAATCCCCCACACCCCAAAATAATAACAACAACAACAGATTTACTAATGGAAAGATCAGGATAGAATTTAACAACTGTCAACTGGGGATGGGGCTCAGCAGTAGAGTGCTCACCTAGCATGTGCAAGGTCCTGGGTTCGATCCCCAGCACCACATATAAATAAATAAAGGTATTGTGCCAACTAAAAAATAATTATTAAAAAAAAGAATTTAGGGGCTGGGTTTGTAGCTCAGTGGTAGAACGTTTGTCTAGTACATGTGAGGCACTGGGTTCAATCCTCAGCACCACATAAAAATAAATAAATAAAGTATTGTGTCCATCTACAACCAAAAACAAAATATTAAAAAAATAAAAAATTTAAAAAACAGAATTTAACACCTGTCACCATAAATAAGGTGTTATAAAGATAATTTCTATGAGTTGGGTTTTATGAGAGGCAAACTTAGATGAAGAATAACATGGGGTTGTTTATTAGGGTGTGATCTTAGGGTCAACACCCAAGCAGTATTAGAAGGAAGAAGGATTAGGCAGGAATAAATTGAGCTATAGTATAATCACAACAAGGCTTCAGCTGATGCCGTAAAGAGTTTGGAAGCTGAGCTATCCCTTCAGAGTTGTTGTAATTGGAGCATGAATTCTGAGCCTTTATTACCCCCACATTGATGAATCTTCGACTGCGACTGCGAGCTATCCAGAGAAGGGACCATGACATTGGATGAGGTGGCTCTCTTCATCAGCCAACCTTCCCAGAAGCTGGAGGAATAAGTCCTCCAGTCCTGAAGAGGGAATCTGAGCAACACAGTCCAGCATCCATACAAGTTCATCCCTGTGCCACTCCAAACCATTTGCTTCATATAAGTTCAGCTCCTTCAAGACACTAGAGGACTCTTTTCCTGGGAAAAACTTAATGAGGGGAAGTTTAGTGGAAGGCAGTACAGGCTGCTACCTTTGCAGCTCCTATCAAGACTACAGTTAAGCTGGGCATGTGGTGCACACCTGTAATCCCAGCAGTTTGGGAGGCAGAGGCAGAAGGATTATGGTTCAAAGCCAGCCTCAGCAAAAGTGAGGCACTAAGCAACTCAGTGAGACCCTGTCTCTAAAAATACAAAATAGGGCTGGGGATGTGGCTCAGTAGGCTAGTGCCCCTGAGTTGAATCCCCAGCCCTCACCAAAAAAAAAAAAAAGACTATAGTTGATAGTTGTGTGCCTTGTGACACATGCCTACAATCCCAGTGATGCAGGAGGCTGAGGCAGGAAGATCGCAAATTTCAGAACAGCCTTGGCAATTTAGTGAGGCCCTCAGATTCTGTCTCAAAATATGAAAAGGCTAAGGATGTGTGTCAGTTGTAAAATACCCCTGGGTTCCATCCTTAGTGACCCCCTCCACAAAAAAAGCTACAGCTGATACTCATCAAATTTCTCCTCTATTTTAAATGACCTGTTTTTATTTCTCATCTTTGGTTATCACCTCTGTTTGGTTGGAGGGCTGACCCAGATCTTCAAACATGAGGATCTAAGCTGATGGTTCTTCTCAGACCTGGCTGCTGAATTTACCCATTTATCACCTGAACTGGGTAAGGAAGTACTAAAGGAAGCTTCAGTCATCACCTGAATGTAAACCCAGTCCATTCTGTTCCCACCGTGTAGCAGTGGTCTTATTTCCCACTCATGATCAGGTCTGTAACCCCACCAAGATAGTTACTTTTCTTGACTCATTCATTGGCACAAAGAGTTTAAAGTGCCATACTTTAAGCTTAACCACTGAGCCTTTTTTTATATTTTATTTAGAGACAGGGTCTCGCTGAGTTGCTTAGGACCTCACTAAGTTTCTGAGGCTGGCTTTGAACTTGTGGTCCTCCTTCTTCAGCCTCCGGAGCCCCTGGAATTCAGTAGGACTCTTATGGTGCCCCCCGGTGGAAATATATACCCCAAAGAACCATAACATCTAAATCTGCAAAACAACATTGCAGTGATGGGAAGTGAGGTTTGATGCAAAGTGAACCTCTCCGATTTTCACTCCTTAGTTCTTGGACCCACGTAGTCTATCTATTAAGGACACAGTAAAATTTTTGATTTAATATGTACTCTGCATTCTGGAGGTTGGTGTTCCAAGTCAGGTGATGTGGTATGTGATAAAACCAGTGGGTCCCACAGTCATATGCCCAGGGCTGCATCTCCTTTTGTAATGTCATGATGCAATGTTCTATGAAAAATCCTGTTGGTGAATCACTCTGTAATCATTTAGGTATTAATGCGCCAGAGACCCCCTAGGGCAGGAAAGGCAAACCTGTACCTGATATACAGGTCTGTCCCTATGTACAAATCCCTTGAACCTCCAGGATAGTAGGGATCTGTTATAGTCAACTTGCCACCTAGGGCTTTCAGAGATGATACCATATCAGTGGCTCAAAGTGACCTAGCATATTGGACATTTGGCAGCATCAATAGCTAGACAGTCAGTGGGAGCCTCCATTCCTGCCATTTCCATGAGCTCATTGTGACCCATAACAGAGACTGATATCTGTCAAGTCATCTTATCTATCCAATAGCTTACTGCCTCTTCTGCAATGGATATTTTCTGATAGGCATTAACATCCAATACAAAAGTCTTCACACATTGTGACTTTGCTCAGTGACCCATACACACGTCTTTAACCCAGACTTCTTTCTGTTCAAGGCTCCT
This sequence comes from Marmota marmota marmota, assembly GCF_001458135.2. Taxonomy (NCBI): domain Eukaryota; kingdom Metazoa; phylum Chordata; class Mammalia; order Rodentia; family Sciuridae; genus Marmota; species Marmota marmota. Next base: position 3,865,572 of record NW_025999862.1, read on the forward strand.
GACCAACTGACACAAACATTCACCACTGTCCATGAAACTGCATAGATATCCCAACCTCCAGCTGCTCTTCTTTCCACATGTAGGAGATGACCTGGAATAATTCCTGAAACTTTGCCACCGGGAGACTTCCTCCCTTGACCGTTTTTCAAAGTCACTCCTAATGGGTACAGTAGCACAGCTGCCATCCCTTTTTGGCTTGTTTCTACATCCTAGGCCAATCCATGTGAACAAAGCTTGAGCTCAATCCTACTCTGATGGTTGGTCATAAGGAACTCCATGTATGGCCATGGATGTGAGCTGAGAGGGAGGTATTGGCACATCATGGATGATGACACAGGTCTGGTCAGGGACTCATGATCCACTGATACAATGGACCACTGTGATGTGACATTCTAGGAAATGTCCTGCCAGTCCGGGTCTTTTTAGTCCATGTTATGACAGGGTGGAAGTATTAGCAACGATTTGGGAAGAGACTGTAAATGTACTCTGGGGCTGATTCTAAGAGTAGGTCAACTCTTTCTGATCCTCTTTTTTGGAGATTTATGGGATAGAAAAGCATTTGCCAGATCAGTGACTGCCAACCACATTCCTGCAGCTGTGTCACTGCTCTAGCTGGCACAGCTGCTGCAGTAGAGCTCATATCTGCCTGGACATGTGATAGTCTACTGTCACCCTCCAGGATGCACCTGGATTCTTCATGGCCCAGACTGATGAATTAAATGGAAACACATTGGAGACCAGCATTCCTTTACTCTTTAGGTTTTTAAAGATGCTACTAACCTCTAACATTCCCGTAGGACTGTTTTTGATTTGTTGGCATACAGGGAGAGAGACAGCTTCTCCTATTACACAGGTCAAGAAACCAGTGTGGGGGCTGGGGTTGTGGCTCAGTGGTAGAGCGCTCGCCTAGCATGAGTGAGGCCCTGGGTTCAATTCCTAGCACTGAAAATAAATAAATAAATAAAGTCTATTGACAGAAAAAAAAAAAAAAAGAAAGGAAGAAAGAAAGAAAGAAACCAGTGTGGGAGTTGTGCTAACTACCAAGCATATCCATTTAATGATATATTTAAGGATTGGAAAAATGATCCCTGTGAGCCAGACCTGGGTCAAGATTCCATTTGAGTACCTGACCATCATCCATCCCCATCAACAGGGAAGCCATGATTGAAAGTTTAAATTTAGGACTTTTAGAGAAACATCTGATCAAAAATAATTATTCCCCCAGTTTACAACAAGAGATCCCAGACAGCTTAACCCTTTGGTTATACTTCTGCTTTAATAGAATAACATTTGAAAATGAAGATATCCAGTGGTAAAAGGTAAAGCAGGATGCGATACTGAGAAGCACAACTGTGCTTTAACTGGGGTCCTAAGTTTTTAATCGTAACAATCACACTTCAGCTGAACAATGTCCTCTAGCTTTGCAACACACCCAACAGTAACAGTACAATACCACCCTTAACATTGTACTCCATGTCAAATACCCACTCTATAAATGTACTGTTTCATCTTTTTTTCCCATAATAAAAGGGATAGATCTATAATTCATAATCAGAGTCAGGTGCCTGAAGATTGAGGTATGAAATATTGCCTATCAATTTGCTTCACAGACTGAATTTTTTAAAAACAGTATAATTTTTTCTTCTTTAAAGTAACTTCATGTAATGGGAGTCTAGTTCATTTCATAATGATGTTGGTTGAACAAGATAACCAAAAAAATTGCAAGTATTAGGCTGGGATGTAGCTCAGTGGTAAAGTAGTTGCCTCTTATGTGTGAAGCCCTGGGTTTGATACCCAGTGCCAAAAAAGAAGGTATTTTTCAGAAAAATAAGACCGATAACAGCATTAAAGCATAATCCTTTAAGAATTCATGAGAAATAAAGGTGATAAAGTTTAAGGTTTTTTATCAGATGTTTTAAAATTTCCATAAAACTCTTTGTCCCAAGACTGATCATTTAACCATGGTACATAAAATACACTGAATACATCGCCTGGCATCAAGGTGGGGAAACCTTCATTTTTATATAATGAAATCCTCTTCTAATCCTTCTTGACCCAAGTTGTGGTTGTCTGAGGGCTGATTGCTCTCGAAAGACCTGAAGTTGTAATAGAAAGCATCATTTTCAGCAACTGGTTGGTATTCCTGTTCCATTTCATTTTGGAAACCATTTCCAGAGCCACTTCCAGATCCTGATCCAGATCCAGAACCAGACCCAGAGCCTGATCCAGAATAGTCCTCAGAAAGGGGGAAAACATCATTCAAGTTCTGGAATCTTTTCATTCTGAAATATGAAAGAAAAAAAAAACATAGTAAAGTTTGTTTCATAGGGAATATAATCATAATATTTTTATGATAAAGAAATAAATGCAGCCAAATTAAGAGTTTAGCTCTTTAAGTCTCTAAATTATTGAATGCTATAAAACAAAAAACCAAGTCAAGCAGGGTGTTTAATCACTGAGTTATATTCCCAGCCCTTTTTTATATTTTATTAGACACAGGGTCTCACTAAGTGGCTCAGGGTCTTGCTAAGTTATTGAGGATGGCCTTGAACTTCTGATTCTCCTGCCTCAGCCTCCTGAGCTTCTGGGATAACAGGCATGTGCCACCATGCCCATCCTTCACATTCAATTTATCACCCCCCAATATATCCCCAAATTAATCTGCTTCCAATCTGCATTCATGAGCTGAAGGTGCTGAAGGGTGGGGCTTATGCATCTGAGTGTGCTCCTTAGAAGTCAAGTGAGCAACCAAAGATCAAAGCAATGGTGCCATCTCTCCTTAGGAGATCAGAGCATGGCATCAGAGACTAAAGTTGAGCATCACATCCTGCGGATCATTTTCACCATGAAAATAATAAACCCAGGTCACAATCAATTGGAGTTTTCAGTCATGCATGGATTCAATAAATATATCTGTTGAATAAGAACCATAGAAGAGATCCCTGTTCTGAGTGTCTGGGAAAGAACAGGAATAGATAGATGAGGTCCTTGAGGTCCCTGATCAAGAAACTTACTTACTTTCTTTTCTTTTCTTTTTTTTTTTTTTGTACCAGGGATTGAATCCAAGGGCACTTAACCATTGAGCCACATCCCTAGTCCTTTTTTATATTTTATCTAGAGAAAGGGTCTCACTAAGTTGCTTGGGGCCTCAATAAATTGCTGAGGCTGGCTTTGAAGTTGCAATCCTCCTGACTTAGCCTCCCAAGTCACTGGGATTACAGGTGTGCACCTGACTCAAGAAACTTTTAACTTAGTGGAAAGACAACAAAAAGTGAATAAAAAAATCAAGAAAACATTAAGTGGTGCAGAGAAATGAAATAGAGTAATGTCACAGAGGATGCCATGTGGCTACTTCAGCCTGGGGGATCAGATTTGGTAGTTATTGACATATAAATGGTGTTAAAAGCCAGGTAACAGGAGGAGGTCACCTAGCGAAAACATGTAGATTGAAAGGAGGACCCACAACAGCCGGGGCCACACCAGTATATAAAAAATTCAGCATAAGAGAAAACAGCCAGGGAAGGCAGGAGGAAACCATGATAAGGTGGGGTATGGAAGCAAAGAGAAGCAAGAATTTGAAAAGAAGATGCTGGGTGCGGCAGTGCACGTCTGTAATCCTAGCAGCTCAGGAGACTGAAGCGGGAGGATCACAAGTTCAAAGCCAGCCTCATTAACTTAGTGAAACCCTGTCTCTAAATGAAAAATATATAAAAGGCTGGGAATGTGGCTCAGGTGTTAAGTCCCACTAGGTTCAGCCTTTGGTACCAGAGAGAGAGAAAGAGAGAAGATACCTAAATAGGAGACACTAAAGTATGCCTGAAGCCTGCTGGGAAGAAGATACTGGGTTCAGAGAGGTAATTGCAGAATTGAAGTTGTAGAGAAGGTGGTGTGAATGGGGATAGGATACCAGACACAGAGAGGGTTGACCTTAGAAGTTGCAACAACCAAGGCCCAATCGGGAAACTTCTCTAAATATTTAATACAAAGGGCACTGCTTATGCATGTGTTCAAGGAGAAGTGAAGCCAAATAGAGGATGATGTGGTAATTCAGAGATTAGCAACAGCAAGAAAAGTACTTTCCTAGTGAGCTAGAGGGATAGCAGAAGACTGATATTATCTGAGCCCAGAGACCAGGGGCATCCAGTGGGAAATGCAGCCACTATATGACAAACCCATGCCAGAGGTGCCTCTTGAGTTCTCTTCCTGCTGGCCTCCCCCATCTCTCTTTTGTGCCCCCATTGGCCCACAGTCAGCCACAAACCTGAATGCTTCAGGAAAGCAGACCACAGGGATCAGCCCTCCCCCACCCACATTCAGAGCAGGACCAGGAAGGACAAGGGATGGATCAGAAGGCAAGGGGCCTGCGTTAGGCACAGAAGCAGAGACCATTCATCCATAATGACAGGAGGAAAATCAGAGTGTTGGAATGAGAAGCAAAGTTACTGGCTTCAGGAAGGGAAGATCACAGAGGTTATAAGAGAGAAGAAATGATGTGAAGAGAGGTTTTGGAGCTAGGTGTTGTGGCTCACGCCCGTAGTCCCAGCTACTGGGGAGGCTGAGGCAGGAGGATTGCAAATGGAAGGGCAGTCTCAGCAACTTAGGGAGACCCTGTCTCAAAATTTTTAAAAAGCAGGAGGCTAGAAGTAGCTCAATGGTAGAATGGTTGCCTGGCACATATAAGGCCCTGGTTCCTTTCCCAGTTAAAGGGAAAAAAAAAAGAAGAAGAAGAAGAGTTGTTTTGGAGAATTTAAGTTATTCTTCTAATATTTTAGATTTAAATGAATTATTAGTGAAACCTATGGCTTAAAGAAATGGAGAATGCTACAATATTAAGTTCAGACTTCATGCTATAAACTTAAAGTAAGAACACAGGGCAGGACTACAAAGTTTCATTCTGATCTAGGTTTGAGCCTGAAGATTTAAACTTTGATGATAATCATTTTTTTTCACCCATCTTTGCTATAAACTATATAATTTTGATATTCACTAAAGTAAATGACTTATGTAATTCAACGTTTGGTTACTTCCGAATTCCTATTGGCACTGTTTGCAAGTTTAAGCAGGCTTTGTTGATCAAGAAGGGGTTTGGGTTTTGTTCTACATGGCATGCCATTTATTTTTTTCTTTCCCATTTTATTAATCACCCCCAATTCCAGGACATTTCTAATCATCCTCCCCCACAAAACCATACCCAGTAGCAATCACTCCTTAGTCATCCCTCTCCCCAGTCCCTGGCAACCAGCAATCTACTTCCTGTCTCTAGAGGTTTACCTATTCTGGACATTTCATGTAAATGGTATCATATAATATGTGGCTTTTTGTAACTGGCTTCTTTCTTCTGTTTAATGTTTTCAAGGCTCACCTATGTTGTAGCAGATATTGGTACTTCCAGGTTTATTTATTTATTTATTTATTTATGGTACTGGGGATTGAACCCAGGGGTGCTCAATGACTAAGCCACATCCCCAGCCTTTTTTTTTTTTCTTTTTTAATATTTTATTTAGAGACAGGGTCTTGCTGAGTTGCTTAGGGCCTCACTAAGCTGTTGAGGCTGGCTTTTAACTTGTGACCCTCCTGCCTCAGCCTCCTGAGCCACTAGGATTACAGGCATGCATCCCTGCACCCAGCCATATATCAGTATTTCATTCTTTCATGGCTAAATAAGTTAAATAATATTCTATTTTACTGACGTAGCACACTGTTTATTTATTAGAATACCTGATGGACTCCAATTGAATTTTAATATAATATACTCTATGTACATAAATAAAACAATCTTTAGTCATTTTTAATATCTGTTGGTGAAAAGCACTCAATGCTGTCACCCACAACAAACCTTGCAAAAACAGACAAAATACGTATACTTGCTCATCTTGTATACCAGCGTATATGGTACAGTTCTACCAAGTACTGCACAGTAAAATCCAAACTTCCAAAGCAGAAGCTTAAAGCTTGGTGTGGAGGTCCTCCAACTTCCACTTCAAGATTTCACTAGACATTGTGAAACTATAACCTCTGTAAAATCAAAGTTCACTTACGGAAAAGGGTCAGTCCTTGCAGGGAGGATCCTGTTAGACTCGCCTGGAGGGAGGTTGAACAGGGGTCCCTTTTCATCGATGCAGTTTGCAGAATTACTGTCGGGACTGCAGCGTACCCACTGGTACCTGGCTCTCCGCATAGGATAACCTGCCCGAACAAGGAACCCGTGAGAAATAAGTATCTCTTCCACAGCTTTGAACTGCTCTGCTGTTAATTAAATGGATTGAAACCAGAAGTTTTTAAATTAAATGGATTCTAAATTTGGTAGAAGGTGCAGCACAGACAGGTTTAATGTCCATTAACAAAATAGCAGCTCCCACTCTGCACTAGCCTTTTGTAAATGTTTTTTGTCCCCACAGCATTCCCATAAAGTAGCAGAGAGTTTAATATTGATGTCAGCTGCCTGCAAGCAAATCCTGACTCTGCTACTGGCTAGTTATGAAACCTAAACTTCCTGGAACCCCTGCTGTAAAATGCAGGTCTTAATAGTATCATAAGCTTGTCACAAAATTAAATTGAAGCCGGGTGCAGTGGTGCACGCCTGTAATCCCAGCAGCTTAGGAAACTGAGGCAGGAGAATCACGAGTTCAAAGCCAACTACAGCAAAAGCAAGGCACTAAGCAACTCAGTGAGACCCTGTCTCTAAATAAAATATAAAATAGGGCTAGGGATGTGGCTCAGTGGTTGAGTACCCCTGGGTTCAATCCCTGGTATACCCCAAAATAAAAATTAAATCAAAAAAATCATGAGAAAACTTTAACATAGTGCCAGGTACATAGTAAACAATGGATAACATTAATTATTATTATTATTTATGTGTAGGGTTTACTGGAGATTGAATCCAGAGGTGCTCAACCACTGAGCCACATCCCCATCCTTTTAATTTTTTATTTTGAGACAGGGTCTCACTAAGTTGCTTAGGGCCTCACCAAGTACCCCAGGCTGGCCTTGATCTTGGTGATCCTCCTGCCTTAGCCTCCCAAGTTGCTAGGAATCCAGGTGTGTGCTATCATGCCTGGGACTATTATTATTTTTGTGCTATTATCTCCGCTTTTCACATTGGAAAATTGAGGCCACAAAGGAGCTTAGTAGAAGATCCAGGATTCCAACCTATACCTGATCCCAAAGTCAGCCTCTTTAGAGAGATGAGACAAATCTGGTTCAGAAAGGTTAAGAAGTGCACTGAGAAGTATCTAAGCCATTAGAGAGTGCTGGGGCTTATGTTTTAGGACCATACAGGATTCTTGGGAATGAAAAGTAAATCAAAACTCTTTCTCTTCAGAGATTTCACAAGAAGACTAGCCTATTCACAGAGGAACAGAGAGGTTGCAATAGTCAAGTATCTCACTGCTTCTTTGAATTTAAATTCTATAGAAAAGTCTCCAAATCTGGTATTCTAAGGTGATATGATATATAGGACCCTTTATTAATTCATGAAACACCTTCTTCATGACTCAGTTTAGCAAGGACAGAAGCTTGATGGTGAGAAATACCACGCCATCCTGCAAACAGTTCATCTCCTCCCCGCCTCAGCGCACATTTTATTCAAACAAGTGCTTCGAGCACTAGTAATCACCTAGCAAGAAGAAGCATGGCTGCAATTCTTGAAAAGCAAAAAAGCCCAGCACAAAACAATATAAATGCTTGGAAAAATGACAAGGTGCTCACTAACCAAACAGCTAAACAGTAGTTGTTGCCAGGAGCTGAGGTGCCTGTAATCCCGGAGGCTGAGGCAGGAGGATTGCAAGTTCAAAGCCAGGAACTTAGCAAGATCCTCAGCACCTTAGGAAGACATTGTCTCAAAATAAAAATAAAAAGGGACTGTGGATGTGGCTCGGTGGTTGAGCACCCCTGGGTTCAATTCGCAGTACCAAAATAATTAAATAAGTAAGCAAATAAATTTTAAAAAAATGAGTGAAAAGATAATGTGGAAAGGGGCTGGGGATATGGCTCAAGCGGTAGCGCGCTCGCCTGGCATGCGTGCAGCCCGGGTTCGATCCTCAGCACCACATACAAACAAAGATGTTGTGTCCGCCGAGAACTAAAAAATAAATATTAAAAATTCTCTCTCTCCCTCTCACTCTCCCTTAAAAAAAAAAAAAAAAAGAGAGAACTTGTTTAAAAAAAAAAAAAGATACTGTGGAAAATGGAAGAAATTACACAAAAATAACTGGTGGTAGACTCTTTGATGATTTTTTTTCTTTTCTAACTTGCTATAATAGATAACATTCCTCTAAAACATAAACATTTAAAAGACTGACTTGGAAAGAGAGTAAATATTCCACATTTAGTTAGCCAGTTTGCTTCCTTTCTCTTCTCTGTTCGATCACAATCTTCCCCATGGTTCCTGAGTAGAGCTTACAGAGTCTGGTGTGGGAACTAATTGTCCAAAACACTCTGGGGATAAGGCAGGCAAGATGACATCACGAGGTCTGCCCATTACTGGCCATATGACCGTGGCCAACTTAACCTCTCCACACCTCAACTTCCTCATCTGTAAAATGGGAACCATCATGGATGTAACAGTGAGATGTGAATGTTAGGTTCTTAGAATGGCAACTAGCACCATGGCAGAGCTTTTCAAATGCTAGTTTCTCTGATGAAAATTACAACAACCTACAACTTGAGGATTGTAGAGAGTCCAGAATTTAAATCTGAGTTACCATTCGACAACTTAGTACCTTTCAAATTCTCAAATTATCATCTTTCAAACAGATATTGGGGAAAATTACACAAAAATATGAGAAATACCACAGCAAAGAGTTCCCAGTTAGCTGAGCATGGCGGTGCACACCTGTAATCCCAGGAACTTGGGAGGCTGAGGCAGAGGATCTCTGGTTCAAGGCCAGCCTCAGCAATTTAGCAAGATCATGTCTCAAAAAGGACTGCAGATATCGCTCCTATGGTAAAGAGTCCCTGAGTTCAATCCTCAACACCAAAAATAAAAATAAATAAATAAATAAAAATACGAGTTTCTGTTTAGGTGAAATAAAATTATGTGAAGCATCTAACACAAGCTTTTGCACATAATAGATATTGAATATATTTTATCTCCTTTTCTGATTCTTTCCTGAGGCAGTAATAATGTGGCATCTAATTAGGGCTTAGGAAACTCCTAGTTGGTGAGACAAAAATCAAACATCTCCCCCAGCAGAGGGCGATGTCTTCACACCTATGGGGTCCAGACCTCACTATCCAATTGAAATATGAAGCCAGCTAATGCAATCAGAGATGTTTCAAAAACAGGTAAAATTAATTTTAATATAGTCTATTTAACTCATGTTTTAGGATATTATCACTTAACACATAATCAATATAAAAGTTGTTTTTTTGTTTTGTTTTGTTTTTTCAATACTGGGGGCGAATCCAAGGACTTGAATATGCTAGGCAAGTGCTCGGTCACTAAGCTCCACCCCAGCCCCAGGATAACAGTTATTACCAGGGAATTTTACATTCTTATTTTTCAAACTAAGTCTTCAAAATAAAATATACTTCATATTCACAGCATGTGTCAATTTGGACTTGTCATATTTCAAGAGTTTGAAATACATTGAATAGCAAGGTGAGAAAATATTTTCTTGGATAGGAAGTTAAACAGAAAAATTAAATTTATTTAGTTTATTTATTTTTTTGGTGCTGGGGATCAGACTCCAGGCCTTATGCATGCTAGGCAAGCACTCCCCCCGTACCCCTAAATGAATGCTTTGAGGGGGTACCCCCGTGAAAGACTGCATCTTTTCACTAGTAGAGCAGCTCTAACTTTGACAAATTTATTTTTTAGTTGTAGTTGGAAACAATACCTTTATTTCACTTATTTATTTTTATGTGGTGCTGAATATCGAACCCAGGGTCTTGCACGTGCGGGTCAGCGCTCTACTGCTGAGCCACAACCCCAACCCCCCCCCAACATTTATTTCTAAAATACAAAATTAGCCCCCAAGTTCAGAACTTTGAGTTGCTTAACTCTTCCTCCCTGTTGCTGAGGATGGCTTTGAACTCTGGATCCTCCTGCCTCAGCCTCCAGAACCGCTGGGATTACAGGCATGCATGACTGTGCCCAGATTAGAAGATGTTCTAAAAATCAACTATGGGGATGGTTGCACAGTTCTGTGAATACGCTAAAAATAACTGAATTATAGACCTTCCTTTTTTTTTTTTTTTGCAGTGCTGGGGATTGAACGTAGGGCTTCTACATGCTAGGCAAGTGCTCTGCTGCTAAGACACACCCCTGGCTCAAACTATATACCCTAAAATGTGAATTGTATGGTATATGAACTCCTTCTTAGTAAAGCTGTTAAAAATCAGAGATAGGACTGGGGATGTTGCTCACTGGTAGCACGCTCGCCTAGCAAGCATGAGGCACTGGGTTCGATTCTCAGCACCACATAAAAAATTAATAAATAAATAAAGATATTGTGCCCACCTAAAACTAAAAAATAAACATTAAAAAAAATCAGAGATAGAAGTCTCCCACTCCAAAAGTCTATTGAATTTGTTGAAGATATTTTAAAATAAAGAACAAGGGCTGGGGTTGTGGCTCAGCAGTAGAGTGCTCACTTAGCACATGCAAGGCCCTGGGTTCGATCCTCAGCACCACATAAAAGTAAATAAATAAAACAAAGGCATTGTGTCCGACTACAATTAAAAAAAATAAAGAAAGAGCAGTTATAGACACAAAATTCCTGACATAGTTATCCACAGGTGCTGGCAGGATGTAAAAAGTCAAGGTTCTAACTCCTGAAGTTGTGAGAGTACCTTGACTTTCTTTTACTTGAGATAAATTTCTCACGATTATCATAATCTTAAAAATAAAAGAAAATGCTCTCCTAGTCAGAAACATCTTCATAGAAGGATCTGCTTCACAGAGGATCTGCTGGTTCATTGTGTATGGATTCCAGGGAAAAGTATGATTTTTATTAAGAATTCCTTCCAGCTGGACAAGGTGATGCACATCTATAGTCCTAGCAACTCAGGAGGCTGAGGGAGGAGGATTACAAGTTTAAGGCCAGCCTCAGCAACTTAGTGAGACCTGTCTCAAAAAATAAAAAGGGTTCAATCCCCTGTACCCCCGGCAAAAAAAAAGAAGAAATCCCTTCCCTCACTGTCCTCCACTTCCCCCACACCCACACACATACCCTCACTAGCTCTGCTTGATCAACATACACTCTATGAGTAAATGTTATCAAGCAACTTTCTCCAGTAGTGCCTCTGTATTTTTTTATATGATAGTAACACTTTTTCCCCTAACATAATCACTATTTACTAACTTCCTATTCTTAATGGAAACGTATTGCAAGTGTGTTACAGAAGCTTAAGCAGAAACTGTCATAAAGGGGGGGAGATATTTGCTTCACTCAAAATGGGTGCATTTAAGCAACTGTCATTATCTAAGTTGACGTTACTTCCTACTGGTCTACAATTCCACAAGATGGATAAACTTCCGACTCTTGCATGGTTTGACAAGTTATAAAAAACTCCAAGTTTAGTTTCAATTTCTCCCTCAAGTCAGTAGTAAACATAGCAAGGGCGATAGTCAAAGAAAGGGTTTTGGTGTTTTCGATTGTTTTTTGTTTTTTTTTTTTTTTTTAAGAGAGAGAGAGAGAAGAGAGAGAGAGAGAATTTTAAATTTTTTATTTTTTAGTTTTCGGCGGACACAACATCTTTGTTTGTATGTGGTGCTGAGGATCGAACTGGGGCCGCGCGCATGGCAGGCGAGCGCGCTACCGCTTGAGCCACATCCCCAGCCCCTGTTTTTGTTTTAATACTAGGGATTGAACCCAGGGGCACTCAGCCACTGAGCCACATCCCCAGCACCCCCCCCCCTTTATAAATACACACACACACACACACACACACGTATATAGATTAGTTGTAGTTGGATACAATACCTTTATTTTATTTATTTATTTTTATGTGGTGCTGAGGATCGAACCCTGCGCCTTGCATGTGCTAGGTGAGCGCTCTACCGCTGAGCCACGACCCCAGCCCCTCCCCCAAGCCCCTTTTTATTTAGAGACAGGGTCTCCCTAAGTTGCTTAAGACCTCACTAAATTGCTGAGGCTGGCTTTGAACTTTCAATTCTCCTGTCTCAGCCTCCCAACCTACCAGGATGACAGGCAGGCACCATGATGCCCAGTGATATTTTTTTTTGTTGTTTTAAATTTAAAAAACTTCTAATCAACAACAAGTTAATGCTAGACTTGACGTTGGAATGACTACTTCTGCCATTAGTCAGTTGCAATGGGCCTTGGGCAAAACCCACACATATTTTGCAAGAGGCTGATGTAAAGAGCAAATGAGATGATGAATTTCAGGTCCAGTTTTTTTTTCTCTACCAATTGGTGCTAATTCCTCCTCCCAAGGAATGTGATGATCCTTACCAGAGAATGGGTGTGAATGCCCTTTACAAACAGCTGCACATGTGGGTGGGATCAGTACTGTGCTCTAGGAGACAGTGTGGTGGGAACACACGGGCTAGCCCTGGTCCCTTGGTCACACCTGCTCATGAATGTTCCATTTTCTTTATTTACGGGCATCTTTGAAAAGAAAGGCTGTAACACAGCGCTAGGATTCAGACCTCATTAATAACCCCGTGGAGCCTACACTAGATTAGCCATCTGTGCTCTCCATCCTCTGTCACACGTCACGGCACTTCCATTTCTTTCCACTCAGTGGACAGTTTTACATTCATGTGTGTATTGGGTTTTTAAAAACAATTATGTGATAGCTGAAGTATATCCCTTGCAGAATTCATATGTTCAAGTCCTAACCTCATAATGTGACATAATTTGGAAAGAGGATCATTGCAGATGTGGTTCAGATGAAATCATTAGGGTAGCCCCAATCCAATATGACTGGTGTCCTTATCAGAATAGACCGTTAGAACACAGATGTGTGCAAGAGAGGCCACGTGAAGACCAAAGGGGAAGGCAGCATCTATAAGCCAAAGAGAAAGGCGTCAGAAGGAAACCAACCTAGCAAAACCTTGATCTTGGATGCTAGACTCCAGAACTGTGAGGAAATGAATTTCTGTTGTGTAAGTCATGTGGTCTGTGTTACTTTGTTATGGCGGGCCAAGCAGACGAATGCAGGAACCTAAGAGGGGTTGAAGGTGCTCAGCAAAAGCACACCAAAAGCCTTGCTAATCTAAAACCAGTAAATTCAGTAAACTTTTTTTTTCTTTTCTTTTCTTTTTTTTTTTTTGTACCAGGGATTAAACCCTGGGACACTTAACCACTGAACCACATCCCCAGCCCTTTTTATATTTTTAAATTTTGAGACAGGCTCTCACTAAATTGCTTAGGGCCTCACTAAATTGCTGAGACAGGCCTTGAACTTGTGATCCTCCTGCCTCAGCTTCCCAAGCCACTGGGATTACAGGCATGCGCAGGGCATGGTAAGTTTTGTTTGTTTGTTTTTTTAAGCTGGGGGAGGATGTTATCCCCTCTCTCTGGCATCAGGTGGGGTGTGGTGAAATGGAGTCCTGGCTCTGCCCTTGGCCTCTTATTGCATCACTAACACGCACAAGGCATCTCTTTTCCCCTCAAGTTCAATGTGAGCACGTGTCCTTGAGCCGGAGCCCAAGTTCCCCTCAGAAATACCCTCATTTTTCAGTTCATTCATTGTCTTCTTTTTGGTTTCCTTTTCTAACGAAGAGCGAAATCTACATAAATGTTAGTATTTTCAACAATTTCAAGATGGTTTCTTTCTTCTGCATACACATAAAAGGAAAGTTTTCGTTTTTGTTCTGGTCTTACCCATTGAGTCAGTGAAAAATGTGACACTTTGGGGAAATTTTGAAGATAGAAAAACTTAGGTAGGGATCTACTCAGTACCAATGCATCACTCAAGTCTGTGCCACAAATATGAACCTCACTTAATCTTGTCAAAGCACACGGGTGTTAGGGAATCATTACATCAGGCTGTAGCTTTTCCCAAAAGGATCCAAGAAAAGCTCGTTCTCTACTTTTACACTTTAAAACTAAGAAGATGAAGGGAACTGTTGCAGTAGTATTACTTGCTGTTTTTCCTCTAATGCAATAACTAGAAGATGATGACTTTATGAATTTCCAATATCTGAGGAATTTCTTTGAGATCATTTGTAAGATTTCATTTCCACAGGAAGTAAGAACATGACAGTTAGAAGTCACTTCGAAGAAACAAATCCAGGACAAGCGTGTCACTGTGACTCAACATTTCCTTTACCATTTGGGGGAACTTAATGTTTTCCTGCTATAAATTCTGTCATCTACTTGTTAGGCTGGGACCTTCTGCCTTATTATGATTTTTTTTATTTACCAAAAGCAAAAGAAATTGCCTTTTTCTTATAAACTGAGCATTTTCGTTTTCTTAGTCATTAAAAGATTTGAATTGTTTCAGTCCAACTAAAGAGCCCTAAATGATAGATCAAACTAAGAAGATATTTCCAAATGTGATGTTTCTCTGAGCAATAGCTCAAATCCTAATATTCTTTGGGCTTTCTTTAAAACCTAAGGTTTACATTAACTAAGTCTACCTATAATCAAATTTACAGTGACAAATTAGAAAAAGAAAAAAAATACACACTGTCAAATCTACCCTAATTAAAAAATAGTATTTCCCAATGTTAAAATGATGACACCACCACAATGCATTCCAACTTGGGGTTTGTGTAGACATCCAGGAATAGGTAGAAATTCCAGAACATTCCAAGGTGCCATCTCCATGGATCAGGCATGTGAGTCCTTTTCCTTATTCCTTTCCTGACCTTTAAAAATTAATAAACCACACATTTTCATCCAAAAACAAACAGCACATTTCAATCATTGTAAGAGTTTATATGGCTGCACCTGCCTCAGAGTTTAATTTTTCTTGGTACCAGACTCAACTGAACTCACACAAAGGAGTTTGGTCATGTTCAATCTTTCGTCTTTGCCTCCTTTCCCACAATATAATACCATCAGTACCTTGTATTAAAATAGTCATTATCATTTGCATGGTCCCTGGGGCTTATGGAAAAGGTTACAGGGGAACAAGTTTCCTGGGTCTTACCTTGGACTGGAGATTCCAAAACCAGGATGAGGGCGAGAGCCAGGGCCAGGCTACTGCACTTGAGGACTTTCTGCATCATGACCAATTCACTCCAACACGCCAGCCCACGATTAGGAAATGCAGCAGGGTGCTCTCTGTCCCTTTTAGAAAAGGTTCCAAAACCTCAAACCCTGCCCAGAACACACGTCACAGTTTCCTGAACAAATAGAAAGAGATCCACATCAGAACCCAGAAAGAAAGAAAAGGAAAGCAGCAAAAATAACTATTCATACCCATTATGAAACTGCACTGGGCTCTCCCCACGCCTGCTTTCTCTAAAGTTTTGTTGTTTGCCATTTGCCTTAAAAAAAAAAAATGTTTTTTCTTTTTCCATCAAAACAGCAGAATCAACATCCAGGACGGTTTGTTTTTCCTTTCTTCAGGTGACAATCTAAACACAGGTTGATGACTGTAGGAGTGAGCCACCAATGATGAGAGGAGAGAGCCAGGTGTCGCCTTCTCATCACTAAGTGCCTTCCACACAAAATGTTCTCGATTTTCTGTTTCATCAAGGAGCAGCCTAACTCGTGAGCCAAGCTCGAGAAGTGTAACTTCCACGTTGGGTCCTCATCCACCACAATGAGTTGTTCCTCATTCAGATAAAGTCTGTTCTTCACTCAGTTTTTGCATTGGCTTCCCTCTGCCCCAAAAGTATGGTGAGGATTTTTTATTACACACACACACACACCAAAAAAAAAAAAAAAAAAAAAAAAACTTGGCTAAATAAACAACAAAAAAAATTATCTTGCATTCCTCGGCTCATTTATACCAACAATTACGATTTGGTTCCATGCATACCCTTATCTTTTCTCCAAGTAAAAATGTTCAACTTGCTTTTGGGTCTCCTGGCCTTGAATAAGCCAGAAATCAGGAACAAGGGGTGGTTGTCCCCCCCTTGGGTATTGCCTGTAAAAACATGTAAGCCACTTTCCCCACCTCTGCCCTGGGCATATAGGGGTAGAATTTTTCCCTGGTCCTGGGGATGCTGTGCAGATTTCTGGAGGACTGAGACTCCTTATTACAGCCACAGTGTTTTCTGACATATTGTCACCCTGGGAACATGTGTCCTGTCCCTAACATTCCTAAAGCACGGGTCCCACTTTCCATTCCATGCTCACCCTGCCTGTCCTTTGACAGAGGGAGGAGTTTCCCTTCCCTTGTTTTGAGTTTCCTGCTGATTCCTTACCATTTCCTGCTAAGGACTGGGCCTTGAATCTAACCCATGCTTAGCTGGGGTTCAAGAACAAAAGCCTGCACGTCTGACTTTCCTCAGAATCAGCCAGAAGTGGGTCCTTCAGCCCAGGGTTCCTCAGAATGTAGTCATCAGCCCTCAAACTCACACACCAGCAAGTTCTTCACCAGGGAATTCTGGCTTCAGCTTAAAGTTTTAGTCATCCTCTCTAGTTCCTTTTCATTGTAATTCCCAATTTAAAACCTTGGCATCAAAACAATAGTTCTGTCAATAGCTTCAACAAGTTTTCTGCAGAGCCTCTGAGCAACATTAGAATTTGTGCCTGAAAATGGTAATTTGGGGGGCTTTTCTCTTTGGATATTCATTTTTTTTCCCTTTGGGGGCCATGGTGATTTTAAAAAAGACACCTGCAGTGTTCATAAGCAGTTTCTCCTCTTGGTTCATGACAGCCCACGGTTCCTTGTTCCAAAGAGCCTTCCTCCAGTTCATTTCCCTAGTCATTTTCTTTTCAGGCGATAGACAGGACCAGGACAAATGCTCATGACCCTACCTACCAGCTGAGTGATGCTGGTCACTTACTCTTTCTTTTTGCATCTCTATCATTTGAGTTCTTCCCCTCCCCCAGCTCCCAGTACTGGAGATTGAGATAAATACCCAGCCCCTTTTTGGGGCTGGGGGTACAGGGATTGAACTCAGGGGCACTCAATCCCTGAACCACATCCCCAGCCCTATTTTGTATTTTATTTAGAGACAGGGTCTTACTGAGTTGCTTAGCACCTCACTTTTTGCTGAGGCTGGCTTTGAACTAACAACCCTCCTGCCTCTGCCTCCTAAGCTGCTGGGATTACAGGTATGAGCCACCATGCCCAGCTAACCCTTTTTTTTTTTTCCTTTTCTTTTTTTTTTTTTTTTTTTTT
>NW_025999862.1:3882798-3964182 GCF_001458135.2 Marmota marmota marmota
TGATAATACTACAATTTTTTTTTTTCCTTTTCTATTTTTTTTTTTTTTTGGTTCTAGGGATTGAACCAGGGTTTTGAGCAAGGGTAGGCATGCACTCTACCAACTGAGCTACATCCCTAGCCCAGCTAATCCTTTCAAAAAAAAAAAAAAAAAAGTTTGAGACAAGGTCTGGCTAAGTTGGCCAGGTTGGCCTTGAACTTGCTGTCCTCCTGCCTCAGCCTGGTCTGACAACAGTGTGGGCAGCCAATCAGAGGGCGTCCATGAGAGCGTGTGGGGGTCCACACTGACACTGCTTCTCTGGGCCCTGGACATCTTCTTGCCTGAAGCTTCCTCCATTAACTAAAGAGAACCTGTGTCTTTTCCTAAACCTCAACTTCTGCAGTAAACATGTTTTTCACAATTTTAAAAGACAAAAGGTACTCCAAACTTAATCCTTTATTTACCAGGCAACTGGGTTTTTTTTTGTTTTGTTTTGTTTTGTTTTTGGTGCTGGGTATTTAACCCAAGGGCATTCTACCACTGAGCAATATCGTCAGCCCCTTTTTTTTTTTTTTTTTTTTAAGTTGTAGTTGGACACAATACCTTTATTTTTATTTATTTGTATTTATGTAGTGCTAAGGATGGAACCCAGGGCTTCACATGTGCTAGGCAAGCTCTCCACCACTGAGCCATAACCCTAGCCCATCCTCAGCCCCTTTTTATTTTTATTTTGAGGCAGGGTTTCACACAGTTGCTGAGACTGGCCTTAAACTTGTGATCTTCCTGTTTCAGCCTCCTGAATTATACACATGCATCCCTGAGCCTGGCTCAGGCAATATTTTTTTTTCTTTTTGCTGGGGCTGAGGGCTTCTGGGCATTGAACCCAGGGCATCTGACATGCTAGGCAATTGCTCTGCCACTGAGCTACATCTCCAGTCCTTGTTTTTGTTATCATTTTATTTTGAGACATACCCTCTCTGAGTTGCCTACATTGGCCTCAAACTTGAGATCCTCCTGCCTCAGCATCCTAAGTAGCTGGTATTACAGGTGTGCACCACTACACCCAGCATTTACCAGGCAATCTTAAAGGAACCTACTTTATTTCACAGGTAGTTAAGTTCCATATAAAGTGAGTAGCCTTATTCCTTAACAAGCACCCTGAGCTGTGGTTTGAATATGTCTCCCAAAAGTCATGTATTGGAAATTTCAATCTCTGAAGTCATGGTATTTACAGATGGGCCCTTTGGGATTAATTAGGATTAAATAACATGAGTGTGAGGCACCCATGATGGCATGGGTGGTTTTATAAGAAGAGGAAGAGAGACCCAAGCCAGCATGCTTGCCCTGTCTCACCATGTGCTGCCCTCCGCCATGTTATGATGCAGCACAAGGCCCTCACCAGATGCCGAGCAGATGCCAGTTCCATTTCTCAACTTTCCAGCCTCCAGAACTATAAGAAATAAATTTATTTTCCTATACCCAATCTTAGGAATTCAATGACAACATCAGAATACAAACTAAGACATCTTGAACATGACAATTTAATTCCTTGTTATCTAAGAAAGTAACTCCTAAAAGCAATACAAACATTAATTTTTACTCCCTGTTCATTTCAGGGTGGTCTTACAAGGGAAATGTAGCCAGGCATGGTGGCTTACACCTGCAACCCCAGTGACTTAAGAGGCTGAAACAAGAGGATCACAAGTTCGAGCCCAGTCTTAGCAATTCAGTAAGATCCTGTATCAAAATAAAAGAGAAAAAGAACTGGGGATATAGCTCAGTGGTAGATCCCTGCTGGGTTCAATCCCCAGTATCATAAAGAAGATAGATAGATAGATAGATAGATAGATAGATAGATAGATAGATAGATAATCATATTATGAAAGGGTGTTCTTGAAAACATCTCCTGATTAGCAGGGCAGTAGAGAAAATAAAGAAGATGACTCATCTATTAAAGGATCTCAGGCACCTTGAAGTTTCCCATTCTTTCTGTTCTCTCCTCTTTCCCATCCGCTCTCCCCTAGTGTATGGGGAGACCATAGTCAAGACAGAAAAGTATCCTGATGCCTTGGCCCAGTGGGACAGCTCCCATTTTGTCCATGGCCTCCTTACCAAGAAACAATGAATAGGCACCATAGAGGGGTACCCTGGGAGTGGACACATTTTCAAGGGCATCCCCTGCTGGGCCATGTGGCTCCTCGAAAACTGCTGTTTAAAATAATTTAAAATAAAATAATTTTTTTTTTTTAAAAAAAGGGTAGGGGGCATAGCTGGATGCAGTGGCACAAGCCTATAATACCAGTGGTTTGGGAGGTTGAGGCAGGAGGATCACAAGTTCAGAGCCAGCCTCAGCAACTTAGCAAAGACTCTCAGCAACTTATCAAGACCCTGTCTCTAAATAAAAAATGAAAAAATAACTGGCTGGGCATGTGGCTCAATGTTTAAGCACTCCTGGGTTCAAACTCTGATAACAAAAAAAAAAAGGGATCAAAGCATAAAAAAACTTGGGTCTAGTAAAATATGAAATCACAATTCCAAAATCATAGGGATTCGAAGAGCTAAACGTTACAATGGAAGAGTCACTTGCTGAATATTATTGACATAAATAACTGGAAACAGGGGAATATGCAACTTCTCTTGGGAATACTTTCACAAGTCAAATATATTAGAAACCAATCTCTAAGGGGAAATTTCACACATAAGGGATCCGGAGTGAAGGTGCGGGGAGGGGAAACTAGGCCCTTAGAAAAGAAAAGTGATCTTTATTTGGCTTCTGAAATCTTACCTTTTTCCTGGGCTACATCATCAATGCTATTCTGCAATTATTTTAATATATCTCTAGTTAATTATCTTTTTGAAATAAAAAAAAATTAGTAAGGACAGCTGAGGAATTACAAGAAGAAATGTAAAGAAAGGATCAATCCCTTGTCACCTTGTCATGGCTGTCGTGCAGCCATGTCCTGCTTTGGCAATTCAAAGTGGCACACTCTACTCCCTTTATCTCCCTTTGTGGCTTTCGGTTTATACTCTGCCTGTGGTACTCTGTGGCCCCATCGATGCCCCCAGAATTAACTTGGTTGTTGAGTCCAGCAAATCCTATAACTCATCCATCAATTCTACTACCTCAATACTTTTAAGTTCCCTCTGGAACAAAAAATCTGTCCAAGTTCCCAAACTCATGGACAATATTTCCTAGGGCTACTTCCTTCCCACCATTATATTTGAGGTTATCTCTCACTAGGGAAGAGTGACATCCTTGCCCCTTCATTTGTAACCACTGACCATCAACACCAGATCTTCAACAGCCTCTTCATTTCCATCTCTGGGGGCTGACCACATTGACCAATTAGGTTACTACATATTTGTTGGTTCTTTTTCTTTTTTCTTATTTTTTATTTTGAGATAGGATCTCACTAAATTGCTTAGGGTCTCAGTAAGTAGCTGGTTCTGGTTTGAACTTTCGATACTCTTACCTCGGCCTCTCAAACCACTGGGATTACAGGCATGTGCCACTGGGCCAGGTTGTTGGTTCTTATTATTTATTTTTTTTTTTTAGTACTAGGGATTGAACTCTCAGGGGTGGGCACTCAACCACTGAGCCACATCTCCAGCCCTATTTTCTTTTTCTTTTTTTTTAAAGAGAGAGAGAGAGAGAGAGAGAATTTTAATATTTATTTTTTAGTTTTCGGCGGACACAACATTTTTGTTTGTATGTGGCCCTGAGGATCGAACCCGGGCCGCATGCATGCCAGGCAAGCGCACTACCGCTTGAGCCACATCCCCAGCCCTATTTTCTATGTTATTTAGAGACACAGTCTTGCTGAGTTGCTTACATCTCGCTTTTGCTGAGGTTGGCTTTGAACTCCCAGTCCTCCTGCCTCAGACTCCTGAGCTGCTGGGATTACAGGTGTGAGCTACTTTGCCCAGCCTGGTTCTCATTTTTTTGCTGGACTTAAAGAATAACAGAATATAAGCCAACCCCTATCCAAAACCATAGCATCTACTGCTGGAATCAATTGCTTCTCTTCTGACTTTAATGAAATGCTCTGCACTTGGAAAACTTTCATTTGACCATGTCTCCAAAGAGACTAAACCTCCAGATTACCTTAGCCTGCTCCTGCACATTCTCCCAGTACACTGAATGAATGAATAAATGAATAAATTCTGTATTGAATACTTCTTTTTTCCATGTGCCATTCTTGGCTTCACATCAGGATTATACAAAGGATGTCGTTTTGACTGTTACAGAATATGATGGGCTCAAGTAACTGTTGATGACCAGAAAGTTAGCAGTGGTTATTTTTCTAAACACAAGGATGACAAATGTTTCCTCTTTATCCATTCTAGACCATTCCAAATTTTGGAGAACAAAATTATGTATCATATTACGAATCAGGAAAATAATATTCTGTACAAATACTTTAATGGTTGACAAAAATTTAACTTAAAAAAAATCTGTTAATAGTTAAACTTGGGATAACCTCCTGTAGGACACAATAGGACTGAGGAACTTGGGTCAGAGATTAGCACCCAAAGACCAGCTGATCAAAATTGTTTCCCTTGGGGCTGAGGATGCAGCTCAGTGGGAGATCACTTGCCCAGCAAGTACAAGGCCACAAGGCCCTAGGTTCCATCCCCACACCAAAGAGTAATTTGCCTCAAAACAATATAGCTGGAATACTGTAGATTGAAAAAACAAACAATGAATACACTGTAATCAGCAAGGCTGGAGGGAAAGAACACTTAGGGGTTAAGTAAATAAACCAAATCTCATCACAAATGAAGTGTTTCTTTTCAGATTTTAAAGCATAAATGGAAATGATACTAGCAGCTCATGGGGGGTGAAAGGAGTCCCTTCTGCTCTTTCAGGGAATCTGGGAAAAGGGAAATTAGATCCCCTTCAAAGAAATTTGCCAAACTGCCCAAGGCACATCCTACCTCAAGCAAGACCAAGGGAAATTCTTCCCCAGGGGAGAGAGAGGAGAGGCCTGTCCTTCTGGACTGGTGGGAATGGATGGGTAGGACAAGTCTGTAGAATCTCTCCTTCAAAGGACCCTGATGTCGTTTTCAGGTTCAGATCCATTCACAGGGAAAATATGGACCCAAGGTGCCCAGAATGCGAAAGTCTGCTCTCT
Organism: Marmota marmota marmota; assembly: GCF_001458135.2. NCBI lineage: Eukaryota > Metazoa > Chordata > Mammalia > Rodentia > Sciuridae > Marmota > Marmota marmota. Next base: position 3,887,913 of record NW_025999862.1, read on the forward strand.
CCCTCCTTTGGCCTCACAGGTGCCTTCCTACCAGAGCTAAGTGACTTAGGCAAAAAGGGCTCATTAAAGGCCAGACCCTGGAGAATCTGATGGAAGGAGGGCTTTCCTCTCAATACTGGCTTCTGGGCATGGTGTCCCACATCTGTAATCCCAGTAACTGGGGATTAAGCAGAAGGGTTGCAAATTCAAGGCCAGCCTCAGCCATTTAGCAAGGCCCTAAGAAATTTGGCAAGACCCTGTCTTAAAAATTAAAAAAATAGGGGCTGTGGTTGTTGCTCAGTGGTAGAGTGCTCACCTAGCATGCGTGAGGCACTGGGTTCGACTCTCAGGACCACATATTAATTAATTAACAGTCCATCAACAACTAAAAAAATTTATTTAAAAATAAACAAATAAGTGAAAAGGTTAGGGATATGGCCCAGTAGTCAAGCACCACTGGGTTAAATCCCTGGTACAAAAAAAAAAAACAAAAAAAAAAAATGGTTTTGTTAAGCAATACCACTTCTAAAAATTTCCAAAGAAAACCCAAAAAGACATTTGCTTTCCATCCCAATCTCTACCTCAGCTACCTTAATCTCAACTGAGTCAATGATGGTATGATCCCAACATCCATATCATCTTTCTTTTTTAACCAACAAAAACTGTATATATTTATCATGTACAACATGATGTTTTGAAGTATGTTTACATTGTGGAATGACTAAGTGAAGCTAGGTAACGTATAACTTCAGTTGTTTTTTTTTTTTTTTGCTGCACTGGGGATTGAACTCAGGACCTTGTACTTGCTAGGCAAGTGCTCTACCACTGGCTCCACAGCCAGCCCACACACACCTATCAACTTTTTAAAATGAGAATATTTAATATCTACTCATGATTTCTTTTCTTTCTTTCTTTCTTTTTTTTTTTTTTTTTAAATACAATGCCTTTATTTTTATGTGGTGCTGAGGATCGAACCCAGGTCCCACCCATGCTAGGCGAGCACCCTACGGCTGAGCCACAATCCCAGCCCCTCTACTCATCATTTCTAAGAATACAATACAGATGGTCCCCAATTTACAATGATTCCATTTATGACTTTTCAACTTTATGATGCTTTGGCAGTAATATACATACAGTAGAAATCATTCTTCAAATTTTGAATTTTGGTCTTTTCCCAAGCAAAGACCACAGTAGGTCATGAGATCACAAGGAGAAACAACCCAGCGCCCACAGTATGTGGTGCTGTTAAGTTAGGATGAGCAGTAGTTAAGTGTATGAAGGGTATTTTTGATTTATGATATTTTTAACTTCTGATGGGTTTATTTGGATTATTATTAACCTACAGTCAACATAATGAACAATAGATATCTTGAACTTATTTCTCCTATTTAACTGAAGTTTTGTCCAACATTTGTACCTCAATAGAGGATGATCATCATCGGAAGACTGATGATCACTTTATAATTTAATCCCCAAAACAAGTGGAGGGTTCAAAGGTACAGTGCTTGCCCTGCGTTCAATCCCCAGTCCCACAAATAAAAAAAAAAAATACTAATAAAGACAGGCTGAGGTGAAAGGCTGGGGTTAGTAGGAAGGAAAAGACCGTTAGGGTATGCAAGAGCTTGCTCAATATATCTTAGTTCCAAACCACAGTCTTGGAATTACAGGGCTTGCATAAGGATCCTCTGGTTTCCTGTATGATCAGAAGACTCTCATCTCAGAGACCTTTCTTGGTACCATGGTGTAATTAAGGGAGACTCAGGACCCACCTGAATAGCCCATCCAAACTCACTGCAGAGAAGCATCCTCCTAGCACTTAGAATTGCACTGTTAAACACATTAGCGTATGTGGCTATTTAAAACAATTGAAATGTGGCTGGTCCAAATCAAGATGCATTGTTTTTGTCAAATAAAACACTGGGTTTCAAATTATGGCATTTGCAGGTAAATGGATGGAGCTGGAGAATATCACACTGAACAAAATAAACCCAACCTAAAAAATCCAAAGGCCAAATGTTTTCTCTGATAAGTGGATGCTGATCCATAATAGGGGGTAGGGAAGAATGGAGGAACTTTGGATTGGGCAGAGGGGAGTGAGGAGCGGGGAGGGGTGTGGGGGTGGGAAGGATGGTGGAACCAGAGAGACATTATTATCCTATATGATTACACTAATGGGGTGACTCTGCACCATGGCCACAGGAATGAGAAGTTGTGCTCCATTTGTGTACAGTGTGTCAAAATGCATTCTACTGCCTTGCAAAACTAATTAGAACAAATTTTAAAAAACAAAAATTAAAAATATAAAATAATTACAGAAAAAAATTTAATATTTTTTAAAAGTTACTTTGAAAAAACAAAAAGGGTCAGAGGAGAAATGATTTGGTTTTAAGAGTCTTAACCCAATCAGTAAACACAAACACACACACACACACACAAACACACTGGGTTTCAAAGCCAGATGCAGTGGACAATAACTTAGTAAAACCCTATCTCCAGAGGGGCTGGGGATATAGTCTGTGGTGGAGCACCCCTGGGTTCAGTTCCTAGTAGTGCAAAAAATAAAAATTTAAAAAATAATGATAATATTAATAATAATAATAATAACACTGGGTTTCAAAATAGCAAGGAAAAAATAATGTAAAGCCACATTAATATTTTTATATGTTGAAATGATATATTAAATATACTAAGCTAAAAATTTTTTAAATTTTTATTTATTTATCTTCATTGATGTAAAAATATATCATTAAAATTAATTTCACCTGTCTCATTTTACTTTTTTAAATACAACTACTAAAAATTCTTTGAAAAAATCTCTCCTTTTTTTTTTTTTTTTTTTTNAAGACTCTATACTATAAACAGAGCCTACATTTAAATTAAAATATAATTCAAGTACCATAAAGTTTATGCTTTAAAAGCATATGTCTATTTGGTTTTGATTCCCAATGGATTATGTCTGAAATGCTGACCCACTCACCCACATTAAGCAGATTTTAGTGGCTTAAAAAAGCAGCCAAAATGTCGAAAATCCACATTCACACCAGTTTTAAGAGAAAAGCCATTTATATCTCCTTTTTTTTTTTTTTTTTTTGTAGTGCTAGGAATTGAACCCAGGGCCTTGTGCATGTGAGGCAAGCACTCTTCCAACTGAGCTACATCCCCAGCCCTGAAAATTAAGGAAAATCTTAGAAAAAAAGAAAGGCTTAAAGTGTTCCTGTGCTGAAAAATGTCCCCTAAATAGACTGTTCTCAATAAAAACACTCCACTAGGGGCTGGGGTTGTGGCTCAGCAGTAGAGCACTCACCTAGTATGTGTGAGACCCTGGGTTTGATCCTCAGCACCACATAAAAATTTAAAAAATAGAATAAAGGTATTGTGTCCAACTACAACTAAAAAACTATTAAAAAAAAAAAAAACTCAGCTATTATTTGGAAGAATCCAATTAATCCCAAATCAAAAGCACCTAATGTTGGCTTTTCACTAGGACATTCTAGATACCCTTCTGAGGACTTCATGTTTATTAATTCACTTACTCATCATAACTGTTCTGGGAGGTAGGCATCATTTTTAAAAAAATATTTATTTTTTAGTTGTAGTTGGACACAACACCTTTATTTTATTTATTTATTTTTATGAGGGCCTCGCACGTGCTAGGCGAGCGCTCTATTGCTGAGCCACAACTCCAGCCCAGTAGGCATCATTTTTATACTTATCATACAGATGAGGAAACTGAGGCATTGAGAGGTTTAAATGTGGGAGGGATTGATTTTGGGCAATCTGACTACAAACCCTCACTCTTGCCTGTTCTGTGACACTTTACAAGAGCTCTTCTTTGTTCCTCTGGGTCCCCCGGCCATTTCTTGGACTTCTTATCTTTTGAGTGGCCCCTTCCTGCTGTTTGTATTGGATTCTGTTCTTTTAGGCTGTAAAGGTTCCCTGGGCCTGGAAGGGATTTTCTTTTTCAATTGGGTTTCCCTAGCAAGCCTATACTACCTCTGCCTGGTATAAAAAAACCAAACACTCCTATGTGAAGTGGGCAGGAAAAGCTGGATTCATAGAGCCCTGACCACCCCCCACCCCCAACCCCCACTGTGGTCAAAACCAAGTGTGCGCCAACAGGATGCTCTCATATCCCTCCTTTTAGCAACTGGGGGATTGTGAGCATGAGATTTCGCAATTCTGACCTCTGCTGCCTAAAGGCTAAGATGCTCTGCCAGGTTTTTTGTTTTTTTTTTTTTTTTAATTTGTCTAAGACTGGTTTCTTCACCATTTGCATAATACTTTCCAAACCTTCCCAACGGACTGACAGTTGGCTGCTTGAGGATGTTCTGCACCTCAGCTAAGGAACCCGGCTCAGGGAGCTTCCTGCAGATCACAGTTCCACATGGCCAGGATGCTGGTGAGAGGAACGCTTTGTCTCTTTTGCTTTTTGACCAAAGACCATACTCTTGCCTTCTTTTTTCTCAGAAATCAGTTAAGTCGGATGGTTTTGCTTTTGATGTTAAAAAGTCTCAATAGTAAGAATAATTAATTTCTCCACCCTGGAAGGATGCTGCATCTTATGGATAACACCATCACTACCATCACCACCACCATCACCACCATCCCCATCACCATCACCATCATCCCCATCATCATCAAGCACACTGAGGGGTCACAAGCGTGAGACCAGCGAGCTGCCCATGTTGGCCATCTCCTTTTATCTTGAGCCCAATGGAGTAAGAGGTCTACTCAAAGCCATGTCCTAGTTGTGAAAGGGCCTCCATCTAAGCTGTTTCCAGCAGCCTTGTGTGTCTGATTTCCGCTGGGCCAGGGGTTCAGGCAGAGGCACCCCATAGGGTGAATCACCCCACCCTCAGGGCAGCCACAATACAATTAGCAAAGGCATGCAGGCCTCCTTCCACCGGGGCCCCTGGCCCTTTCTTAAGACTCCTTATCTTTTGGGTGGCCCCTTCCTGCTATTTGTATTGGATTTTGTTCTTTTAGGCTCTAGCGGTTCCCTGGGCCCAAAATGCTCTGCTCTATTCCCATATCATATCCCTCACCTTCAAATCTTGGCTTAAATCTCACTGTGTGTTAGTGTGTGGGAGTGTGTGAGAGTGTGTGTGTGTGTGTGTGTGGACACAGTTCTGGAGATTGTATCCAGGGCCTGGTGCCACTGAGCCACATCTCCAGCCTTTTAATTTCATTTTCAGTCTCACTAAATTGCCCAGCTGGCCTTGAGCTTTTCAATCCTCCTGCCTCAGCCTCCCCAGGAGCTGGGATTATGGGCACTCAGCAAATGTCACCTTCTTTGAGAGCTGACCCAGACCTCTCACTTAATACCCAACATACCCCCCCACACCCAGTACAAGCTGCAGCCCCCTCACTTTCCTGCCATACTTCCTGTGGCATTAACTCATTGTCTGCCTTTCCCGACTAGGAAAAAAAGGCTTAACAAGGACAGGTACAACATTTTGCTGTCTAATACATCCCCAAGTGCTTAGAGAAATGCTCAATAAATACTGGCTGAAATGGAAATTGTTACTCTTTTCTTTTTTTTCTTTTTGTTTGTAACTGGGACTGAACCCAGGGGCTCTCAACCACTGAGCCACATCCCCAGCCCTTTTTTATATATATTTTATTTAGAGACAGGGTCTCACAGAGTTACTTAGGGGCAATCCTCTCTGCCTCAGCTTCCCAAGTTGCTGGTGTTTCAGGTCCCATCACACCAAGCTCTAAGCTATTCTTTGTTGTTGTTGTTGTTGTTTGTTTGTTTGTTTGTGGGTACTGGGGATTGACCTATGGGGTTTTCAACCACTGTGCCACATCCCCAGCCCTATTTTGTATTTTATTTTAAGACAGAGTCTCACTGAGTTGCTTAGCACTTCACTTTTGCTGAGGCTGGTTTTTAACTCACAATCCTCCTGTCTCAACTTCTCAAATTGCTGGGATTACAGGTGTGTGCCACCTCGCCTAGATCAGAGCTTATTCCTTTTTTTTTTTTTAACAGAAAGGAACTTTTTTTTTTTGAGAGAGAGAGAGAGAATTTTTAATATTTATTTTTTAGTTTTCGGCGGACACAACATCTTTGTTTGTATGTGGTGCTGAGGATCGAACCCGGGCCGCACGCATGCCAGGCGAGTGCGCTACCGCTTGAGCCACATCCCCAGCCCAGGAGAAGCTTATTCTTGATACTCACAAACTCAGATCATAGGGACCTGAGAGCAAGGACCAAGTAGGATGTTCCTTGCCATAACTCTGTAGTACCTGGCACAAAGGACCTCAAGGTCAAAGTAAACTATAGGCCAAGAGGCCAAGACAGGAGGATCACAAGTTCAAAACCAGCCTCAGCAAAAGTGAGGCGCTAAGCAACTCAGTGAGACCCTGTCTCTAAATAAAATACAAAACAGGCTCAGTGGTTGAGTGACCCTGAGTTCAACTCCTGGTACCAAAAAATAAAAAATAAACTGTAACCTGTATTAAAAATGTCAAGGAAGGAAGAATTAAGAATAACGTTTTTCTCCGTACATATTTACACTTTAATTTATTCCAGAATGTTCTGGAATATAAAAATAACGAAGTAAACTAGGCCGTGTGACACAGCCTGTAATCCCAGCTACTCAGGAGGTCCAGGAAGGAGGATCTCAAGTTTGAGTGCAGTCTGGGCAACAAAGCAAGACCCCATCTCCCATCTCAAACAAAACAAGCGGAAAGAAATTAAAGTAATAAAAATAATAAAGTAAGCTCAAATAAAATTCTGAGCACGGGCAGAGGACCCTAAACAGTGTGGCTTCCTTTGGACCCTGTGGCTCCCTAAGCATGACCTCATTGCCCGGAGAAGACAGTGAGAGGAAAGAACGCAGGAAATGCCTCACACTTTTCAGGGCTGGTACGGAAAATCAGGATGGCACAAAGAAGCCAGGTCCCTCTTGCTTCAAAGAAGAGTAAACTCCAACTGACTTCAAGTCAGGGTAACTCAATGCCCAGACCTTGAAAAGAATGTGCTAATCAGCTGTTTTCCCTCGCCACAGGTGATGAAACAAGAGAAAATACGCTTTTTTGGAACCCAGGGACTCATGCATGCTAAGCAAGCCCTCTGTCACTGTGCTACACCCTCAGCCCAAATGTGCCTTTGTTTTGGAGCACCAGAGAATGTAGAAAGAGTGCCTTATCTAGAAGGAGTTTAAATATCAGCAGAATATAACCAGGGGAAATTTGGAACTTTAAATTCCAGAGTAAAATACCTTCTAAGAAAAGGGAAAAAAGGGGGCTGGGGTGGTGGCTCAGTGGTAGAGCGCTCGCCTAGCATGCATGAGGTACTGGGTTCGATCCTCAGCACCACATAAAAGCAAACTATTGTATCCACCTAAAACTAAAGATACATAAGTAAATATTTTTAAAAAGGGGAAAAAAGAATGACAGAAGGAGGTGGACCTCGTTCTAGAGGTGAAGAGCTGGGATAGGACCAAAAGGGTAATCCTGTTAGAAGCTGCAAGGAAGCACACCAGACCTGGAAACTGCAGGACGAGAAGCTTGGGGTAGATAGTGACCACGGGAGGGACAGTGAGAAGTCAGGAAGGAAAAACAGCAGAAACAAAAATCTTCCTGAAGAATTTTTTTTTCCCCCTGCTACTGGGAATTGAACTGAGTCACTTTACCACTGAGCTACATCCCCAGCCCTTTTTAAAGATATTTTCATAATGTCCAGGTGTGGTACTGCATGCATATAATCCCAGCAATTCAGGAGGCCAAGACAAGAGGATCACAAGTTTGAGGCCAGCCTCAGCAACTTAGCAAGACCCTGTCTCAAAATTTAAAAAATTTTAAAAAGGTCTAGGGATGTAGTTCAGGGGTAAAGCACCCTGGGTTCAATCCCTAGTACCAAAGAAATTTTTTTTTTTTTTTTTTTTTTTTTAGAACAGGGTCTTGCTAAATTGCCCAGACTAACTTCAAACTGTGATCCTCCTTCCTCAGCCTCTTAAATTGTTGGAATTACAGGTGAACAACACTGGGCCCAGCCCTGAGGAATCTTAAACCCATTTTCTTTGACCATTTTGAAATGAGGAGAGGCCTATTGTATGCTAGGTAGAGTGTGGGTGTGAGGCCACACAACTCTGCCACGCCCCTAACTACAGATGAGAATGGAGGCTCAAGGCTGGCTGGTAAAGGCGAGGGAGCCAGGACAGGATTCAGGTCTCTGTTCATCTGTGTTCATGATCGTGAAGCCAGGTATAGCTAAAATAGAATCACTTACATGTAAAATAAGTGCAGGCCCCACTTTATGCATTTTTCAAAAAGTAATGCATTTAATCCTTTTTATAATCCCAAGCATCATACTGATGAGGAAGCTGAAACCGTGAGGCTGAAAACCAGGGTTTAGGAATTTGGGTGGGGTGTCTCTGACCCAGGGCAGGTCTTCAGAGCTCCAGTGGAAGGAGAGAGTCCAGATCCATCAACCCTGACACTACCCAGCAGCCAGAACTGGCTTGTTAAAACACAAATCAGCCAGGTGTGATGGCACACACCTGTCATCCCAGCTGCTCTGGAGGTAGAGGCAGGAGGATGGTGAGTTCAAAGCCAGCCTCAGCAACTTATCAAGGCCCTAAGCAACTCAGCGAGGCCTTGTCTCTAAATAAAGTATAAAAAAGGGCTGGGGATGTGAGTCAGTGGTTAAGTACCTCTAGATTCAATCCCTGGTGCCCCCCCCCCCAAAAAAAAAGCAAGCAAGAAATAAAAATATAAATCAGATCCTATCTTGTACCTGGGCCCTCCACAAGGCAGGGCACCTAGTCAAACACAATTACTTTCAACAGAAATTTCCACATAAGGCCTCTTAATCCTAGCCTCAAAATCTCCTTGGGAGGGCCATCTCTGATCACCCTGCGACAGCATCTCCCATCTCATGGTGTGTATGTGAAGCAGAGATAGGGAAAGCCCCACAGTGGGTATGTGACACAAGGGCCCACAGAGGTCCAAGTCCGGAGATAAGGAGGCCCTGAGACACCTGACTGCTTGCCTCAGAACCCGGGGAGGGTGATCATTACCTCGGGCAGCCACACAGGATGAGGTTAGGCTCCTTTCCAGGCAGGGAGACAGAAGCCAGGGCAGCTTCCTGCTGGGGCCCAGTGACCTCTGCATGTCCCAACCCTCTCCCTGCTCTGGCCCATCTTCACCCCGTCCTGGTGCGATGATGCCAGCAAAAGCGCCCCACGAGGACAAGGAGGACAGCCTGAACCCAGGGCAACTGTGTGTGCATGGCACACAGTGGGCTCCGGGAGCCTGTTTGTGACAGACAGATTCGACACTGGCATAGACAGCATGGCGGGATCACTGGGTGGCTGTCCACAGCCACCTGCCAGCAGAATGCCTTGCGGAGTCTGTAGAACCTTCCAGTTTCCACATCTCTTTAAGTGGGGATTTTACATCCTCCTCAAGGAGGTTTCAAGTTAAGGAAGTTGAGACAGGAAGCCCTTGTAGTGGGCCCCTAAGTGCTCCCTGGTATTAGGTATTAATTAGCATCCTATATTTAGTCGCACCTAACAGGACTTTTGGGAAAACTGCAATAGAGTATCCTGTGTGGAGAGCTTGGCGCACTGCTTAGACAGCAATGATAAAAAAAAAAAAACATTTTGCCGGACACAGTGAGCACATCAGTAATCCCAGGGGCTCACGGGAGGCTGAAGCAAGAGGATCATGAGTTCAAAGCCAGTCTCAGCAACTTAGCAAGGCCCTAAGCAATCAACCAGACCCTGTCTCTAAATAAGTTAAAAAAAAGGGGGGTGGGGGCTGGGGACATGGTTCTGTGTTTAAGCAGCCCTGAGTTCACTTACCTGTAACGAAAAATAACAACAACAACAACAACATTCTTGGGGCTGGGGGTGTGGCTCAAGCGGTAGCACGCTCACCTGGCATGTGAGGGGCGCTGGGTTCGATCCTCAGCACCACATAAAAATAAAATAAAGATATTGTGTCCACTGAAAACTAAAAAAAAATATTTTAAAAATTCTCTCTCTCTCTCTCTCTCTCTCTCTCTCTCTCTCTTAAAAAAAATTCTTGGCTATATTCCATTCTTTTAGGGTCTTTCAAGATGAGTGACCAACTAGCTGTGTATATTAATTCATATTAGTAGGTCCAGGTAGATTCTCTAGACAAGAAAGTACTGCTGTGAGGTTGCCCTAGCTCAGGGCCTAATCTACACAGCTCCCCGCCCCAATTCTTCCAACTTCCTTAATGTCCCCAGGGTGGAATCACCTTAGGGCTCTTTTTCCATTGAAGAAATGGCTCAGAGCCGCTCCCTTTCCAGATCTGTGCCTAAGCAGGAGGCTGCAAAGCTCTGTTGTCAAACAGTGACTCTTGGTGGCATTTTAGACACAGGGTGGTTGTCGAGAGAATATTTGGAGGAACGACCTCTACAGTTAGCAGTTACAAACCAAAAACATCCTACCTGCTCCTCCTCCCTTACAAGCTGAGTCCTCCCATGTCGTGATGGAAAGTCCCTAGGGAAGCTGGCATCGCAGGGACCTAAGCACCAGGACCCCAGGCAAAGAAAAATGGCAGGGAATGTCCTGCTGCCCAGATGCCCCCCCTGAGGGAGGGAGGAGTGGGAAGTCAACTGCAGCCTTGGTTCCTGATTCTGGGTCCTGGGGGAAAGGGGACAGTCAGGCAAGCGCTGTCTCTAGAGAGCAGGGCTTTATCACTCTCTCTGGACTCTGATCCCAGAACGGGGGTCCCATGGTTGACAAAGGATTTTGTCTCCTCTTTTGTGATTTTTATTTACATGTGGAGAAGCCTAGAGATGTAAATAAATAATTTGGTTACACATTCACCAAAAGACCACTTCAAAAGAATTGAGGAGAGATTTCTGGTTCATATGCCGAAATTACAGCAGTATTCTCCCATCGCTGGTCTTGTGTGATTTGGAAGGCTTTTTGGCTAGTTGTAAAAAACTGAAGTGCTCATGGACCCTGCGATGCCTGTGGAGTCCCACCCTGTCCAGATCCTATGGGAGATCACTGCCTCCAACTTGTGACCTCCCACCTCAGCCTCCTGAGTCGCTGGGATTACAGGCATGTGCATCTCTACATGGCAACTCTCGTGATCTCATCGGCACCAAGGGAAAGCCCACCTTTATTTCCCAGGTGTCCACCAAGTAGCCACAGAGGCTTACAGAACTTAAGGTCCCATTGGGCCCAAAAGACCCCAGAAAGACCAGCAAACCATCTCAGTACGATATGGAGAGATGTGAAAGACACGACATGAATCACAAGAAAAGGCCCAGCTAGAGGGACTCCAGTCTGAGGGACCTGAACAAGGCATATATTTTCAAAATGACAGGGTGAAGTGTTTGAGGAAGTCCCAGCCACCAGTCATCAGCCGAACTGAAAACTACATCCATACAAGGCTGACTTTCTTTCCTCCTTTCCTGCTGCCTTTCCTTCCTCCTTTCTCTCTCCCTAGCCTCCCCCCCCCCTTTTTTTTTGGTACTTAGGATTGAACCCAGGATGCTTAACCACTGAGCCACATCCCCAGCCCTTTTCTATATTTTATTTAGAGACAGGGCCTCACTGAGTTGCTAAGTGCCTCACTAAATTGCTGAGGCTGGCTTTGCACTCACAATCCTCCTGCCTGGGCCTCCTAAGCCACTGGGATTATAGGCATGTGTCACCACGCCTGGCTTCTCTCTCTCTCTCTCTTTCTTTTTTGAGGTACTAGGGACTGAACCCAGGAGTGCTTTACCACTAAGTTACACTCCCCAGCCCTTTTTATTATCTATCTATCTATCTATCTATCTATCTATCCATTTATTTATTTATTTTTGGTACTGGGGATTGAATCCAGGGGTGCTCAACCCTTTTGTATATTTTATTTAGAGACAAGGGCTCACTGATTTGCTTAGGCCTTGAACTCATGATCTTCCTTCCTCATCTTCTCGAGCGACTGGAATTACAGGAGTGCCGCACCGAACACTTTATTTTTTATTTTGAGACAGGGTCTTGCTAAGTTGCCCAAGCTGACCTTGAATTTGTGACCTCCCATCTCAGCCTCCTAAATCACTGGGGTTACAGGCATATGGCACTACACCCAGACCAACCAAGATCATAAAATTCTTTTTCTTTCTTTCTTTTTTTTTGTATGGGGGATTGAATTCAAGGCATTGGACCACTGACCCACATCCCCAGCCCTATTTTGTGTTTTATTTAGAGACAGGGTCTCACTGAGTTGCTTAGCACCTCGCTTTTGCTGAGGCTGGCTTTGAACTTGGGATCCTCCTGCCTCAGCCTCCTGAGCCACTGTGCCCAGCCCTAGATCGTATTTCTAAATGGCAACTCTTGTGATCTCCTTGGCTCCGAGGGAAAGCCCATCTTTATTTCAGAACAAACTCTAACTCTATCAGGAAATCCCAGACTCCTTTCTGCCCAAAGGAATTACAAATGCAGACCTGCGCCCAGCATAGGAGGTCACTGCAAGGACTGGCCTCTCTCAGGAACTTTCTTTCTCCTCTCTATCTCACAATCCAAACAGGGTGGGAAAGAAACCCTAAATGACACTCATGGCTTATCATTTCTCATTAAACATTTTTTCCAGTTTCCTCTGAAGTAGAAACAAGAACACATATACCCACTCCACCCGCCAAGACTGTCTCTATAAAAGTCAGTTCTCTGATCCCTCCCTCTCCCCACTCCAGCTGCCAAAATAGGATATGGAAGAAAAACCAGAGGTGGCCAGCTAGAAACTCAGACAGCCTAGGGCAAGTTTATGTGTGCTTGTGGGTTCTGCCTCTTCCTCTCTACTCCAAGACTCACAGGACCAGCTGTGCACCCAACAGCACAGCAGAGGCAGGGAGAAAAGGCTATGGGCCAGATTTGTCCTTCTGGAAGCTTCCACACCTCCAGACCCCTGCATTCTTTTTCTCCAGAATTGGCTCCAAAGTCTATCTCCAGGGCTCTGCAGGCCTTGGGCATTTCTCTCACAGGGATCACATAGTAATTGTGAAAGGCAGTGGACTTAACCCTGGGAGGCCTTGAGCTCTGGGGTCAGGACACAGAGCCCAGTCACAGCGTGGTCAGTGTCCTAGAATCAGTTAATAGGGGGCTCTCTCTGGAAGCTTCATCCCCACCTCATCTTTATTAGATAGAGGATGCAGGATAAATCACACCCAGCTCCCGTCAGGCACCGATGATGGCGAAACACCACAGAGAGTCATAGCTAAGTACACTTTATCCTGGGTCTGAAGTTCTCTGACTTGAAAACATTCCAGGGCCTGGGGGTATAGCTCAGTGGCCAAATCGCGTGCTCAGCCTGTGCAAGGATCAAGATTTGATCTGCAACAACAAAAAGCAAAAGCAAAACATTCCAGAAGACAAAATCTCCCACTTGACTCAGCTCAAGGTAAGGGGATCCCCAGTGGTGCTCTGTACATACTGAATAAGTAAGTGCAGGTTTTCCTTTTTGACAAAGCACAGGAGATGGAAAGGGCATCTACAGAAAACCCCAGACCACAATCAGAAACTACAGCTTCTGGTTCTCAAGCTTGGCTGAATATTGGGGAACTCGGGGCTTTAAGAAATCCTGCCAGGCCAGGCATGGTGGCACATGCCTGTAATCCCAGTAGCTCGGGAGGCTGAGGCAGGAGAATTGAGAGTTCAAAGCCAGTCTCAGCAATGGCGAGGCACTAAGCAACTCAGTGAGACCCTGTCTCTAAATAAAATACAGATAGAGCTGGGAATGTGGCTCAGTGGTCAAGTGCCCCTGAGTTCAATCCCTGATACTAAAAAAAAAAAAAAAAAGAAAGAAAGAAAAAAGAAAAGACATCCTGCCAGGCACAGTGGCACATGCTTATAATCCCAGTGGTTTGGAAGGCTGAGGGGGGAAGATTACAAGTTAGAGGCCAACCTCAGTAATTTAGCGAGGCTCTAAGCAACTAAGCAAGACCCTGTCTCAAAGAAAACAAACAGGGATGGGGATGTAGCTCAGGGATAAAGCACCCCTGGATTCAATTCCCTGTACCGAAAAAGAAAAAAGAAAGATGACCAGGAATGACAAGGGTGACAGGAGAATGGGCAGAGGAATGTTTGACAAAGCAACAGTAGCCAAATGTCCACGGTAGAATCTAGGTGGCAGATATATAGCTGCCTGTAGAATACTTTCCAGTTTGCTATATATAGAAACATTTTCATAATGAAATATCAGGAAAAAAAAATCCTGAGACCTGGTTCCACCCAAGATTCTGATTTAATTGATGTATCCTGTGCATTGAGTTGTAGAGCTGCCAAGCAAGTCTGCTATCCAGGTAACAGTGAACTCCTCTGCTGCAGTTTGGTCCCAGTGTGGGCCAGACCAGCCTCATTGACATCATCCGGGAATTTATTAGAAAATAAAGGTTCTCAGATCCCAGCCCAGGTATAGAGTCTGAAACTCTTGGGGTGGAGCCCACAACTGCTGTTGTAATAGACAAATGCCTTCCAGTGGTTCAGATGCTCTCTGGCAACGTTAGTTGAGGAACTTTGGGGACAGAATAAACAAGATCAGCCAGGTGCAGTGGTACACACCTGTAATCCAAGCAGCTTGGAAGGCTGAGATAGGAGGATCATGAGTTCAAAGCCAGCCTCAGCAACTTAGGGAGGCCCTAAGCAACTCAGTGAGATCCTGTCTCTAAATACAACAGAAAATAGGGCTAGGGATGTGGCTTAGTAGTTAGGTGCCCCTGGGTTCAATTCCTGGTACCAAAAAAAAAAAAAAGAATAAACAAGGCCCAGGATGAAGTCAGACCTCTTAAATTAGGCCCCAGTAATCTGCATTCTTCTTTCCCCACCCCACCCAGCTCCAGTGCGGAGGATCAAATCCATGGCCTCACACATTTTAAGAAAGAACTCTATCCCTGGGCGACACCCCCAGCCCTCTGCATTCTTTTTCATAAGTTCCCTGATGATTCTTGGCTAATGCCAAGATTTGGGCCCAGGTTTCTCCTCAGGTCAGTCAGAAACTGAGCTCCTGGGAGCACTGTGCCTTGATGAAGGCTGCACAATATCCCATAAAGGGAGTGGGAGAGCTGGGTGCAGTGGCACGTGCCTGTAATTCCAGCAATTCAGGAGGCTGAGGCAGGAGGATCACAAATTTGAGGCCAACCTCAGCAACTTAATGAAGGAGGCCCCAAGTAACTTAGCACAACCCTGCCTCAAAAAAAAAAAAAATAAAATAAAAGGAAAAGGAAAAATAAATGAATAAGAGGGCTCAGTGGTAAAGTGACCCTGGGTTCAATCCCTGGTACCAAAAAAAAAAAAGGAGTAGGAGTAGGAGCAGGTCCTTGGTGGTCTGTAGGAGCCCCCTCACTCTGGCTTCTTATTCTCAAACTTGATGCACATCACATCAGGAACTCCTAGGAAAATGATTGATTGATTGACTGCAGTAGTGGGAATTGAACTCAGGACTTACTGAACCAAGTCCCCAGCCATTTTTTGAGACAAGAACTCACTAAGTTGCTCAGGCTGGCCTGGAATTTGCAATCCTCTCCCCTCAGCCTCCCAAGTCGCTGGGATTAATTACAGGCATGCGCCAGTGAACCCAGTACACCTAGGAACTATACAAAAGGTTTCTTTGAAGTAGCAGGGGATAAGAAAGGAC
Organism: Marmota marmota marmota; assembly: GCF_001458135.2. Lineage (NCBI taxonomy): Eukaryota > Metazoa > Chordata > Mammalia > Rodentia > Sciuridae > Marmota > Marmota marmota. The sequence goes on from NW_025999862.1 coordinate 3,903,495, forward strand.
TGACGGCATCATTCCATGTCGATTGCAACCCTCTCTCTTGCAGCTGGCAGTGGATAGCTCGTTCCTTGAGTGACAGTGATTTCTGTAGCTGGCTGATAGTTGCTAATTTTGCTAAATCCCAAACCATCTGCAATGTATGGACCAATTGCGTTTGTGGAATCCCATCATGAGACATGGAGCTTCCTGCTGTGCTACCAGCTTGGCCTCGGCCCCTGCAGCAGTAATTAAAAGGTGTGGCTCGCATAAACTCCTTCTCACCTTCCTTGTGTAGAACACCTCAATAAATAGTATCCTATGTAGTGTGTGAAGGACAACCTGAGAAAAGAGGAGAAAACGAGGCAGAAGTGTCCAAAGGGGAGTGCATTTAGCACATCACTTTCCTAAGCACCAGGTAGGCCCCATGCCAGGAGGTCTCACATAAAGGGAAAGTTCTTGCCTAATCCAAAGCAATTAAGGGCATCTGCTGCCCTCTGGGCAATCCAGTGGAACAAGGACACTGCCTTCTCCTGGGCATGTCACCAAGTACCAGTGAACAGGATGGTGGGGCTCTAAGGGGATCAGGGTCTCCCTCTTTCAGGTGAGGAAGCTGAGACTCCAACAATGGAGAAACTAGGCAAGGGGAGAGCCAAACTTCAATTCAGCTCTGTCTGCAAGGCGCTGGTTCTTCAGCCCAAGAGCAGCCAAGCCAAGATCCAGGCTTCCAGACTAGATAATACAGGAAGGTTTCAGAGCACTAATGAAAGTCCCAACCAAGGTCTCCTCAGAATAGAGAAGGTGACAGTGAAAGAGAGCAGCCTCAACCACAGAACTAACAATGCATCCAAGTGACCCTTCTGGTCCCCTCAAACCAGGACCTCTCAGTCTACCCAGCCTTGGGTCCAACTCTTCCTTTCTCCATTTGTTTCCCAGATCCTTAGTCTGAGTATTTCTGGTCCAAAGTGACTGAGTTCTAAAACACAAAGACCAGCCGGGAATGGCGGTACATGCCTGTAATCCCAGTGGCTCGGGAGACTGAGACAGGAGGATGGAGAGTTCAAAGCCAGCCAGCCAGCCTCAACAAAAGTGAGGCGCTAATGGAACAAGGGACATTGCCTTCTCCCAGGCATGTCACCAAGTACAAGTGAATAGGATATGGGGCTATATGATAAAGCGAGGCACTAATCAACTCAGTGAGACCCTGTCTCTCAATAAAATATAAAATGGAGCTGGGGATGTGGCTCAGTGGCTGAGTGCCCCTGAGTTCAATCCCTGGTACCAAAAAATAAAATAAAACACAAAGACCTACCTGATGATTTTTTTTTTAAAGAAATGGACCTTGGGGATGGGGATATAGCTCAAGGTAGGTAGAGAGCTTGCCTAGCATGGACAAGGCCCTGGGTTCTATCCCTAGCAGCACACACACACACACACACACAAAAAAAAAGTGGGGCTGGGGTTGTGGCTCAGTGGTAGAGCGCTCGTGTAACATGTGTGAGGCACTGGGTTCCATCCTCAGCACCACATAAAAAAATAAACAAAATAAAGGTATTGTGTCTATCTACAACTAAAAAAATGTAAGAAATGAACCATATTATGTCCCAAACCAAAGCACCCCTCTCTCACAAGAATCACTACATCATGACCAGAAAAGTTCAAATTCCCAGCCACTCACCTCTCACTGGCCCCTATGCCTGTCCCTTCTGGGCTGTGCTGTCAAGGACAGAAGCTGAGGAGCGTCTAGGCTTGCTAGGGGTCCAACCCTTCCAGAGAAAGAGGTCGGGTTACTCAACACCTCAGAAAGTCAGCCAGCCAGCGCTTTAAAGCCTTTTACATACAATAGGATCATCTTCAGATCAGCTGGCAATCTCCAACAAAGGGGCTCAGATATTGCTCCTCAAGGTCTGGCCAACCCAGAAGATATAGATCATCCTGGAGAGGAGAACTGTCACGCAACAGATCCAAGATCCCCAGTCCTTTACGGGTTAGGGTAAACTTCTTGAATCAGTGACTTGTATAAAGAGCACTGGGGATATAGGTCAGTAGCAGAGCACCTGTGTGGCATGTGCTAGGCCCTGGGCTCAGTCCCCAGAACAAAAGGAAAAAAGAGAGAGAGAGAGAGAAATGGAACTAAATGCAGGAGATGGTTTCATTTATTAATGCATTCATCTCTTCACTTTTTTTTTTTTTTTTCTCATTCACTCACTAGACAGGTCTGGTTTTTGTATTGTTTTCTTTTCTGTGGCATTCGGGATCAAATCCAGGGCTTCTCTACCACTGAGCTACATCCTCAGCCCTTTTTATTTATTTACTTTTTTTTATTTTGAGACAAAGTTTTGCTAAGTTGCCCAGGCTGGCCTCATCCTCTGCCTCAGCCTCCCAAGTAACTGGGACTACAGTCTTATGCCAAGGTCAATAGACAGATTTAAATATCTGCTATAAGCTTGGCATCCTAGGTTCTAGGGAAAGGACAGTAACTTGACACCCCCATGAAATACAATCATACTTTTCAAAGGAGTCCACATCCATTCAAAATGTTCTGATCCCCTAAAGACATTACAAATCCACCATTAAGATATTGATGGAGGGGCTGGGGATATAGCTTAGTGGGTAGAGTGCTTGCCTTGTGTGTCCAAGGCCCTGGGTTCAATCCTCAGCACCACCAAAAAAAAGATATTGATGGAGGGCTGGTGCTGGTGTTGTGGCTCAGTGGTAGAGCACTTACCTAGCATGTGTGAAGCACTGGGTTCGATTCTCAGCACCACATAAAACAAATAAAATAAAAGCATTTGTTCATCTAGAGCTAAAAATATTTTTTTTTAAAAAAGATATTGATGGAGCTAGGTACAGTAGCACGCACAATGCACAATCCTAGTGACTCTGGAAGCTGAGGCAGGAGGATGGCAAGTTCAATCAACTTCAGCAAAATAGTGAAACCCTGTCTCAAAATATAAAAAGGGTGGGGCCCATGTCTGTGAATCCCAGCAGCTCAGGAGGCTGAGGTAAGAGGATCACAAGTTCAAAGCAGCCTCAAAATTTAGTGAGGCCCTGAGCAGCTCAGCAAAACCCTGTTTCTAAATAAAATATTAAAAAGGTTTGGGGATGGGGCTGGGAATGTGGCTCAAGTGGTAGTGTGCTCACCTAGCATAGGTGAGGCACTGGGTTCGATTCTCAGCACCACATAAAAATAAAATAAAGATATTGTGTCCACCTAAAACTAAAAAATAAATATTAAAAAAAAAGGTTTGGGGATGTGTCCAGCACCAATATCAAAAAATAAATAATAGAGCCAGGGATGTAGCTCAATGATAACTCCTGGGTTCAATATGCAGTACAAAAAAAAGACACTGATGAGGGTTGCGGAGTGTAGCTCAGAAGTAGAACGCTTGTCTCATGTGCACAAGATCCTTAGGCTGATCTCTAGTACTATAGAAATAAACAAAAGACTGATGAAATCTCTTCTCAGAAAACTGACTGTAACCATAAAATTATTTATGTAATTTTAACGGTTTGAATGAACCTCCAGGGTTAAACTTCCCCATCTGATGACTTTTACCAGGAATCTATCACCAATTCTTTTTTTTTTTTGGGGGGGGGGGGCAGGGTGCGGGGATAACCAGGGATCGAACTCAGGAGCACTAGACACTGAGCCACATCTCCAGCCTACTTTGTATTTTAGGTAGAGACAGGGCCTCACTGACAGAGCCGCTGGGATTCCCGACGTGCTACCACGCCCAGCTGGAATCTACCACCAATTGTCAAGGAGAGTTCTTGCCCTAGTCTATGCCTCCATTTCCCCATCTGTAACATGAAACCTGCAACGTAATTGACCAGACGATCCCTAAAGCTTCACAAATCCCAGAGATTGTGACTCCAAAATCCCCTCCCCAGCTGCCCCGCAGCTCTGTTATCAAGTATGGCAGGAAGCGCACGTAGCCAGGGGCAGTGGCTCAGGTCTGTAATCCCGGGGACGCAGGAGGCGGGAGGCAGGAGATCCAAGTTCCAGGCCAGCCTCCGACACGCAGGCAGACCCTAAGCAATTTAACCAAGACCCTGTCTCAAAATTTAAAAAAAAAGGGGGGGGGGCTGGGGATGAGTACCCCTGGGTTCAAACCCCAGTATAGGAAAAAAAAAAAAAAAGAAGGAAGGAAGGGAGGAAGGGAGGAAGGGAGGAAGGGAGGAAGGAAGGAAGGAAGGAAGGAAAGAAAAGCAAAGTTCGTGCGCAAGCAAGCACGCACATGTGCTTGCACACGTGCCCAAAAGGACGAGGGCATGGACGCACAATGCGATATCCTGGGGAGAGAGGAAAGAATGCTTCTCAAAGCCCAAGATACAGTCTGTGTTCCCTGGATAAGACGGTCGGTCGTAAGCCCCTCTGGAAGGCCTACGCCTATGCTGATGCCCAGAAGCCACCCCTTTAATCAGATGCAACCCACGATATCGAACCCAGAGAAGTCCTCGTCCAATCGGCCAATGCGAACGAGCTGGATGGAGGACGCCTGGGACCTCGTGGAGGAGCACACCGACTGCTCACACGGAAATGAATAAGATCATGTAGACATTCACAAATGAAGAGGCTAAATCTAGTAATGGGATAGTGGTCACAGGGTGGAGTAGAAAAGGAGATCTTTAAGATCAGACCCGAATGACAAAAACAAGCCAGTCAGGAGAAGACGGGAGGGGGCTTTCCAGGTAGGGAACAGGAAAAAAAGAAAGAAAGAAAGAAAAGAAAAGAAGAAGAAGGTACTGAGTGGGAAAGAGCTTGGCAACAGACGGGGGAATGGGAGGACTGGGTCTGAGAGGCAGGAGGGGCTGCTCTATGGGGAACTTTCCTTGTAGCCCAGAAGGCGCTGGAAGCCACCGGAGGATCTTGCAGAAAGAATGGATGCCTGTGCCACCTCAGTGGATCCTGGCAGCCCCTGTCCTCTTTAGCCTCATTGTTCCCCGCCTTCCCCCAGCGCACTGGCCCGGTGCTGCTCACCAACAGGACCACTCCAGGCCACTCTTACCTTGAGACCTCGCTGACTAGAACGCCTTTCCCTCAGCTGCCACTTGGCCAGCTCCGACACCTGTTTCTGCCTGGACTCAAAGGAGACCCTCCGCACAGGCCTCCTTCCCCACCACCGAACTCGAAATTGCGACCCCTCCCCCAGCACTCCCTCCTGGGCTTCATTCACTTGTTTCTAACAGTCACATAATTTGCATATTCATTTGTGTAATGACTGCCTCCTGGAATGTCAGCTCCTGGAGGCTTCGGGTGTGTTTTGTTCGAGGGCTGATCCCCAGTACCCAAAATAGTGTCCCAAAACTTGTAAGGGGCTCAGCAAATATTTCTGGAATGAATGAAGCCAAGAGGAGGCTGCAGCAGTTCAGGAGATCCTGGAAGCAGAGGAGATGGGGCGAGGGCAGTGAGAGCCCTGGGGGGTCAGGCTGAACAGGTCTAGGGCTGGCTGGCCCCCAGCCCACGTCCTTGTCACTGTCCCCTGTGTAGAAGGCCTGAAGAGCTGCGAGTCCTTGAGCCCCAGCTCTGGCCTCCCCCCTCCTCCCACCTTCTTCCCTTTGATTAGGCCTCATCACCTAAAATAGATCAGAGGGGAAGAAGTGATTTGTGAGGCTGTGCCCAGAACCCCAAATTCAATTATGTAAGTAGTTGACCAAAATCAACTAGAACTTAGTATATTGCTTTACTTCCACTGTTTATTTATTTGGGGGGGGCGGGTACCAGGGATTGAAATCAGGGATTACAGACATGGACCTCGGTGCGGGTTCTAACTAAGTGGTTTCTATTTATTTATTTTTTGTGGTACTGGGGATTAAATTCAGGGGTGCTCCACCACAGACCTACATCCCTAGACCTTTTTGGTCTTTGTTTTGAGACACATGGTCTTGCTAAATTGCCCAGGCTGGCCTTAGCTTCCTGGGTTGCTGGGATTACAGGTGTACACCACCACACCTGGCTTTATTATTATTATTATTATTATTATTATTATTATTATTATTCAATTGCTGGGGATTGAACCCAGGGCCTCCTGCATGCTAAGTAAGTGCTCTACCATTGAGCTCCATCTCCTCTATCTAATCCAGAACATTTTCATCCCTCCAAAAGGAAATCCTGAGCCAGATGCAGTGGCACATAGCTGTCATCCTTAGGAGGGTGAGGCAGGAGGATAGCAAGTTTGAGGCCAGTTTTGCCAATTTAATGAGATCCTGTCTCAAAATACAAAAAAAAAAAAAAAANTTTGTATTTTATTTAGAGACAGGGTCTTGCTGAGTTCCTTAGGGTCTCATTAAGTTTCTGAGGCTGGCTTTGAACTAATGATCCTCCTGTTTCAGCCTCCTAAGCCGCTAGGATTACAGACATGCATCACCGCGCCTGGCTGATAGACCACTTTTTATTTACCCATTTATTTGTTGACGGACATTTGAGTTGTTTCCACTTTGGGGTTATTATGTATAATGCTGCTATGAACATTCTTGCACAAGTTTTATGTAGACATAAACTGTATTTTCAGTTCTATTGGGTATATGTCCAGGAGTGAAACTGCTGGGTCATTTTGGTAGCTCTATATTTAACTTTTTGAGGAACTGCTAGACTGTTTTCTAAAACCTCACCTCCACTTCTGTCATCTCCTCTTTTTGCTGATAGGAAAACTGGTGGGTTGGGAGAGGGAGAAAAGCAAGGTCATAAGCTGAGACTCCCTGGCTCTGGCACGGTTCACCCAGGGGCTGGGGGTGGCCCAGAAAAGGAGTCATCTGCTTCTCTCCTTGCATTTTATCCATCGTGCAAAACTAGTGACTGGTGTGTGAGCCTAGGTGCTGAAGTTGCCTGAGAACAAACAGCCCCAGTTCCTGCCCTCCTGGAGTCAGCTTACAGGGGAAAAACAGTAAACCGAGATGAGGTCTAAGAAAGCCTATGCTAATTTACCCCGTCTTTTGTATAGAGATTAAGCACCTGCAGCTTGGAGTCTGCCCTCCCAGGTTCAAATCCCCATTCCCCAGTTATGAGCTGGGGGACCCAGGCCACTTTTCCCAACCTCCCTACCTCTCCATTTCTTTTTCTTTCCTTCTTTCTTTTTTTTTTTTTTTCTTTGTAGATGGACACAGAGTGGTAAGGTGAATTCAAGTCCAAAACTCTGCAAAACACTTAAAGCTAACTACTAGTAAGGCTCACACCATGCTAGCTACTGAGGTTGCGATTACACTGTCTACTCCTTACCCAAGGTTGGAGGGCATGAGTCACGGTGCCCTCTACTTCCACCGTCTGTGACACTAGCAGGGATTCCCACAGCAGCTCTCTTCCAACAACCTGCATCTGGTTTGATAATTCAGTTAGAATCTCTGAATGCTGGACTCCTTGTTGCCCAGAGAAGGAAACATTCTTTATATATTTGTCTTTTCTCCTTAACTAGACTGTGAGCTCCTTGGAGCCAGGCTTTTTCACTCCTGTACTGCTACAACATTTTAACAAGAAAAAGAAGTCAAGCCATAGAGTTGGGGAGTAGGCTGAACACCCACAGGCTCTGGAGCCAGAAAGACTCTTTCTGTGAAATGTGGGTAGGAGCAGTGACCCGCACAATATGCTGGTGCATGGTGGACAGCCCTGCAGAGCTGGGGAGGTGCAGGAAGTACACAAGGTCAAAAGGAAAAGGAGTTCTCCTCTGGAGTGTCCTCTGATCACTATCGTGAACATTGGGTTGAATGGAATGGAACTTGGTCTTCGGTGTTTTTCCTCTCCTAATTCGGTGGATGCTTCTCTTGCTGTTTTTACCAAATGGGAAAAGTATTCATTTAACTGTATCCAGTGAATTAAAAAGAAATATTATGGGTTAAGATTGTGTAATTCCCAGGCTGTATGCCTTGTCATCAACCCGAGTCCAAGAAAGACTACATTCTAAGCCACCCTCTGTTCGTAAGAAATTCTGAGTTTTCATGCATTATTGGAGACCTATGACAGCAGATATTTTAAAAATTCCTGCTACTCAGTGATGCCCTGCAAAAGTGACCACACATCACTTTTGTGGTATACATCGCACATTTAATCTTCACAAGGAAGTGGGGCGTAGTGGTGCACGCCTGTAACCCAGGATCGCAAGTTGGAGGCCAGCCTCGGGATCACAATTTAGCAAGACCTTGTCTCAAACTTTTAAAAACAAATAAAAAGGTCTGAGGATGTAGCTCAGTGGTAAAGCACCCCTGGAATCAATCCCCAATCTGAGGAGGAAAAAAACAAGTTGCTTAGGTCCTCCTTAAATTTCTGAGGCTGGCCTTGAATTTACAATCCTCCTGCTTCAGCCTCCCAAACTGCTGGGATTGCAGGAGTATATCACCATGCCCAGTGCTTACTTGCATTTAAAGGGTTTTTTTCTTTAAGTGAACATCTTTAAGGATCAATTGCTTATTTGTATTAAAAGAAAATGTCATATTTTTTTCTACTGTGATGAGCAAAAAACTCTAGATAAAAGATAGATCTTTTAGATTAAAAAATTGTGTGTGTATGTATATATACTTTTTTTCTGCAGCAATTTCAAGTGGCAGAGAGGATTACTGTCCCTGAGTTTTCTGGGTGTTGAAAAGCGGGGGGCCTGCTTCTTCTGTGGTTCGTATTTCAGAGGCACTACTAAACCAGGAGAATTTTGTGCAGAAGGAGCCCCACCTAGGAGTCCAGACTCAGGGCAATCTCACCCATTTTGTTAGGGGTGGAGCTGAAACTGACTTTCACTTAGGAAACTCCTTCTGAAACTGGGAAAACTAATTATGCAAATAAGATCAAGGGCAGGGGGCAGGGGTGGGAGGCTAGAGACTGAAGGGAACTTCAGAGAACAAATCCTTCACTAGTCAGTCTGTATTTTGGCCCAAATGGGTAAAACATGATCATGAAATGAAAAATTGTTTGAAGGCAGGAAGAAAGAGCCAGCTTCCCTTTGGTGGTGGCTAACATTGGACAATGAGAGGACAAGGGGACTGAACGGGGCCACAGATACTTCTCAGAACCAGTGAGGGCCCAGAGGGGGAAGACAGGATGGAAATCCCTCAGCCACACACAAACTCCCAAGGCCACCACCCAGGCCTGCCTATAAAGATACCCAGGACTTTGTCCAGACCTCAATGACAGATTTTCTGAGTCAATCATAGAAGGGTAATAGCAAACGTGAAATGAGCTCTGCTTCAGAAAACCCAAGGCCTCCGCTGCAGCCCTGGCCTGAGTCACTCTTGAACCTTTGGGGATGGGGTCAGCCCTACTCTGACCCGGGACTCAGCCCACAGGAACATTCCCCCTTACTTGGAGGTGGAGGATGTTTGGGGATTGTAAACCACTCTCCATGGATTTCTAGTGAATTCCCTCTGTTATCTGAGCCTCTCTGCTAAAGCGGACAGGGGTCCTGGGAGGGGACTGGACTGTCCTGGGCTGCACTTGGCTCCGAATGAAAAGGCACCACACCCAGGCCACCCAGTACAAAGCCTCTGGCCCACTCTCCTTTCAGATTTCAGCAAGATGGACACTCTGGGGTCACTGTGGTTTGGTTCTTTTTAAAATCCGGACACTTTCTGTGCTTGAGGAGGATGGCCTTAGATACCAAGAGGCCTGAAGACCCCAACTTGACCAGGTGGAGCAGGGCTCTGTTAGGCCTCGGGAGAAAGTCTGTTGGTCTGGCACTGGAGTCATGAATTCAGGGGTGGACCCGGGGATGTAGCTCAGTAGGACCCAGTACGCCCAAGGTCCTGGGTTCAAATCATCAGCATGGGGGAAAAAAAAATCAAGAAGTCAGAAGGTCACAGGGGGTGTGGCCCAGCGGTAGAGCACAGTATGTACAAGGCCCTTGGTTTCATCCCCAGCACCCCAAAAATAGAAAGCAGAAAGATGAGAGCGGGAGGAGCCAGGCTTCTGCTACCGTTTGACCCATGGTGACCAATTAGTTTCCCCAGTAGGACAGGAAGTGTGGGCTACCTCTGCATATCCCACTTCCTCCTCTCCAGAGGAGACCCTGAAGGAGAGGGGAAAGAGGCAGACAAGCCACCAGGGACCTGGGTCCTGGCTCTGCCAGGAAGGCCATCAATAGAAGATGGGGACTTCTTTTCACCTCTCTAGCTTTGCTTCTTCCTCCACCACAAGGGGGGTTTTTCCACCCTTTGGAGTAGAACCGCTGTACCTGTGTGTGCAGTTTATTGTTGTTTTGGTACCAGAGATTGATCCCAGGGTCCTTTTACCACTGAACTACAGCCCCAGCCCTTTTTATTTTTTATTTTGAGAAAGGGTCTCACTAAGTTGCTGAAGCTGGCCTTAAACTTGCAGTCCTCCTGCCTCAGCCTCCAGAGTTGTCAGGATTACAGGAGTGCACTACCAAGCCCACTTCACACAGTTTTAAGTAAGCTCAGGGACCTTGCTTTTGAGGCTCAAACATCCACTCAGATACCCAGGATCCTGCCACACAAGACCGTTATTTTTGCTTTGACAAAGCCTTGCTTTTGACTGCTGGGATGAGGGGTCACTTTCCCTGATTGTGCCACCACCATCTCTCAGCAACTGGTCACCAGGGAACATGCACCACAATGTGTATGTCCACTGGGGGAGGCTGGGGTGGACCCAAAGGACCCCTTGTGAGCTGGGCCACTCTTCTATCCAAGACCCAATGCCTTGAGCAGAGGAAGGTTCAGGGTTTTGACAAGAACCAAATCCGGTGCCCCAGGGTGTTCATCCCTGCTGAAACCCGAGAGGGAAGAGGGCCAAAGGTTTATATATATACACACACACACATACACACACACACACACACACGCGCGCACACACACACATACTGGGGATTGAACCCAGGAGGGCTTAACCACTGAGCCACATCCCCAGCACTTTTAAAAATATTTTATTTAGAGACAGGGTTTCACTGAGTTGCTTACCATCTCACTTTTGCTGAGGCTGGCCTCTCCATCCTCATGCCTCAGCCTCCAGAGCCACTGGGACTACAGATGTGTGCCCCTGTGCCCAGCAGGCCAGAGGCACTCGAGCTGGGATGCCTGGAAGTGGTGATTTCTCAGCAGGAGCCAAGCAGCTCAGCACAGACTGTCCCCACCTGTCCCTGGCCTAGGCTCCTGTTCTGACTAAGCAGTCTTGGCCCCACCAAGGCACAGGAGTGGGCGTGGGTAGTGCAGCAGCAGCCTTGGAAGGGACCCTTCTGTTTCTGACCTGTGCTGCAAAGCGGCACAGCCCCCGGCAGGCTCTGAGAGGTTGTCATCTCCCGCTCTCAGTTCTTCACCCTGATGCCCTCTCCCAAAGCAGCTCCCTAAAGCAGGACCTGTCTGGGTCAGCTTGGAGCCCTGTGTCTGCACAGGCCAGGCATCTGCTGAACTAAAGGAAGGTTCCAAAAAGTTCCAAACGAGTGCTGGTGGGAACGCTTGGGTGTCCCTGGTCTTTCCTCCGGCCCAGATACTGCTAATAAGAAGACAGATGAGGAGCAGCAGCAAGGAGCCCGCGGTGGACAAGTGCCCAGCTGAGGCTCAGAGACCACAGGGCTCCCCAGGCCAAGCTCTGCTTTCCTCACTGTTTGGGAACCTACCCAGGGTCAGTGTGGCAAAAAGGAAAACCCCAGCGGGGCCTCTTCCAGGGCTGTCACAGCAGGCCAAGGGGCACTTCCTCTAAGTAATGAGGAGACTCAATGGGGGTGCCCACCACCCCCAGGGGAAGGACAGACAGCCCTAACCATATAGGTGTGACCTCTGCCTACACAACACACAGGGCACGAGAGGTCACCCTTTCTACCACATCCCACTTTGCCTCCTGGCGAGGGGCGGGGGGTTCTCCTCCGGGAGAACTTTACCTTGACCAGCCAGGACCCCTTGTCGAGAGTGCCTCTCGACCACTTCTCAGAATAGTTTCTGAGGGGATTGTCTGGTGCTGGGGATTGAGCTCTGGCCCTCGCACATGCTAAGCAGACACTCTACCACCCAGCCACATCCCTAATCAATCCTAGGGACTGGGGAGGATGAGGCAGGAGGATAGCAAGTCTGAGGTCAGCCTTGGCAATTTAGTGAGGCCCTCTGCAGTTTAGTGAGACTCTGTCTCAAAATAAAAAGTAAAAAGGGCTAGGGGTGTGGTCAGTGTAGAGCACCTGCCTAGCAGGTGTAAGGTCCAGTAGTACTACAAAATATAAAAATAAAAAGACATAAAAGATACAAAGCCCGGCAGGGTGGCCCAAGCCTATAGTCAGTCTTAGCTACCTGGGAGGTTGAGGCAGGAGGATCACCTGAACCCAGAAGTTTAGGGTCAGTCCGGGCAATCTAGCAAGACTCATTTCTTAAAAGCAAGGAAAAAAAAATACTAAGAAGACATTTAAAGAAACCCATAAGATTTCAATCAAAACAATGATATTGAATACAAATACCAGTAACTACATTATTAAGTAGTGTTATAGTAATATATGTGCATCTTTATTAATGCATTAAATAGCAAAATCTAGGAACAAGTCTAATGATTATCTAAAGTTTTTGTTTTCTTTTGTTGCTGGGGATTCAACCGAGGGCCCGTGCATGCTAAGCACACACCCTACCACTGGTCTATACTCGCAGCCTAATTACCTTAATTTTGAAGTAGGGATGAGCTTAAGTGATATTTCAAGATGCCCACAATAACTATGAAGTGATGTGGAAATATCTGTGATTTTTTCTTTTTCTTTTTTTTCTTTTTTTTTTTTTTTGAGTAACAAAGTCACCAGCTGTCATTCACAGTGGAAGAAAATGCTCGATTTCAGTTGGAGGTGAAAATTAAGGTGTAACTTTAACTTATTCCCATTTGAATTCATGGATTCCTCGCCATTGTTTTGGTGCTGGGGATCTAACCTAGGGGCACTTTACCACTGAGCTGCATCCCTGGCCCTTTTTATTTATTATTTTTAAAAATTTTGAGACAGGATCTCACTAAGTTGCTGAGGCTGAACTTGCTCTTGCAATCCTCCTTTTTCAGCCTCCTGAGTCCCTAGGATTACAGGCATGGATGGCTGATTCCTCTGAATTCTATCTGCAGAGCTAAGTGATTAAGAATCCTGAACCTGGGTCCTTCCACAGTCCTGGGACAACTTCTAGCACAGTGGTTCTCAAACCTGGTTCACATTAGAATCCCCTGGTGGAGCGATGCCTGGGCCCACTCTTGGCCACTAGGATGGGGGGCCCCACAATCCAGTGTGATTTAAAATTCCCCAGGGGCTTTAGATCCTACCATGCAGCCAGAGAGAAGGGCCAGAGCTAGAGGAACAGTCAAGAGGGGAAGCCCCGGCTTGAAGAGTGGTGCTTCAGCCCCCCTCAAGTCTGCTCCAGGGACTCACAGAAGCTTCACCCACTGGGTGCTCGTGTGAGCCAGGCCTTGAGCTCCGTATAGGGACCCCACGAGGCCATCCTCCACTCCTCTCCTCCTGGGCCCCAGCTGCTGGTGCTGTTTTGGGGTTGCGCCCTCCAAGCCGTCACCCTGTGCGATGGTGTTCGCCCTCTTCTGAGCATTACCCCAGCACCCCTCACTCGGCAGCACCCCTGGACTTGTGCAAATAGGTGTCACTAACCGCTCCCCCAGAGGACGGGCTCTGTGTCCAGCTCCACTCACTGCCTCTCTGGAGAATTCCTTTCTGCTCCCCGCATCTCAGTTCCTGGGAAGGGATGGTGCCGGGAGTGATCCTGAGCTCTTCCAGTTTGACCTTCCGGGATTCTCCACGACCCAGGCACTGGCTTATTCATTTCATTCCACAAAAAATAAATTAATAATAATAATAATTTTGAGTACGTACAATGTGCCAGGCACATTTCTAAGTGCATGGGCTGTGTCAGTGAACATGAAGCAAGATCTCTGCCCTCATGGACCTTACATTTGGTAGGACAGGGAGGGTGGTTGAGGAGAAATGAAGAAGCATGGGATTCTTAAGGAAACTGTACAATGTGCTACTGGAGGAAATAAACAAGGTAAAATGGACAGGCAGCTAGGTATGGTGGCACATGCCTGTAATCCCAGCAGCTCAGGAGGCTGAGGAGGAGGATCACAAGTTCAAGGCCAACATCAGCAACTTAGTGAGGCCCTGATCAACTTAGGGAGAACTTGACTCAAAATTAAAAAAAATAAAAAAGGGCTGGGGATGTGGCTCTGTGGTTAAGTACCCCTGGGTTCAGTTCCCAGTACCACCAAAAAAAAAAAAAAAAAAGGAACAAGCATTTAGGAGTGGAGGAGCCTCTTCTCAAAGAAGGTCAGGGGAGCTCCTGCAGAAGGTTACATCAGAGTGAAGTCTCAAGGAAGTGGTGGAGTGAGCTGGGTGGAGAGCTACACTCCTGCTACCAAGGGGCGGGAGCCGGGGGCCTCCCTGCCTCCTTCCTAAGGAAAGCAGAAGCCAATATCAAACCCTGGAGAGGCAGGGTGAAAAGTCTCAGGCACATCCTTGCTGGAAACAAGAATGGGGGAAGGGGTGGTAGGACCTTGAGCTTCAAGAGCCAGTAGCAGAGAAAAGACCCACTTCCATTCTTTTTTGGGGGGAACAGCGGGGGGGCGGTGGCTTACTGGGGATCTAACTTGGGGGCACTTAACCACTGAGCCCCATCCCTGCCCCTTTTTGCATTTTATCTAGAGACAGGGTCTCACTGAGTTCCTTAGCACCTCGCTAAGTTGCTGGCTTTGAACTTGTGATCCTCCTGCCTCAGCCTCCTGAGCTGCTGGGATTACAGGTGTGCCCCCAGGAACCTGGCTTCTTCCAGAGCTCTTCAAACTCATCAGGCACATTTCCGCCTTGGGGGCTTGCACTTGCTCTCATCTCTGTCCCAGATCCTTCTGCATTCACTGTCGTGATCTACTCTATTCTCAGTCTCACTTTAGGGTGCTCTTCCCTTCTCCTTCTATCCTGTCAAAAATAACTCACCACTCTATCACCCTGTTCCTCTGTCCCCACATCCTGCCCCACAACCCAGCAGACATATCCACAGTCCGCTTCCCTCACCAGAATGGCTTTCATGGGGCAAAGACTGTGCTATGCCAGGGACACATGTTATTGTGTCCCTAGAATCTAGACCAGCACCAGGCATATGCTACGCACTCTGTTCTGCTCCTTCTTTGGCTTAGAAAATGCTGAGAAAATTTCCCAAACACTAACCAAATTCTTGGAAATATCTTTCTCACAAAAGATACGCACCAGTTGTAGGAAACTGTACATTGTCTCCCGAAATCCATGTCCCCTGCAATCCCAGGATGTGACTTTATTTGGAAATAGGGTCATTGTGTGTTTGTGTTGTTGTTTTGCAATATAACGAACTTAGTTAAAATGAAGTAATACTGGATTTGTAGGGGCCCCAATCCAACGCCCGGTGTGTATGAGAAGAGGGAAATTTGAACAGAGAGAGAAGAGGATGTGAGACCAAAGGAGAATGCCACGTGCCATGGGGACAGAGACTGGGCACACATCTGCAAGGCAAGGAACGTGGAGGGTTGTCAGCAACCACCAGAAGCTAGGTGTGGGGAAGGAGGACTCTTCCCCCAGGGAAGAGGGAGCACACACAGCCCTGCAAAACTGTGTGATGGTGGACTTCTGGCCTCCGGAACAGTAAGAAAATTAATTTCTCCAAGTCATCTATTTTGTGGTGCATTGTTGGGACAGCCCTAGGAAACTAAGACATCAGTGATGCCAGGTCTCATAAGTGGCCAAAGATGGATCACTCCGTTTCCTGGGTGCCTATCTATTTCTGGAGGGATCCAGAGCATTGGACACACCCTTGCTCTGGAGGGACTTTCCATCTGGCTGGGAGACCATGACTGACAGCTGGTGCATACGAGATTTCCCCACCCATTCTCACAACCACATCTTCCAGAAAGAGGAAGTGCACCCGGAGACCAAAGGGAAAGGGCGGCCAGTCCCTGCCAGTAAGACAGGATCACAGAGCAGGACTGTCCAGCTGATACATGATGCCAGTCACAGGCTGCGTTTCAAATGCTCTAGTCACCCAGGCATGATGGCCCACGCCTGTCATCCCACCAACCTAGGAGGCTGAGGCAGGAGGATTACAAATTCAAGGCCTGTCTCAGCAACTTACAGGCCCTAAGCAACTTAGTGAGACCATGTTTCAAAATAAAAAATATAAAGGACTGGAGATGTGGTTCAATGGTTAAATAACCCTGAATTCAATCCTCAGTATAAAAAATAAAAATAAAAAAAGTTCCAGCCACATTTAAAAAAATTTTTTTAGTTGTAAATGGACACAATATCTTTATTTATTTTTATGTTGTGCTGAGGATCGAACTCAGTGCCTCACACATGCGAGGTGGGCACTCTACCACTGAGCTATAGCCCCAGCCTTCCATCTACATTAAAATATATATATTTTTATTAGTTGTTGATGAACCTTTGTTTTATTTATTTATTTGCATACGGTGCTAAGAATCAAACCCAGTGCCTCATACATATTAGGCAATTGCTGTACCATTGAGCCACAACCCGAGACTTCCAGCCATATTTTGTGTGTATGTGTGTGTATGTGGTGCTGGGGATTGAACCCAGGGCCTTGTGCATGCAAGGCAAGCACTCTACCAATATATATATATATATATATATATATATATATATATATGCATTATAGATATAGATATATGATTTTTTTTAACTGTGCTGGGGATCAAACTCAGGATCTCACTCATGCTAGGGAAAGTGCTCTACCACTGAGATATATACCCAGACCTTTTTTATTTTTTTATTTTGAGACAGGGTCTTCCTAAATTGTCAAGGTTGGCCTCAAATGTACAATCCTCCTGCCACAGCCTCCTGAGTATCTGTGTTACAGGCACACGCCCTCATGCCTCGGTTTCATTCCTCTTTTGTACCAAAATTTCAAATCCTCTTTGCACTCACAGCACCACTTAGTTCAGACCAGCCACATTTCAAGTGCTCCAGGCTTCATGTGGCTATAGAGATAGACATATGGGCTGGTGCAAAAATAGAGGCGCCCAGATGGAGTACTTAACATGGTCTTAATGTGAGCTCATGGGTCCCAATACTTGATGAATGAGTTTTGAGAAGCCCATGAACTTCCTGATGTTGTTAGCTAGGGTGTGCCTTTTCCTCAGGGGACAGAGAATGACTTTTATTTTATTTTATTTTATTTTATTGAGAGATAGAGAGAGAAATTTTTTAATATTTATTTTTTAGTTTTCGGCGGACACAACATCTTTGTTTTTATGTGGTGTTGAGGATCGAACCCGGGCCGCACGCATGCCAGGCGAGCGCGCTACCACTTGAGCCACATCCCCAGCCCGAGAATGACTTTTATTAGTTTTTTTTTTTTTTCTTTTTTTGTGCCGGGGATTGAACTCAGGGGTACTTGACCACTGAGCCACATCCCCAGTCCTATTTTGTATTTTATTTAGAGGCAGGGAGGGTCTCACTGAGTTGCTTAGTGCCTCATCATTGCTGAGGCTGGCTTTGAACTCGCAATCCTCCTGCCTCAGCCTCCCACGTTGCTGGGATTACAGGCAAATGCCACCGTGCCCAGCCTTTATTTATTTAATTTTTTTTTTAGATTTTCAAAGGAGTCTGGTCCTAAAATGTTAAGAGCCCTGCCATGGGTATGATTTATAGACCGAAGACTGAGTCTTCATTGTGCAATGCACGAGTGAGTCTGTGGTCAGAGAAGCGGGGGTTCCCGACTCAGGGGATCCCAGTTGCTCTGGAGGCTCAGGTCCCCTCCGCCCCTGCCCCCAGCCCTGGAGGACAGCTGAGGTTCCTGTGATGTCAGCCGCGGGGCGGGGGTGGAAGGGGAACTGAAGTCAGCAAGCAGCAGTTTCCACAGCTTCTTGCACCTACAAGGGTGACACATTCTGTGCTCCACTGTTCTCACAGAAGTGTCCCCAGAAAGGACGCCATTTCCTCTTCGCTCTCCCCGATCTGACTCAGCAGGAGCCAGCCATCTGATCTGTGGGCGTGTCCACCCTGCTGCTCCCAGGAGGAACCCCTCCCTCCTGCCCCCCACTCCACCCCCCAGACCTACAGGAAGTTTCTTTGCAATGGGGTCCCCAACTCTGGCTGGTCTTCAGAATCCCCGGGGAACCCAGGAATCCTAGCTGGGATCCAGCTCTCCTGGTGATTCTGTTTGCGTGAGGGTTTGTGGTTTTGGTTTGTTTTTCTTTTCCTAGAGGAGGGGGCATGGCTGAGCTTTGCTGTCCCCTGAATTTGTGTGTGTGGTTCTGGGGGTTGAGCCCAGGGCCTCCTGCAGGCTGGGCCAGCGCTCCATCAGTAGCTCAGTAGCTACTTCCCAGCCCTTTCTTTTAAATTATCATTATTTTTTTAATATTATTTTTTAGTTTTTTTTTGTTTTGTTTTGTTCTGTTTTTTTTTTTTTAAGGTGGACACAATATCTTTATTTTACTTTTATGTGGTGCTGAAAATCGAACCCAGTGTCTCACGAATGCTAGGTATGCATGCTACCACTTGAGCCACATCCCCAGCCCCTTTTCTTTTAAATTCTATTTTGAGACAGGGTCTTGCTAAATTGCCCAGACTGGCCTCCAATGTGCAATCCTCCTTCAGCCTCCCAAGCAGCTGGAACTATAGGAGAGCGCCACCAGGCCCGACCAGCAGTCACCTAAATTTCGATGCCAGACTCCTGAATCTTTCTAGTTGCAATCCTGGGCAAGTTTTCTTTTACCTGTTGGGTCTTTATTTCTTTCATACAGAATTGTGATAATAGGAGATGAAATCATTCACAGCTGTAAGGGCACTGCAAACACCAGCCCCGGGGGACTGCCCTCCCCTGGTGACCCCAGGATCTCTTCCCAGTCTCTTCCATATAATAGGGAAAGGTGTTTTTGTGGTTTTAACTGGTGAGAGCCACAGCCGAGTAGGAATGGCCCCTGGCATTTTGCCAATAGTATTGGTTGAGAGGCGAGCCATTAAGATGATGCTGGATTGATTCAATTGTATATTAGAACTTTACTGGCCGCCTAAGGTGCGGAGTTCTCGTGAGGATTCCTGGAGTGTTCGCATTGGTTGGGGAAGTGCCGGAGGTGGGAGTTCTGGTTGGTGTGTGGTGTGCCTGCAAGGGCCGTGTGGATGGCCTTCGAGTGAGTTCGGAAATAAAGTTTGTTCCTGCTTGAGTGGCTTGTGATTTGTGGCCCTCCTCCCAGTCTCTTCCATATAATAGGGAAGGGTATTTTTGTGGTTTTAACAGTGACCAAATGTGTTCGAGACTGCCATATTTGGGGTCAAGGTTCTTCCTTGAATTCTTTCGAAGATGACAAAATAAAGATGACTACACAGTCATTTTCCTTAAAGGATGAAAAAGGATCTTCCCGCAACCTGGGTTCTGTCATGATTCCTAGAAAAGATCACTGTCCAGTTCCACTTGCATTAAAAGCAAACCTAGGCATTTAATGTTGCACAGAGCCAGAGGCCGGGACGCTGCGATTTGCACTAGACAGAAATGTGAAGGTTGACCTCAGCTACTAAGAGACCTTGATGATGATGATGATGGTGTGGGTGGGGGGTATTGGGGAGTGAAGCCAGGATCTACCACCGATCTACATCCTCAGCTCTTTTTAAGTTTTTTTTTTTTCTAGTTTTAGAAGGACACAATACCTTCATTTTATTTATTTATTTATTTTCTGGCGCTGAGGGTCCAACCCAGTGCCTCACATGTGCCAGGCAAGCACTACCACTGAGCCACACCACCAGCCTTATTTTTTTAATCTTGAGACAGGGCCTCACTAAGTTGCTGAGGCTGGCCTGGAATTTGTGGTTCTCTTGCCCCAGCCTCCCAAGTCCCTGGATCATGCATGTGCACCACTAAGCCTGGCAGGATGACATATTTTTTTAAAGTCCTTCAATTTCTGAGTAACAAGTAGTTTTAGAAAGTCCCATGTTGGATTATTCCCAAAGATCCCCTGGGGGCGGGGGGAGGGGGGGACAAGAAACAAGCATGGATTTCCCCGATTCCCTGTGCCAGGAGTTGATGGGTGGCGGGCAGGGAGCAGCTGGCCTCCAAGGACACAGTGACACCCACATCCTCCCCCTTCTTCCCTCTGGGGACTTCCACTCCAAGCAGGCCTGGCTCCTCCTGGTGCCTGGAACAACACTGGGCCTGCCAGCCTGAGTCTTCATCATCATGGTGGCCTCTTGTCCCCTGCCCCTGCCCCTCTTGTCCTTAAAGTCCCACTTCCTCTGTGGAGTTTCCATGCCTCTCCAACCCCCTGGGTCTGCAGGGTTCCTCCTCCAAAATAGCGCAGGCTGGGTTACCTGCACCTCTTCCTGGGCCCCCACTATGGGAAGCTGGAAGCCTGGGTTCCCAGACAGGGCCCTGTGCCTGGCTTTGAAATCTTTGAAATCTCAAGAAAGCTCTGCTGATGGCTGGGGTGGATAAGCTGCACCAAGGAGTGGAAGTGTAAATTCACATCAGCTCAGGGCCCAGACGTAACTAAGATCATCCTGAGCGCTGGGCCTGCACATCTCGTGTTTTGGTCAAGTCCCATTGAACTTGAAATTGCAAAACAGAGGAAACAAGTGTTGCTACAAAACGGCCTAACCACAGTGCGGCACATCTTGTTTGTTATCTGAGTGTGACGCTTTTTGGTTTCAGAAACAGTCCTATTGCAAGGTTAGTTCTCTAAGCCAGGAACTAGGTCTTCACTGGATCAGCTGGAGACTGGGAGGGATGGGCCTCTGCCAGGCTCAGGATCTTCGTCATATTCAGAAACACTTTCCCAAGGGTGGTCTTCCCTTCAATGAAATGAATCACAAGGTCAAGAAGGAAACATAAAAAGCAGAAAAAAAAAAATCCTTCCTGGATGTGTGTCTTCTGAGCCGTTAGCTTGTTTTATTTCATGGACAACCGTCCTGAATTGTGTAATCAGTCCAGTTTCCCTTTTCTCATTTGGTACCAGGAAGTTCCATTTCTATATGAGTTGGCTCCATTTTATGTTTTATACCTTTGTTTTTCCTCTATTTTTCATATTAACCTGCTAGAATTTGCCTTAAGTTCTATTTGGAAGGAGGGAGGAAGGAGGAGAAGGGGAAAATGATCTTACCCTTGAGTACTTGATAAAAGATAAGCAATGAAAATGTTAACAGAAGTTAACATTTACTTAGCACTTATGCAAGCCTCTGTGTTGCGTGTCTTCTCACTAAATTCCCCAACAGCCCTACAAATGGAAGTACAGAACTATTCTTTCCAACATTCACTTTATAGATGAGGAAAGGGAAGCTGAGAGGTTAAGTCATGAGGCCAGAATCCCAGCTGGGGGACCGTGTGGCGGGGACTCAGGCTCAATCTAGATGGTGCTGAAACTTTGGCTTTGGGTCACCACATCCATCAAACCGCATGTTGGGGGCAGAAAGTGAAGGTGCCCTGAAGCTGGTGGATGGGGAGCTCACTTCCTGCTGGCCTGCTCCGAAAAAAAGACACATGAGTTTTATTTCAACGCAGGATATTACCAGGTTTGCGGTCCCTTGGTCGTAGTGATCAACAGGTAATATAGCAGAGAGCCCAGGATCCCAAGTCTAATGCTCCTCATGTCCTCTCAGACCCACATTCCCTGAGGGCAATGGCTGTGCCTTGTCCTCTGTTTGGTCGCCAGGTCCTAGGATGGTTCCTGGCACAGGTCCTGCCTGTATGTGTTGAATTCAGGAGGGAATAAGTAGGTCCACAGTGCTCCACTATCAGCACTGACACTGCAGATGAAGGAAGGGAGACACAAAGCCACACAGACAGGTCCTGATCCCACACCTCATGTGGACACACAGACACAAGTTCCCGGAGCAACCGCTTTCCCACTATGACACTGCTCACATCAGTGGTGTTCTAGTTGTCCAAGTTTCAATGAAAAGGGAAAGAAAGAAACCTGGCTACTTTTATAGACAGAAATAACAAAATGAAAACAGGTCTGCATCAGGGCATGGAAGAAGATTCAAGGGGCCAAAGCGGACTATTTACACTTCAATGGCTGAAAGACTGCTTCTGCCTCAGGGAAAGCCATTTCTGATTACAAACTGCAGGGCTCAGGTGCTGGACCGACTGCCCCTCAGCAGGAGAGGCCCTGTCAGTCTCTGGACTTGTCCTCCCTAATGCTCTGCTTGGTCCAGCCCTGGATTACCCCTGCAGTCCTACACAAGCACTATCAGAGATGGAAGGTGGCAGTTGAGTGGGGTCATCATGTCCCATTATATTCCATCTCAGGCATTAGTTGGGGTGCTCCAGAGAAACAGAATACACACACACACATTTACACACACATACACACCCTACAGTCATACACCACAACATTTGGGTCAAAAATGGACCACACAGCTGGGCACGGTGGCGCACACCTGTAATCCCAGCGGCTCCACAGGCTGAGACAGGAGGATTTCGAGTTCAAAGCCAGCTTCAGCCACTTAGCGAGGCCCTAAGCAACTCAGTGAGACCCTGTCTCTAAATAAAATACAAAATAGGGCTGGGGATGTGGCTCAGTGGTTGAGAGCCCCTAAGTTCAATCCCTGGTGCAAAAAAAAAAAAAGGACCACACAGATGACACTGGTCATAATGGAGTTAACATTTTTCTTTTTTCTTTCTTTTTTTTTTTTCTTTTTCTTTTTTTNAAAAAAAAAAAAAAAAAGAAAGAAAAAAGAAAAATGTTAACTCCATTATGACCAGTGTCATCTGTGTGGTCCTTTTTTTTTTTTTTGCACCAGGGATTGAACTTAGGGGCTCTCAACCACTGAGCCACATCCCCATCCTTTTTTATATTTTATTTAGATCAGGGGCTCACTGAGTTGCTTAGGGCCTCCCTGAGTTGCTGAGGCTGGCTTTGCACTTGTCACCTTCCTGCCTCAGCCTCCCAAGGAACTGGGAATACAGATGTATGCCACAGCACCTGGCTGGAGTTGAAAATTTTCTGTCACCTAATGATGTCACAGCTGTCATACCATCAGAGCACATGCACTACTCACATGTGTTATGATGATGCTGGTGTCAACAAACCTACTGTGCTGACAATCCTGTAGAGGACAACACACACAATCACGCGCAGTGCGTAGCACCTGGTAAACAGAATGGACAGCTATGTTGCTGGTTTATTTATTTACTATGTTATGCTTCTTACTGGTATTTTAGTGTACCCCTTGTACTTAAAAAAGAAAAGAGGGAAGTCTGGGGTTGTGGCTTAGCGGTGGAGCCTTCACCTAGTGCTGCAGGGCCCTGGGTTCGATCCTCAGCACCACATAAAAATAAATAAATAAAATAAAAGGTATTGTGGTAACTACAACTAAAAAAATAAATATTAAAAAAAAAATAAATGAAGGGAGCTGGGAATGTAGATGAGTGGTAGAGCTCTTCCCTAGCATGCACAAGGCTCTGGGTTCAATCCCCAGCGCTACAAATTTTAAGAAAAAGTTTACTCTAAAACAATATGCTGGGGCTGGGGTTGTGGCTCAGCGGTAGAGCACTCACCTAGCACGTGCAAGGCCCTGGTTTCGATCCTCAGCACCACATATAAAAAATAAAAGTATTTTTAAAAAACCAACAATATGCTATGTGACAGCCTCCTACAGCTCGTGTTTACTGTGTCTCCTGATTGCATCAAGAGGCCAGGTGAAGTGATGAACCTATACCATTTAGGTCTTGGTAAGTTCACTCTATGATGTCAGCACAATGGCAAAATCACCTAACTAACCTGGTGTGGTGGCACCCACCTGTAATACCAGTGGCTCGGTAGGCTGAGGCAGGAGGATTGCAAATTCAAGGCCAACCTTGGCAACTGAGTGAGACCCTATCTCAAAATAAAAGTTTTTAAAAAGGGCTGGAGATGTGGTTCAGTAGAAGAGCACCCCTTGGTTCAATTCCTAGTATCCCTGTCCCCCCACCAAAATAAAAAGAAATCACCTAACAGGTTTCTCAGAATCTATCTCCATCTTTAAGTGATGGACGACTTTAATTTTAAGGAAATGGCTTAGGACATGGTGGGGCTGGCAAGTCTGAAATTTTCAGGGCAGTCTGAGAGTCTGCAAATCCTAGCAGGAGTTAAAATGGCAGTCCTGAGTTCAAAAGCAGCAGTCTGGAGACAAGACTCCTTCCTATGCAGAGGGGTGTCTTTTCTTGTCAGGCTTTCAACTTATTGGACAAGGGCCACAGCATTATGGAACATAATCTGCTTTACTCAAAGCAGATCTTAAAATTAATCTCTTTCCCAAAATACCTTCACAGAAACATCCATTACGATGTTTGCCCCAAACCTGGCACCATAGCCTAGCCAAGCTGGCTAACCAACGCAGTCACCTACTAGTTTAGGCGCAGTGACCTACTAGTTTGGGCCCGGGCCTCCTGATAGGTGCTTCATGGAGCTGTTGCAGGGCAGAGCCGGGTGGTGAAAGTCTGTGACCCCAGCGACTCAGGAGACAAGGCAGGAGGATGGCAAGGTGGAGGCCAGTCTCAGCAATTTAGGGAGGCCCTAGGAAACTTAGCCAGATGGGTCAGGTCTATGTGGGGCTCTGGCCGGGGAGCTTGAAGGGGACCCAGACCTCTGTAGTCCCACACATGTGTCAATGGCAGCTGAGCCATCCTTCAAGTCAGGGGCCCACGTGTCCCACCAAGGCCGCCTGGGAGCAAACCCAGCCTCTGCCCTCCTCTGGCTCCTGATGAGCTGGAGTCACTCTTGAGCGCCACCCTGAGGGCAGTGATGCTAATACGGAGGGAGCCTGAATTCTATCAATGATCTTTTTGTCAACCTGAAGGAAGGATCAGGGTCATTTGATGCAGCCATCCAAGAAAGTCTTGCAGAAAGGCCTTCAACAGAGAGTTCATGTGAAACGACAAGGTTCGATCCAAAAAAGGATAGTTGTAGCAAAACCACCTGTGAGAGAAAAAAATCCCTAAGAATTAATAGTCCAGGTGGTAATCCCAGCCACGGGGAGAAGCAGGAAGGACGATAAAAACTTCCAGGCCAACCTAGGAAACTTAGCAAGGTCCTGTTTATATAAAAATTTTTAAAATGACTGTGGATGTAGTTCAGTAGTAGAGCACTCATCTAGCATGTGTGAGATCCTGGGTTCCATCCCCATCACTCGGGGTGGGGGGGGAGAAAAAATAAAAGATTTACCTTCCAAAGTCTGCATAGGTTCCCAGATTGCCATTGTCTAATAGTTTCCAGCTATTGACACTGCCCTAAAATACCTGAAATAAAATTTAAAATTAAGAAAGAATCGCCAGGTGCCTGTAATCCCAGTGGCTTGGGAGGCTGAGACAGGAGGATCATGAGTTCAAAGCCAGCCTCAGCAAATGTGAGGCCCTAAGCAACTCAGTGAGACCCTGTCTCTAAATAAAATACAACACAGGGCTGGGGATGTGGCTCAGTGGTTGAGTGCCCCTGAGTTCAGTCCCTGGTACCAAAAAAAGAAAAAGAAAAAAAAAAAAGAAAGAAAAGAAAAGATGACTTTGTTAAAATACTAACTTTAAAAATGTCCATTCTTAGTCTGATAGAAGCGGGTGGGGATGATCTCCGTAGTAGAGTGCTTGCCTACCATGTGGGCACCCCGCCAAAAAAAAAAAAAAAAGTTTGAGGGAAGAAGTATAAGGACATGTAGTCTGCTGCCCTTGGGTCCATGGCCTGCACACACTGTCTAAAATGACATAAAAACTGATAATAACTGAATGTTCATCATAGGAAATAGTTGAATAAATAAACTGTAGCCAACCTAGGGAATCTAAGCAACTTACTTAAAAATTCCATCCATCTGTATTGAGCTGGAGAAAGGTTTGTGCTAAATTACTAAGTGGGGAAGTAAGTTGCAGAGTGAGATGAATTGTTTGATTCCATTTTTTTAAAGAATAACAAAAAAGAGTCTATATGCGTGTTTATATGTTTGAATGTATATGTGTATGGTAGGAAGAGCGCTGGCCACGCCACTAACATTGGTTACCTCAGGGGTGCAAGTTAGAGAAGAAGAGGGCAGATTTTCATATATCCCTGGGCTTGAAGCATTACAACAAGCACATGATATTTTCAGGCTTTTTTTTTTTTTTTTTCAGTACTGGGGTTGAACCCAGGGCCTTGCACATATAGGCAAGTCCTCTCCACTTTACCACTGAGCTACGTCCACAGCACTTTTTATTTTTTAGGGCAGGGTCTCACTAAATTGCCTAGGCTGACCTCAAACTTGCAATCCTCCTGCCCCAGCCTCTGGAGTAGATGGGATTGAATACAGGTGTGCAGCACCACACCTGACTAATTAGATTTTTACTGAATCAAGAAAAAGAGATATAGGATCAAAGAAATAATGGTTACACTCTAGAAGAACAGCGACAGGAAGTCCCAGGGTTAGAGCTGAACATGGGCCCAGAGAACAATCGCCCAGACCGGAAGAAGGAAGGGTCCTGGAGGGAGGTCTTCCGGGAGATGATGGTGATGGTGATGGTCAGCCTGACAATCAGACTATGTCAAAAGCAAACACTGAAGCAAAAAGAAAGACAGTGGGAACTCCAGGAAGAACACAAGCTTGTACAGGAAAGCAATACAGTCAGCACATTTTAATTGATTCTGCAGTCGGTAATATTTGTACAATCATTATAATGTAGCTACTGTTTATTGATAACTTAGAATCTCCCTTATAGGCAGAGATAGCAGAACTTAATTATGACTATGTTATAGAACACATAATTATCAACCCCTGACAATGTGTAAATGAAAATACAGATGATTTGCAAGGTTGATAAAGAAAAGAAAAAAATTTTTTTTTTTTTTTTTTGGAGACAGGTCTCACTAAGTTGCTTAGGGCCTCACTAAATTACTCAGGCTGGCTTTGAACTCTTGATCCTCCTGCCTCAGCCTCCTGAACCACTGGGATTACAGGTGTGTGCCACCACCCAGCACAGAAAAGAGTTAAAAGGGAAGGGTAGGGGTACTTTTATCCTTATTTTCATGGATGGTCAAGCACCGGCTGGGGGTATAACTCAGTTGATAGAGTGCTTGCCTCACATGCATGAAGGCCCTGGGTTCAATCCCCCCTACCAAAAAAAAAAAGAAAAGAAAAAGAAAGAAAAAAAATAAATGGAATCACACACATATATACACGACATATAAAACATATCTACTTTAATCAAAAAGTGTTAAACTAGAGTCGGGCATGGTGGTGCATGCCTGTAATCCCAGCAGCTCAGGAGGCTGAGGAAGGAGGATCACGAGTTCAAAGGCAGCCTCAGCAAAAGCAAGGCCCTAAGCAACTCAGTGAGACCCTGTCTCTAAATAAAATACAAAATAGGACTGGGGATGGTCAGTGGTCAAGTTCCCCTGAGTTCAATCCCCAGTACCCCTCTCCCCCAGAAAAAGTGTTAAACTGTACTGGAATATCTAGTGAGAAAAGGGAGGAGAAGTGGGAGATCTGGACATGAACTATATCCTTTATCTCAAAAGTTTCGTTTTTTCTTTCTTTCTTCTGTGGTACTGAGGATTAAAACTAGGGCCTTGTATATTCGAGGCAAGCACTCCACCACTGACCTACATCCTCAGTCACAGATAATGTTTCACATTGATAAGTCAAAAAAATAGTGATTTGAGAACATTATTACATCATATCTGGGTAACCACTAGAAGACAGTTAAACAGGTTCCTTCCTGGGAGAGGTTGAGAGGAGTAGGGAAGGATACCACTAGGGACTGTTACTTTTCATTTTAAACTCATTGAAACTATTTTATTTTATCAAGGGTATTTCTTAAATTGATGATATTATTTAGAATAAAATAACTCCCCCTCCTTTTTTTTTTTTTTTTTTGGTACTGAGGACCAAATCCAGGGGTGCTTTACCACTGCAGCACATCCCTTATCTTTTTTTTTTTCCCCAGTACCAGGGATTGCACTCAGGGGCACTCAACCACTGAGCCCCATCCCCAGCCCTACTTTGTATTTTATTTAGAGACAGGGTCTCACTGAGTTGCTTAGGGCCTTGCTTTTGTTGAGGCTGGCTTTGAACTCATGATCCTTCTGCTTCAGCCTCCCAAGCTGCTGGGATGACAGGTGTGGGCCACTGCTCCCAGCTCCATTTGGGATTTCCCCAGGGACCAGAGGCTCTGTCTGCTACTGGAGAAAAGATTGCAGGGACTCTGTTTTCATGTTAGCCAGAGGTCATCAGAATGCAGCCCTCTTGAGATGTGGAAGTTGGGGGATTCCGGAGTATCTGTTCTACTCCAAAGGTTCTGAGAAATGGTCCTGACTATATCTTGCGAGTAACTAGCTGATCCCACACCATGGGCAGCTGTTTGGGTATTTCCATTCAAATCCCCGAAGAATTACTGCTTGCTTATTCTGTGTTCCTAAGCAAATGACCTCTTTCCCTTTCCCTGCCTCCCCTGAGTGTTCCCCAGGAGTTATTAGAGAGTGCCTACTTTCACCCAGGAGACCTCCCCAGGGGTGCTCAGAGCTGTGGTTACCAAACTCAGTGCCAGGTGGGAGCCCTGCAGAATGCTCCTCTCAGTAAGAAGAGAAGGGAGCACCAGAAAAGGGAGAACTGAAGCTCCCAGGAAAGTTCATTTTGTCCCTCTGTCTCCAGGCTGGGGTCTCCTTGAGAACCAAAGGCACAGAATAACTTTCTGGTTCAGGATGCCTGTTCCTATAAAAGTGCCCCCAATACACTCAGCCTCTAGCTTCTTAACTCCAAGAGCAGGGATTCTAGCATTGAGAGGTATATGAGAATCACATGGGTCAGGCTTGGTGGTGCATGGCTGTTATCTCAGAGGCTGGGAGGCTGAAGCAGGAGGATCAAATTCAAAGCCAACCTCCGTAATTTAGTGAGGCCCTAAGCAACTCAGTGAGACCCTAAGCAACTCAGTGAGACCCTGTCTCTAAATAAAACACACAAAAGGGCTGGGGATGTGGCTCAGTGGTTGAGTGTCCCTGAGTTCAATCCCAAGTACTCTCCCCCAACAAAAAAAAAAAATCGTGTAGGGTTCTGTTAAAATGCAGATTCTAAGATCCCCATCCCCAGAGTTTCTTATTAGGTCTGGGTGAGAGACGGGAAATCTGCATCTAAGGATGTATATCTAAATAATTCTGATACATTCAGTCCTGGGACTTGACTCTAGGAAATAATATCTTATTGCTTGTGCTAATAAAACCTATTGCTAAAAATATGGTCTTAAACATGATTATTCCCATTATTCAGTCATCATTAGTTGTCTTTAAGTAATTACATAAACGAATCCCTGCTGCCAAGCCTGGAAGAGAATTGCTCATGTTGAAGCAGTTTCAATAGCAATAAGTACTTGAGTTTAGGGCTCATATGTAAAGCTGTTTGCTTTCTCTGTCTGTGGCAGTTTACACCATCTCTGTTGAACAGGAGTCATCCAGGCCTCTCAAGTTACCTTATTATGAGGTGCTCTGGAGGGTGACTGCTTGATTCTCTAATCACCTTGCCCTGGCATGGATTAGGATCACAAAGAGCTCATAATCCAGGTACAACTTTAAAAAATATTTTGGGGTGTAGCTTTGCTTCTTTAATCATGCCCCCAAATGAGCCATTACTA
This sequence comes from Marmota marmota marmota, assembly GCF_001458135.2. Classification (NCBI taxonomy): domain Eukaryota; kingdom Metazoa; phylum Chordata; class Mammalia; order Rodentia; family Sciuridae; genus Marmota; species Marmota marmota. The sequence continues at coordinate 3,932,946 of NW_025999862.1, forward strand.
AGAATCCCTTTCCAAGGCTGGGGATGTGGCTCAAGTGGTAGCGCTCTTGCCTAGCGTGCATGAGGCACTAGGTTCGATTCTCAGAACCACATAAATGTGAAATGAAGATACTGTGTCCACCTAAAACTAAAGAAATAATAAATATTTTTTTTAAAAAAGAATTCTTTTCCACTAAGTAGAAGTCTCTAATGAACAGATGCTTCACAAACTTGTTCAAGGTAGTACAAAGATACTTCAGAAGAGTGAACCAAAAAAAAAATGGGAAACAGATGGGGAACTTAAGAAAGTGAACAAAGAAAACCCATTTCTTTAAAGGCTCTTTGTGGGTTTTTTAATTTTTGGGGGGGTGAGTACCGGAGATTGAACTCAGGGGCATTCAAACACTGAGCCTCATCCCCAGCCCTATTTTGTAGTTTTATTTAGAGACAGGGTCTCACTGAGTTGCTTAGTGCTTCTTCATTGCTGAGGCTGGCTTTGAACTCACGATCTTCCTGCCTCAGCCTCCCGAGTTGCTGGGATTTCAGGCGCGTGCCACCGTGCCTGTTTGACTTTTCTTTTTTGGAACTGGCAATAGAAACCAGGGGTTCTCATATTTGAGATAAGCACTTTGCCACTGAGGTATACCCCAGCCCAATTCTTTATGTTTTTAATTTTTTATTAATATTTTTAGCTGTAGATGGATACAATACCTTTATTTCATTTATTATTTATTTTTATGTGGTGCTGAGGATCAAACAAGGGCCTCTACCACTGAGCAACAGCCCCAGCCCGAGCTCTTTGCTTTTAACTATTGAGAAATTAAGATATTTTCAGTCTTTTGCTTTCCTTTTCCACTTTGTCTCTAATGTTCTGGAGTTTCCTAGAGTTCTGGACCGGGGACTTCAAACTTTCCCTAAAATTACTAGTCCTATGATCTCTCTCAACATTTTCAAGCTCAACATTTTCAACTAAGTCCAGGTCTAATTTGAGTTTGGCTTGAACAATTTTTCGCTCTTCTAATTCTGTGAGAAGGGACTGCTTAGTACTTAATTTTGTCTTATACTTCTCCTGTAACTTTTCAATTTCTTTCTGGAGAAGCGGGGTTTCTTCTTCATTATAATGATGCACCTACTGACATTTATCTTTAGGAAGCAAGATATTTGGGGGAATACACACAATCAAACTGCAAAAACAACTGTTCCATTTTACCAAAAAGGTTATGAAAATGTCCTTTGATGAAGCAAAGAAACTTCTTTGTGCATTTACAAATCTGGCTGGACTGGGCTCATCTCACAGCCTGGGATTCCCTCCAGTTTCTTCAGAATAACCTGTTCAAGAGCCTGCATCACTTCAAACAGGCAGTCTTGAAATGCAACGTAGATCCTAAACATGCAAGTTTATGGTGTGAAGCCAAAGAACTAGGCCCCATAGTCACTGGATCCACTGACATCTTAGTTACTTTTGCTGTCCTCAATTATGAAAACTTGTAGTGACCATGGTCGACCACATACAGGCTTCCCGCCACCTCCTTTAGGGGACCACAAGCTGCCAAGTAGGGGCAACACTGCTGGTTCCTCAATATTCCAGCTTGAATGACTTAACTTTTTTACAACTTGGTACACTCTAGCTCATCCTCAATGAATGAAAACTAAACTATTTTTTTTTCCCCCGAAAAGCTTGGGAATCTTTTATGTATAAGTAGAATGTAATTAGATTTTATGGCTTCTGCATACAGAAAGAAAGAAAGAAAGGGAAGAAAAAAAACAGATGAAGGATTAATTATTAAGCAGAGTCAAAACTCCTAAATGCAAAAGGACAATGTGTTCTTAATATAGTGCCACCTACAGAGCGGACAAGATTATTTGTTTTTTATCGTTGAATTTTTTCACATGATTGTACCATTTTCTTAGTATCCAAGCCTTTGGGTGAACGTTGAGAGTGTAAAATTCAAGCTGGGGCTGGGGCTCAGTGGTAGGGTGCTCGACTAGCATGCGTGGGGTGCTGGGTTCGATCCTCAGCACCACATAAATGAAAAATAAAGATATTGTGCCCACCTAAAACTAAAAAGTAAGCATTAAAAAAAGAGTGTAAAATTCATCTATATAAGTCAGATTACATCCGATTACAGAGGGTGATGTATCTTCTGATAACAAAACCTGACTTAGGGTGGTAACAGGAAAGACAAAGTGATTAAGATAACCAGTGGAGAAAAAATGAGGGTGATAATTCAGAAGGAAGTGGGGAAAGAGCTCTGTGCTGATAGAACTGGTGTGTGGCTCTGCTGATCCCGTCACATTCAGCAGTTCGCTGTCACCCAGCATGTCCTCAGGTTTATGAACTGTATTTTGAACCCCCCAGTCACACAGAATATATGTACGGCCTTTTTGTCATTTCCTATAGATTCAAAAAATGAATAGTGGGTCATGACCTTGCTGAGAACGAGACGACGGGCTTCAAATGTCGGGTTGGATTCTACGGGTTCCGCGAGGGAGAGTTTATGAAAGCTGTAAATTTTCTGGGATTTCTCCTTGACACATGGTTCCTGGTTGTTTTCCTGAATTTTTTCCCCCACCCTAAGTATTTTACTTCGAAAACTAATAATAGGGCTGGGGATGTGGCTCAAGTGGTAGCGTGCTCGCCTGTCATGCGTGCGGCCCGGGTTCGATCCTCAGCACCACATACAAAGATGTTGTGTCTGCCAATAACTAACTAAATAAATAAATATTTAAAAAAAAAAAGAAAACTAATAATAGGGGGTTGGGGGTGCAGCTCAGTGGTAGACCACATGAAGCCCAAGGACCTGGATTCCATTCCTACCACTGAAAACAAAACAAAACAAATGAACAACAACAACAAAAAAAACCCATCCAATCATCATGATCAAAAGTAATAATAAAAACAACAGGTGGCACACACCTGTAATCCCAGGGACTTGGGAGGCCAAGGTAGGAGGATTATAAATTTGAGGCCAGTCTTAACAACTTTGAGAGACCCAAGTAAAAAGGGCTGGGGCTGTAGCTTAGTTGGGTTCAATCCTAGTTAAACACACACACACACACACACACAAAATCAATTAAAAAAGAAAGAAAAGAAATTGATATAATGGGTTCCAATTAATTTTTCTCAAAGAGATTATTACATTTCCCTGGCTTTCAAAATGACCAAAAGGCCCATTTGTTGACTGGTATTACAATATGAACGTATCCATATATATAGCCAATGCCACATACTGCTAGAACCAGCAATTTAATTTTATAACACTCTGTTAGAAAGTATCATTATGGCCATACCATATTTTTCTGACTTTATAACTCATGATTTGTAACTGATAATGATAATCAAAAAACAGATATTCATTGAAGGTGACTATGGCATAAGTTAGAAACATTGCAACAGCCACTTATGGGCAAACTTTTAAATATATATATATCTCTACATTGGTATTATAATTAGTTTGGACAATTTTTTTTTAATATTCCCTTATTATTGCTTCTCTTTGGCTTAATGGCTTGTCAGCAAGTTTACCTGAGATGTAGCTATCCCTTCTCACAGTCTATTTAGGACATTCTTTCTTTTTTTTTTTTTTTTGGCACTGGGGATTGAACCCAGGGGTGCTTTATCACTGAGCCATATCCCCAGTCTTTATTGTTTTTTAATTTGATACAGGGTCTTGCTAAGTTGCTTAGGGCTTCACTAAGTTGCTGAGGCAGGCCTTGAATTTATGACCCTCCTGCCTCAGCTTTCCTGGTCACTGGGATTACAAGTGGATTACCACATGGTGTGTGCCACCATGCCTGGCAAAAAATGCATGTCCTTATGAAACCCTTCCTGTCACATGATTCAGGGAGAAACTGACAGAATGGGCTCAGATGGGATCTGAATAGAGATGAGCAAGATAGAAATAACCCAGAAATCCTGCTGAGTTTTAGGAGATTTCAACTACTTTCCTCAAGGAATTCTAAAAGAAAAGTCTCTCCTCCACTCAGTGTGCCCCATCCCCAAACAACAGCAAAGAACTGAGAGTGGCATTTTGTTTATTTAAAAATTTTCTTGCAGCGCTAAGGATTGAACCAAGGCAGGGCCTCATGAATGCTAGGCATGCACTCTACCACTGAGCTACACGTTCATTTTTGGTGCCAGGGATTGAACTCAGTGGCGCTTAACCACTGAGTCACATCCCAGCCTTTTTTATTTATTTATTTTTATTTATTTTGAGACAGGGTTTCACTAAGTTGCTTAGGGCCTTGCTAAATTGTTGAGGCTAGCCTCAAATTTGCGATCTTCCTGCCTTAGTTGCTAGGATTACAGGTCTGGGCCTCCACACCTAGCCATAATCTGTTCTTAATAACTAGGATATTCCAAATATGCCATGTGGAAGATCTTCAGATTTATATATAAATTTCAGCATTTTCCCCAGGCAATTGCAGGACTGACAGGTAATATGCAGTTTTCTGGTAATAGGCATTCAATATATATTATTGAGTAAGTGAATGAAGGAGTGGATGTAGTAAACAAATGAAGAATGTCTTTAGCTATTAATTGTCTAAATTTAGCAGGATATTGCAAAAAAGTTTGTGGCAAAGAAGCATTTCATTAGCTCAGTATTTGTCTTGATAATCGGTTTATGGGGTGATGGAAAGAGGAACAAAAGGTTATTTGAAGTAAATTTGTGGCTCTGATAGTCAGTAACTCTGGCCCAAACTCTACCATGTTGCCAGCACTTAGAAGTAAGTATTCTGAGCACAAGTATTTCATGTAAGATTTTGCAAACTTCACACAAAATCATGCCAATCGTTTAAGTGAGAGAGGGTCCCTAATTACATTTCAGCAACTTCACAGTAACAAACAACAACATTGAAACACATAGTTTTCGGCAGAGTTCAGGCAGATAAAGCAGTTTTTGTTAAAGAATCCAGCACTGCCAAGAAATCCAATATATTCTATGGCAAAATAATGATTAAAAATGTAATATTGCCATGACTTCAGACTCAATCAAAGCCAATGTGTACTAAGAAATGGGAAGATTCAGCCTCTGTTGTCACATTAGTTCCCTAAACCAACTTTCAACATCATCCGCTCTGCCATTCCTGACATGAAATAGTCTACTTAACAGTTCTCAAAGTGTTTCAGGGAACCTTGGGGCAACCATGGGGAGAAAGGAGTCTCATGGAATTATTTTATTATTTTCATGATAAAAAGATATTACCTTTTTCACTCTCATTCTCTTACAAAGGTACTATGGAATTTTCCAAAGGCTACATGACATGTTAAATCACAAGTTATGAGAGTCATGCTGTTAAGCCAAAATACAAAATATACCACTCACCACTGTTTCTTGTTTTGTTTTGTTTTGGAAAATAATGATTTTCATTAAAGGTCATGTTTAAATGTAGTGGGCTTATTATCATTTTATCATTAATTGTTAAAATTCAATTTAAATTTCAAATAGGGTACATATAGAAATATATAACCCACATAAACAAAAGCTCTTTGGTGTCTTTCTATCACGTTAAGTGCAAAGGAGCCTTAGGACCAAAACGTTTGAGAAGTACTCATCTTGAGAAGCAGCAAAATCTCAGAAGGCGGCTCTCAGAAGGAGCCATGATCAGGCAAGCAGTGTTTAGGGAACAGGCTATGTGAACAGAGGGCAGGACTAGAGAGCAGACAGTGAGATTTTCTACTGATAAAGACAAAGTCTTCTTTCAAAAAATATTTAGGTTTTAGTTGTAGTTAGACACAATACCTTTATTTATTTATTTATTTTTATGTGGTGATGAGGATCAAGCCCAGGGCCTCGCATATGCGAGGCGAGCGCTCTACCGCTGAGCCACAACCCCAGCCTCAAGATAAAGTCTTAAAAATATGAAAAGTCATTACAGACAGCAAATGACAAATAGCAGAGTACGTGATGGCTACTGGAATAACGACTGGTTTTAAGATCACTGCCTGTTATATTTGAATGTTATCTTTTGAAATCAAGTTGAATAAGAGCATCAGCAAGAAAAATTAAGATTTAAGACTCTTAGTGATCATATTCTCAAAGCTTAGCACACAGAAAGAGTTCAATAAGGAGTTGTTATATAAAGGAATAAATACATAAATGAAGTTGAATAAGGTTAGTAGGAAAGTAGCTATATCAAGAAAGGTTCATAACAAGAGGCGTTGTTCTAGAATAAGTTCTGAAGACAGTTGAGGAGATGAAGGTAGCTGAGGTGCAGTGCCCATCACTGTCTTCAAGAAACCTCCCTCCTGTTTTTGCTTCTTCTTGATCCTCCTTGATTTCCTTTTAAGGTCTGATGAAAGGATGTTATTAAATAACAATTATTTCATCTCAAGCTTAACACCCTAAACAAACATGACCTAAATAGAACTCTTGATTCTAATTCAGGTTCCCCATAGAAACATGCTTTGCCTGCAGACTTCAACTTAATATGATTCCTGATTATTTTCCTCTCATGCCCTGCATTTAACCCTTTAGCATATTGTGTTTCCACTTCCAAGATTCCACACTGATTTTATCCCCTTCTATCCCTACTTTCTCACCCTAGTGCAAACCACTTTTGACTCTTGGTTGGATTAATCTTTCTTATTTATTTATTTTGGTACTGAGGATTGCACCAAAGGTGCTTAACCACTGAGCCACATCCCCATCCCTTTTAATCTTGAGATACAGTCTCACTGAGCTGCTTAGGCCCTCACTAAGTTGCTGAGGCTGGCCTTGAATCTGCAATAGTCCTTCCTCAGCTTCCTGAGCTACTGTGATTACAAGTGTGCGCCACTGCACCCAGCTGAATTAATCTTAATAAAACCTAGTTTGTCTTCCTGATTCTCTGGTTTGCCCCTTAAAAGCCAGAATAGTTTAGTTTTCTTTAAAATTCCAAGCAGGTCTGGATTAAATTCCCAACACCACAAAAAATTAAACTAAAAATAAATGAAAAGGAGTGAGGGTTAGGGTTAGGGTTGAGTCCCAGGGTTCAAACCCAGCACCCCCCCCCCAAAAAAAAAAAGACTTGAAATTTTAAGTTGGGTGTGGTAGTGTGCACCTATAATCTCAGCTTTTGGAAAAACCATTTTAGTGCAGGAGTTTTAAAACAGCTTATGATCACAAGTTCAAGGTGAGCCTCAGCAATTTAATGAGGCCTTCAACAACTTAGCAACCCTGTCTCAAAATAAAGAAATAAAAAGTCCTGGAGCTATAGCCCGGTAGTAAAGTACCCCTGGATTCAATTCCCTCGTACTACAAATAAAATTATAAATAAATAAATAAAAACACCAAATTCTTTCCAAACCTTGTTCTAGCCTTGCACGCCCTGGAATGCTCTGCCCAAAATTATAAGGCTGCTTATTCACCCCATTAGTTCTCAACTCAGTGTCATATTCTGCCTACTCAAAGGCCTTTCTAGATCACCATAGCTAAAACAGCACCCTTCCCCAAAATGTCTACCATATCACTTGGTTTTCCTTGCTTAATAGCTCTTACCTGAAGTTATTCTGCATACTTGCTCCATGAGAGCAGGACCTCATTTATCTTTTAAATAAATATTTTTTATTATTTTTTTTTTTAAAGAGAGAGAGAGAATTTTAATATTTATTTTTTAGTTTTCGGCGGACACAACATCTTTGTATGTGGTGCTGAGGATCGAACCCGGGCCGCACGCATGCCAGGCGAGCGTGCTACCGCTTGAGCCACATCCCCAGCCCAATCTTGTTCACTAGTACACTCTATGCTTAGAAAAGTGAGAGTAGTTCCTGACCAATAATGGATTTTAATAAATATTAAATATTCAGTGAATTATACATTGCTGTTATACTCCAAAATTTTTTTCCTGGCAAATTGATCTCAAAGGAAAAATAAGGTAATTATCATGTATGTAAACATACATATATGCATGTTTGTGTATGTTATATATGTATATATGGATTTGGGGGGAGGGGTGGTGGGTATTGAACCCAGGGACACTTCATTATTGAACTACTCCCCAGTCCTTTTTTTTTATTTTGAGAGTCTCACCAAGTTGCCCAGGCTGCCTTTGAACTTGCTATCCTCATGCTTCAGCCTCTGGATTAAATCACCCTGGATGGCCAGAACACCTGAAATGCAACTCATGACTGGCATTATATATCAACTGGACAGTGCTTCTCTGTAATGACATCCTGTCCCTAGGCTTAATCCCCATCAAAAAGAAAAAAAAAAAAAATCAATTTTTTCATGAAAAACTTTTCCACAGATAAAAGTCCAAGCCCATGTAGTGAATTCCATCAAGTACCTTTTCTTTTTTTGGTACTGGGGATTGAACTCAGGGGTGGTTTCCCACCGAGCTACATCCCCAGCCCTTTTTATTTTTAATTTTGAGACAGCTACATTCCCAACCCCCAGTAAGTTGCTGAGGGTCTAAGTTGTCAAAGCTGGCCTTAAACTTTTGGTTCCTCTATCTCAATCTCCGAGTTGCTGTGATTCCAGTAATGTGCCACTGTGCCCAGGAGTGTGTGTGTGTGTATGTGTTATGGAATCTTTGTGCTGACCTAGTTCTAAGCTTTCAGAAGCAAATTAACAGGCAAGTCAACATATAGAGGTATTCTCCATATTAAATTTTACAACCAAGGTAAACTGGGATGCCATTTCAATTCTGTATTTCTTAAAATGACTAACATATTAATAATGATTAATTATGATATATATATTTTTCAACAGAGCTTAAAGATTTATAAATATAGCAGGATCCTCTGATGAGAAACTATAGCCTATAAGATTTTTTGGCACATAGTACAAGCTCAGTAAACATTTATTAAATGAATGGTATTTAGTGTTTTCTAACTGTAATATTTTTGGAGAAATATTCTTTGGCTTTAAATAAGCTAATATATTTGAGGGTGACAAAAATAAAACCATCTTTTAAAAAAGAAAATGGAAGCCTTTATTAGTTGAAATAAGTTCATTTATTATACTTCCAAGGTCTTCCCCCCCGCCCAATAATTGAGACAAACAAGCCATTTTATAACACTTTATAACAATATAACTTAGGGTTATTATTATTTTTTTTGCTACTGGGGACTGAACCCAGGGGTGCTTTACCACTGGGCTTTAGCTGCAGTCCTTTTTATTTTTTGAGATAGGGTCTAAATTGCTGAGACTGGACTTGAATTTTAGATCCTCCAGCCTCAGCCTCCCAAGTTACAGGTGTGTGTGCCACTGTGCCCAGTGTAACTTAATTTTTAGTATTTCCAAAAGGGAAAGATTTCATTGGGAATTTAGGAAAGAAAACATTTTAGTAAGAATTACTACAAGAAATTACTTTTTCAAACTTAATACAGTAACAGACTTGTCTCCCAGGTACATTACCAAGCAGTCCTCCTTGTAAGGAAATCTATCCAGTACTAGTCAACAAAGAATCTACATTAGAAACTGAGGCAGGAAATGTTTATACTTAAATAAAAAACAGGCAATCTAAAATACAAATTACATGTCACTTTAACAATGCAATTTACATAATTAGGCATAAATTATTAACTTATGCTACTTCAGGTCCTAACAAAGACTCGGGTGATATGAATGAATCTCATGCTCAAACTGCATTCATCTGGCTCTGGAGGTAAACATCACAATGGAATTGGGCCTGTTTGACTACAGGAAAAATCATTTTGATATTGCACATTTCCTTTCTTTAACAACAGGATTAAGTCAGGGCCATCTTAGTTCTGAATCTCTCCATTTTTGTTGGGAGAAGACTAACCATTTCTTTACTAAGTTCTAGTTCAACTTCTATTTCCTGGGCAGCCTCAGGGTGCCTTTCACAGTAATCAACAATAAATGTGTAATGTTCCAATGATGTTGCCAAATTTTCTAGCTCTTTCTTGGGATCTGTAGTGATGATTTTGCCATAGAGACGAGCAACTCGAAACTTAGCTAACATGGCAGGGCGAAGAACATCCTCCCCTATATGCTCAGGAAATACTTTATTTGGGTCTCTCAGGGAGTCTAAGAAGAGCTGGTAGTACTTCAGTGCTGACTTATTAAGATTATTTATTTTTTTTACAATGTGTGAATCAGGATCCCTTAGCTTGTCAGCAATGGCAACCTTCAAATCCATCATATCATAGTATGCATGTGCAATTTCAAACTGAATCTGTCTGTTTACCAACAGATAATACTGCGGATTCAGATCTACAATTAAGGGCTCTAGCATTGCTATTCTGCGTTTATGCATCTTGCACCGCCTCTCCATGTCAGTTTCAAAGAATGCAAGCACCTTGAACAGAGAACTGTGGTCTTGGACAACTTCAATATGGTCAGTGACATACCCATCAAACTGGAAGAACTCTTTTGCCTCAAAGACATAGTGCTGACCCAACAAGAAAAGTTCCCTGGCTTCTTCAAAATCTAAAGGTCTCAAATATCTCACTTTCTCTTCTACTGCAGAGATGGCATCACACAGTTCCCCGGTTCCAAACTGCACAGCTTTTTTCCTAATGTTCTCTTCCTCATCTAGCTCTTTTTTCCTTAAAGCTCTAAGTTCAGACTGTTTGTCAAGATCAAGCTCTCCTATATTGTCCTGAAAGAAAAAGATAGGTTATGGTTAAGTAGGTCACTTATCTCCAATTGTCAAATAAAACTTAAAGAGTAAAGAAAACTCTTTTACTTCTCAGCCTGGCTAAGGGAAGTATAATGTTTTTTTGTTTTCAATACTGGGAACAGAACTCAGGGCCTTGGTCATGCTAGGCAAGCATCCTACCCCTGAGCTATCTTACCAGTGAACAGGTATTATAATTTTAGATATTGTTTAATATAGTCTTTCAACTATATTAAAAATTAAAAAATGTGAAAAAAGAATGTAAAGAGATAAAACAGATAAACCACTTACATGTTCCTTATCCTCTCCAGGGAACTTAAAACTTATACACAGTTATGCTTCAAACAAGATTAATGCTGCAAATTTAAGTACTTTGAACATTGTGAAATATTATACACCTGTAATCCATTAGTATATTATTATTATTTTGTTTTGTAGTGCTGGCATTGAATCCAGGGCCTTACATAAGCTAGGCCAGTGCTCTACCACTGAGACACACCCCCAACCCCTATATTTATTTTTTAACATTGTAGTAAGACTGTAATCAATATCCTAAAAATCTTTCACAGGGATACCAAGAAGATTACTGATATATTTATGCTATAAGTTATTTAGTGAAATATATTACAGAGAAATGCTCTAAAAACACTAAAGTGAAGACAGTTAAATCTACCTTCACAAAGTCATCTGTGAAGGGGAATAACGACCACAAAAAGATTTAAGTATGCTGGGGCTTGGGGTGTAGTAGTAATGCAGTTGTAGTAGTAATGCAGCTCAGTAGTAATGCAGTTGCCTAGTATGTACAAAGCCCTGAGTTTGATGAAAGAAAGGAAGGGAGGGAAGGAGGAAGGAAGGACAGAAGAGAGGTAGGGAAGGAGGGAGGAGAGGTAAATTCTTCCTAACCAATAAAATTGAAAGTTAGAACCTGACATTGTCTACTTATCTTTCCAAAAACCTGACAAAGATTCGATGCTCTTGCTGTAAAGACATCAATCCTTCGAGGCCTGCTAGCTTCAGTCCCTTTCTAACCCACTTTGTCCTGTATTATACTTTCTCTTGCTTTGCCCCAAATTTACTTGGCTTCTGCTGCATCCCTTTGGATGCCAATCTCCAATACACCATAGAATTTTTTTTAATTTTTTTTTTTTTTTTTTTTTTTTTTTAGTTTTGGGTGGATACAATATCTTTATTTTACATTTATGTGGTGTTGAGGTTCGAACCCAGTGCCTCATTCATGCTAGGGGAGCGCTCTACCACTGAGCCAAAACCCCTGCCCTGCCATAGAATTTTTAAACACGCGTTTCAGCTCCTAGGAATGTGCTTTTTCCTTTCTCCAGGCTGGTATTTCCTACTCACGCCTGGAGGTTGCTTCCATTGGTATTTCTTCCTGTTGTGCCCTCTCATGGTATTTCTCTCTTTTATGGAACCGTGTCTATTTTTGTTCATTATAACATCCTTTGAACCTTGGACAATAACTGGCAGCAAGTTGGCATAAATAAATGCCTAACTGAAAAAAATTGTGCATGTTTTAAAGCTTGAAATGGAGGAAATGATTTTCAGATAAACACTCAGATGATCAAAGGATGAAGCTGAAGGTAAACAAACAAAAATGTCAATTAAGGAAAATGTGAGTAATTTAGTAGTGAGGCAAATATTTGAGTTTAAACTAACCAAATAAAAAGTTCTAGTTCCCAGGCTAGAAACAGCAACTCAGTGAAGGGTAAAAGTTAAAAAGTTTCAGCCGTAGTGCATGTCACTAGACATTATTACTTCAAATATAGGTCATAAGTCTCTAAATCTTATCTGTTCCCATATTCTCTGAGCTGTCTGCTTTCATTAGCCCACTCATGCTCTAATAGACCTTACAATCATCCTTTTCCAGTCTTCCTCACCTGACCAGAAGAAAGCTGACAGCTCTTTCTCTAAAAAAGGTAAAAGCTCACAGCTGTTCTCCCTATATCTCTTCTCTTCCTAATATACCTTATCTTTACTTTCTTCCTTTAAAATAATCTCATTTTTTCAAGATTGATGTTTCTGAGATATTCCAGGTTTATTAGTTTAGTTTTCTTTTGTCAGTAGTTTCACAAAGTTTTGTATTATTTACTATTAAAAAGGATGGTTTAATATACACAGAGAAAAACAAAAGCACAATAATTCCCCCAGTAAAGTCTGTGTATCTACTGAACAGACTGCATCCAAATAATTCATTTCATTTTCCTCTTTAGTGGTTAGGAACTAGGATACTCAGGGTTGAACCCATGGGCACTTTGCCATTGAGTTATATCCCCAGCCCTTTTCACTTTATTTAATTATTTAGTAAGTAAGTAAGTAAGTAAGTACCAGGGATTGAACCCAGGGGCACTTAACCACTGAGCCACATCCCCAGCCCTTTTTAATTTTATTAGTGACAGGGTCTCACTGAGCTGCTAAAGTTGCTGAGACTGGCTTTGAACTCTCTTGATCCTCCTGAGTCACTAGGATTATAGGTATGTGCCATCGTGCCTAGCCTTTTTACTTTATTTTGAGAGAGAGTCTCAAACAGTACCAAAATAAAACCAAACCAAACCAAACAAACAACAGAGATAAAATAAAGGAAAAAGATACTACAAAACAATTAGATACTTAAAACAATTGGGGATAACACAAAACAATTTAATTGACTTAGGAAGGGGCAAAAAAATTCTATGAAGTTTAAAAAAGGGAGAGAACATCTGTAAGGCAAAAAGAATTATTCATTCAATAATTACTTTTTAAAAAAATATTATTTTTAATGATGAACACAATATCTTTATTTATTTACTTTTACGTGGTGCTAAAGATTGAACACAGTGCCTCACTTGTGCAAGGCAAGCGCTCCACCACTGAGCCACAACTCTAGCCCAATCAGTAATTACTTTTTTTGGGGCTGGGATTGTGGCTCAGCGGTAGAGTGCTCACCTAGCATGGGTGGGACCCAGGTTTGATCCTCAGCACCACTTAAAAATAAAGGCATTGTGTTGTGTCCATCTACACCTAAAAAATAAATATTTAAAAAAAATAAAAATAAAAATAATTACTTTTTGAGAACCTATTATGCCTGAAGGCAATAATATAATACAAATATGATGCAGATTCTACTGCTCCGAGGAGCTTATATTCTAATGAATATTTATATTCATATAAATATATTTAACCATAAATCTGAAAAGGCAAGTCTGCATGAAAGAAGAGGTATTTAAGATAGGCCTTGGATGATGAATAATAATAGCAAAAAATAAATACAGAGCATTCTACGTGCCTTCCACAAACAACACACAGTGAGCCCAATGAGTACAGTCCTCACTGTGAGCTTTTACTTACATCCTACTCATTTTAGAAAGAAAAAGGCAACTTCTGGATTACCTGCATGGAAAGTTGGGCATTCTGCATGAGAGTCAAACAATATTTGATCCAGCATCTTGCTATTTCCCCTTTTCTTTGATGGTAAAGCTCTGGCACATCTCCTTCAGTTTCAGGAGCTAAAATTACACACAAGATTTGTCTAAGTTAATAATCACAATTGTAATTTTCATTGTGTATTCTTTTCTTCTTCTTCTTCTTTTTTTTTTTAAAGAGAGTGAGAGAGGGAGAGAATTTTAATATTTATTTTTTCAGTTATCGGCGGACACAACATCTTTGTTTTGTACGTGATGCTGAGGAACCCGGGCCACACGCATGCCAGGCGAGCGTGCTACCGCTTGAGCCACATCCCGAGCCCTATTCTTTTCTTCTTCTTTTTTTTTGGTGCTGGGGATTGAACCCAGGGCCTTGTGCATGTGAAGCAAGTACTCTATCAAGTGAGCTATATCCCCAGCATCCATATTCTTTTTTTTTAAAAAACATTTATTTATTTATTTATTTATAGTTATAAGTGGACACAATGTCTTTGTTTTTTACTTTATGTGGTGCTGAGGATAAAACCCAGTGCCTCACACATGCTAGGTGAGCGCTCTACCGCTGAGCCACAACTCTAGCACCCTGTATTCTTTTTTATATCATATATTTTTCTGACTATAAAATATCAGATTTTCACTGAAGCAGGGGGAAAATGAAAATTAAGGAAACAATATATATTGGATTTTCTTTTTTTTGACACTTGGGATGGAACCAAGGGGCACTTTACTAATAAGCTATAATCCCAGTCCTTTGTTTTATTTTTTATTTTGAGACAGGGTCTTGCTAACTTGCTTAGGGCCTCTCTAAGTTGCTGAGGCTGGACTTCATAACTTGCAACCCTCTTTCCCCAGCCTACTGAGTCATCAGGATTATAGGCATGCCACCACACCCAGCTTGTACACTGGATTTTGAACATAACTTTTTAATTCATACATTATACTAATAAAAGTTTATCCATATCATTATCAATCCCATAGCTTCATTTTAAAGTACATATTCTATACAATTAAATGAATATTTTATATTTTAACTATTCTAATATAGGGAATTGTTTCTAGTTCTTTACTATTTCTGATTTAAACATGAAAATCTATTTGCATAAATCTGTCTGGATTTTGGATTACTTCCTTAGAACGAATTCTTAAAATGGAATTTATTAGGTCAAAGATTTTACACAATTTTCAATGTTCTTAACAAATACTAGCAAATTATTTTGAACAACTATTCTAACCAAATATTTGCGGAGGCTCACAGAAAGCATTTTGAAAATATTGGACACTGCCTTTTTTTGCCCCCCAATCTTTCTTCTTTCTTTTCTTTTTCTTTAGCAGGGAGGGCTGGGGGCACTGGGGATGGAGCCAAGGGCTTTGTGTCTGTGCTAAGCACATGCTCTACCACTGAGCTCCACCTGCAGTCCTCAGAGCTTTCTACATTAAAAACAAATGATACCTCAGTGGTGGTTTAGCTGTTAATAATTTTTCTTTTGAGACAAGTGCTTTTTAAACTTCTACTAATCTATAATTAATCCAATATAGTAGTACATAAAGGGGAAAATCAACTATTAATTCGATAATTTGCATTTCTTTAACTCTTCAGAGCCTCTGTATTCTTCTAATCCACAATAAGAACACTCACTTGTAGGGCTGGGTTGTGGCTCAAGTGGTAGAGCACTCAACTAGCATGCATGAGGCACTGGGTTTGATCCTTAGCACCACATAAAAATAAAATAAAGGTATTGTGTCCACCCAGAACTAAAAATATGATATTTCAAAATCTAAAACCTTTTAGGTAGAGACTGTTAAATGTCAAATTAAACAAAATCAGAGGATAAACAAAATGGTGAATTTATTGCAAAACCTGTTAAATGACTCAAAAACACAGTTGTGATTTTTTAAATTTTTTT
The DNA here is from genome assembly GCF_001458135.2 of Marmota marmota marmota. Classification (NCBI taxonomy): domain Eukaryota; kingdom Metazoa; phylum Chordata; class Mammalia; order Rodentia; family Sciuridae; genus Marmota; species Marmota marmota. The sequence goes on from NW_025999862.1 coordinate 3,948,810, forward strand.
TTTTTTTTTTGGTACTGGGGATCAAACTCAGAGGTGCTTTACTGCTGAGTTATATCCCCAGCCCCTTTTGTTTCTTATTTTGACACAGGGTCTTGCTGAGTTGCTTAGAGTCTTGCTAAATTGCTGAGGCTGTCCTTGAACTTGGTATTCTCCTGGCTCAGCTTCCCAAGTTGTGGGTTACAGGCGTGTGCCATCACATCCAGCAATTGATTTTTTTTTTAGAGGTTATATAAAACACTATAATTAAAAAGACAGATATGAAAACACATCATTTATTTGTGTAGTATTCCTACCAAAAATGTAATCTTGATCTTGGCATAAGGAAACCTCAGACAAACCACAATTAATGGAAATCCTATGAAATTGGTCTATATTCTTAAAAAATATGATGTGATAAAAAACAAAGGCTAGCTGAACGTGGTGGCACACATCTGTAATCCCAGTGGCTCAGGAGGCTGAGTTCATGAGTTCAAAGCCAACCTCAGCAACTTAGCAAGGCCCCAAGCAATTTGGCAAGACAGTGTCTCAGAATAAAATATAAAAAAGAGCTGAGGGTGGCTGGGATATAGCTCAGTTGATAGAGTGCTTGCCTCATATGTACAAGACCCTGGGTTCAATCTCTAACACCACCAAAAAAAAAAAAAAAAAAAGAATATTATGGAGACAACTGATGAAATAGAAATAAACACTATAGATAAACAAACTATCAATGTTACAGTTCCTGAATTTGCTAACTGTTCTATGATTATGCAAAAAGATATTCTTGTTCTTAGGAAATACACAATGAAATAATAAAGGGATAAAGGAATTTAATGCAGGTGATCTCCTCACATGTTTCAGAGAGAAAAGGAAAATGGGACTATAATATTAAAATTAGTGAATTTAGGAGAGGCAGTACATGGTGGTTGTTTTGTTCTTGTAACTTTTCTAAAGTTTAAAATAATTTCAAAATAATAATTTTTAAGAAGCTATAATAAAACATGCACACATAAACTTACTATCTTCTGTGGCTGGAATCTTTCCAATTTGACCAAAAATAACATTAGCAGCTGATAAACAGTGCCTGGCCTCCATAAAGCATAGCTGTTGGGAAAATAAATAAGAACAAATATAACTATTGTATAGTTTCATTTGCAACTGATACTTACAAAAGTTTTTTAACATGGGAAAAACTATACTATTAGGTAAAATCCACCACTGAGGAGGTCCAGTATAATTGTTAAGAAGTATGAAAAATATATTATAGTATTATCAAGTAAATAGTTACCTCAGAGATTAAAGTAGCACTGTCCCAAACTCTTTAATAAAAACCCAAACTGGCTGAAAGATAACTGCAGCTTAAAAACTAGCTCTCCTCGCATAACCAGTACATATATATAGGGACAGCTATCACCCTAGACTCAAACTACCTCAGCAAGACCTTTTGGTTCAGTCTAAAAAGCCAAAGTTCCAGGTACAATAAATTCTTAGAACATTGACCATCTGTCAGAGAACTAAAGATTTAATTTTTATTAGATTTAGAGATCCCTTTACATCCTATAATCCAAAGGAAAAAGCAGATATTCTGATAGAAAGCGATTCCTGTCTCCTAAAATCTTTGTAATTTACAGACAATGAAGCTTCCCATTAAATTTTAAAGTCAATAGATTTTGACAAATAAACTGTTGAGAAATGCTTTACTAATAACTCTTTAACACTTAAAAGAGTTCATAATTCAAATATGGGCATGAAAATCTTCTCAAACATTTAAAAAAGATTTTGTTGTTAATGTAAACACTGCATTTGTCATGTAAGTCACAAGCTCACCCAGAAGAAATACAAAGTTAATACAGTCCAACTCTTAGTTGGAGGCCGCCATCATTAAATAGAGCGTGTACTTCATATTTGTAAATATGAAAGACATTTAATGGTTAGCTGTGACTTTAAAACCTCAGCATTAAATTCATCTCTCCATTATGGTGAACTCAGAAGATAACTTGGGAACAGTTGGGCAGCATGTATAATATTAGCCCAGCAACATCTGTACATCAAAATGTTGGTGTCAAATCTTGAAAGCCAAAAGAAAGTTACAATTTTTACGTAAAGAAACTTTAATTGTCCCTCTACTACCCCTCTATAGCCATCATTATCACTTTGGCTTTGTCCAGATTGGCTCCCTGTAAGCAACCACTGCCAGGATCAGTGAATGCCCTGTGCCCTCCAGATGGCTGGTAAATGTGGGACTTTAGCACCTGCCAGGTAGGGACTCACCGAAGAGCAAATACTCATCACTGGAACTGGGTGAAGATGATAATGACACAAATGACAACTGCATTTTAAAACATGGTTCAAATCCTCTTTTTAAAATATAACTTGGTTGTAACAAAAACTTACAGAACACTTTGGTAAAAAACAAAAGTGTGGGGTGAAAGAAGTGCTCATGGAAATCATTGCATGCTCCACGTAAGTAATGCTTAGCAACTTCAAATTCTTCAATCATACTTTACATTCATATCCAGATATCTTAGAACTATCAATATGTATGGAGTTTTAAGTATTAATTAAAATCATAGTGAGAATTTTAAAGTTGCTAAATAAAACAAACAAGGGGCCTTCAATAGCTATGCAAAAGGACTCACAAGCAGAGGCACTTTTTGATGATGTCCACAATGAGATGGATTCATGAGAATTAGGTTTAGCTGAATGCTCTGATATATATGCAGTAGCGTTACTTACACACTTGATCTTAGACCAAAGTCCTAGAAGCGATGCTGCAGTCACCACAGCCCTTTCTCTCCTGCTAATAGTTTTTCTGAATGAAATTCTGTGGGACAATACTTTAAACATAGGGCGCATTTTCAGAACCAACACTAACAAAAAGCTTAAAAAGGATAAAGGCCCCAGGGTAAGGTAGCAGGTAACCAAAGAAATGAACAGAAGGAACTCTGATAAGCAGAGAATTACCAAATTTCAGAGAGCCTTATGAATCAGAAATACAAATAAAAGTAATTTTTACTAAAATATTTTATTGAGGATGAATAAAAATCTGGTTGGGAAAAGTGTTTTAGCATTAGAAACTTAAGGACTAAAAAAGAAAAGGGTCCATTAAGAGTACATCAACATGGTTGTGAGCAATTCTGAAAAACAACTAAGAAGTCTAAATTTGTCCCTGGGTAACAGTCCAGAGGTGTGTCAGAAAACGTGGAGCTCTGGAACTCAGCAGAGATATTATTATAGAGGAGTTAATTCTAAAAAATAACTGAAATGTATCACATGCTTTTATCAAAGCCCACATTTAACAGTCAACTTCCTCAGACAAATTCTCATAGTTATAAGATTACCATTACATAAAGATAAAGTTATAATATAACAAGATAAAATCTGCAATTTAAGGTAACATATCATTAAAGTGAATTGAAATAGAATGCCTATATAAAAAATTGGTCTTAGATAACTCATATTTTGGGGGCTAGCAACATGAAAGACAATGATAAAACTCATTATAAGACTCAAAAAAAATTCATGCAACAAAAGCTACAGTATTTTAATACACTAGCAAAGAGGACTGTATTTTTCTGTCCAATTTTACATCATAAAATGTAAGCTACCTGGGCTAGGGATGTGGCTCAGGGGTAGCATTCTTGCCTACCATGTACAAGGCCCTGGGTTTGATCCCCAGTACCACAAATACATAAAATGCAAGCTAACTGTTTTTGAAAGATGTGTACTATTGGTTTTACATTTATGCTCACTATTAGTCTGTTAGATAACTATCAAGCTTACCTTATTAATATAAAATTGTGATAAAGTAGCAGCATTAATAGCCCACTCCATAGGATGGTAGGCATTATGCTCAAGCTGGCGTTTTAGTGTGCTGTGGCAATAATGAGCAGCCTTCTCAAACATTTCCATATGCTGGTAGACTTGAGCCAGGTAATATAGATTATGAGTATAAACCTTCTCAAATCTGTGAAAAAAAAATTAATATTCTCATAATGGCTTATAGTTTATTTAGTAAATTTCATATATATTTATCTTGATCCTTTCACCAACACTTTGAGTTATGTTTGATTCTTGTATCTACTTGACAGTTGAGGAAACTGAGTCTCAGATATGAACTAGATCAAAGTTATGTTACACATAACATGTAAGTGGCAAATGGAAGTTTTATTCACATCAGAATCCACACTCTGCAACCTTGATAAATGCCTCAAGTAGCAAACATTGTGCTTTTTTTGAATAGTCACTTTATGTGGAAATATCTGCGATTTCTAAATTTACTAACCTTTTTGATCTCTCTTGTTCGGTAAGTTTTTCTTCTTCAGGAAGAAAATGCTCTGTAGGATCAAGAGGAGGACTCCCAATCTATGAACAACATTAAAGAAGGAAAAAATTTTAAACATTTTAAACACCTACCGCCCTCTTCTGGAGGAACTGGAAATATCCATTTCTAAAAGCTCAACATAGGCAGCATGGTAGCTAGCCTATGCCTGTAATTCCAGTTATTTATGAGGCCGAGTTAGGAAAAACACAAATTTGAGGCCAACCTAAGCAATTCAGTGGAAACCTGTCTCAAAATAAAATTTAAAAGGGCTGGGGGTGTAGCTCAGTGGTAGTGCTCGCCTGGCATGCAAGAGGCTCTGAATTCAATCTACAACCTCCCTGCAAAAGCTCAACACACCTTACATCTCATTTTTTATTAGTTCATTTTCATGTTACCCATAAAATCATTTTCTTAACCATAGTATCCAAGAGTCAAACAAATAAAAGATTGCCTAACAGCTCCTGCTTGGAAAAAATTTCAATTGCTACTGCAGTAAAACTGAAAATATGAAATAAATCCAATTTGCTTTTTAGAGATGTATTTCTTTTTCTTTTCTTTCATTTTTTCTCCTTCTTTTTTGAGTCATGATATAGCTATGTTGACAGGCTGACTCAAACACCTGGCCTCAACAATCTTCCCATTTAAGCCTCCAAACAGTGGGATTATAGGAAGGTGCTACCACCCGTAGGCTTAAGATGTATAGTTATTTAAGTATTTTAAATCTTAATTTTTATCTAGTAAAAAGGCACTTTAAAAAACATAATAATTTCCATTTGCACAAATAAAATTTTTTAAATTAAAAAAAAAAAAACCTACATAAACTGGGCATGGTAGCACATGCCTGTAATCATAGTGATAAGGAAGGCCAAGGAGAAGGATTATGAGCTCAAGGCCAGTCTCAGCAATTTAGTGAGACCCTGTCTCAAAATAACAAATGAAAAGGGTGCTCATTTCAGCAGCACATATACTGAAACCTGGAATGATATAGAGAAGAGTAGCATGTTCTCTGTGCAAGGATGAGACACAAATTCTGAAGTATTCCATGTTTTTATGAAGCAAACTGTACTATATGCATTTATGAAAATGTCAAAATAAACCACACTATTTTATATAGCTGTTATGTTCTAATAAATATTTTTAAATAAATTAAATAAAAAAACATAAAAAAATAAAAGTAATAAAATTAAAAGGGGTGTGGTTCAGTGGCAAAGTCTCTGGGTTCAATCCCCAGTATCTCAAAACAAACAAATGAAAAATCAGTACCTACTTTATAAGGGTGTCTTCAGGACCCTTCATTTACAATATGATCTTAAGTATTCCATAAGAGCAGAGCTGCTAACCTCTGCCTCATTCTATGAAGGGAGTCCTATCTACAAGTTCAACCTTGTTTTGTTTTGCTTATGGTGCTGGGGACTGATCCCCAAGCCTCACACAGGCTAAACATCTCACTCTACCACTGAGCTACACCCTCAGGACCCCATCCTTGCTTTTAACTGAATTCATTAAACTCCAAAGCTGCAATGCTTTCCATAAAATATGAGATCTTAAACTTTGACATAAACACTAGAAGCATCACAGCTTGGGCTCCTTGAACACAGGAAAATAAAAACCAAGATAGGAAGCAAGGCCAAGGCAGATACAACTGAAAAGTAGTTCAGAAATCCCCTCAACAGTTCTGAGGGCTATTTAATAAGCTCCTCCCCATCCAGATGAAGGGAATTAATCAATGTGTTACTTTATGTGTCTACTTCACCAATATGGCTCACACTTCATATGTAACACGAACAGTCAACTCAGTCACTTTTCAACTCAAATAGGAGTATAACCAAAGATAGAGTTTTGCTATGTGTTATGCTTCCACATTTACACTATTCTTATTTTTTTTTGTTTGTTTTTGCATTTTTGGTACTGGGACTTTAACTAGTTTTAAACAAAATACTATAGGTGCTTGGTATCCTTATATTATACACAATTTCAGGTATGAGAATGTGAGATTAAAGCATGAAAGGAACCCAGGCACAGTGGTGCACACCTGTAATTCCAGTGACTCAGTAAGCTGAGGCAGGAGGATAGCAAGTTCAATGACAGCCTCAGCAATTTAGTGAGGCCCTAAGCAACTTAGTGAGACCCTGTCTCAATATTTAAAAAATAAATAAAAAGGGCTGCAGATGTAGCTCAGTGGTAACCCAGTTGTTCTGGGTTCAATTCCCAGTACCAAAAAAAAAAAAAAAAAAAACAATGAAAGAAAGAAAAAAGTGAATCAGTAAGATTTGATGATCAATTGGATAGAGCATGAGGAAAAGAGAAGTCTCCAAAGTTTTTAGGTTTCAACAACTGAAAGAAACTGGTGTCTGCAGCAAGAGAAAATGGGTAGTGGTGGGAATCAGATTATCAAGAAACTACTTTCAAACAGTAGTCTTAGAAATGCCTACTCCACAAAAAATGCAAATGTCAGCTTGGTATGTCGGTGTACACCTGTAATCCCAGTTACTTGGGAAACAGGAGGATCTCGAATTTGAATTCTAGGTCAGCCTGGGCAACACAGCAAGACCCCATTCCCAAAGAGAAAAAAAATATATAATAAAGAAAGCATATTGGCAGAGTATAAAATCAGATAGGTAAAGCTGGAGATAAATAAAATTTATGATTCATCAGCAGAAAATATTTGTAATGAATGTACATGGAAAAAGGAGGGAGGTCCAAGGACTGAACTTTGGGTACTCTAGTGTTCACAGGTTGAGGAAATGAAGAAACATTAAAGATCTAAAAGAAAAATGGGCAGTATGCTCCTAGAAACCAAGTACAAAAAGTGTTTCAAGGAAGACTGGTCAACTCTGCCAAAGGTTTATGATGAGTCAAATAAAATGAAAATAAAAATTTACAATGAATGTAGCAACCATGTGGTGAACTTGAAAAGGTAGTGATTCATAACTGTGAGAAACCTCAAAATATCTCTGGTTATTTAAAGGAATGTCACAAATAACCTAAAAACAAAATTAACTAAAATGTATTTTAATTAAAAAAAGAGACTACCAACTTTTAGAAGGCAAAAGTTTATTGAAGACTATAATTAATCTATTAGAATTTCTGTACATAAAATTTCTTAGGAATGTTGGCATATCCCTGTAATCCTAATGACTTGAGAGCCTAGGCAGAAGAGTCCCAAGTTTGAGGAACAGCCTCACAATAAAAAATAGAAAAACTGGGAATATAGTTCAGTGGTAGAGCAACCCCGGGCTCAATTCCCAGTAGTGCACACGCATGCACATACATGTTTTTGTTTTTTGTTTTGGTACCAGAGATTGAACCCAGAGGTGCTTTACCGCTGAGCCACAACCCTAGCCCTTTTTATTTTTAATTTTGAGACAGATTCTCACTAAGTTGCTTATGGCCTCACTAAGTTGCTGAGGCTGGCTTTGAACTTGCAAGCCTCCTGCCCCAGTCTCCTCAACCACTGGGATTATAGGTGTATGCCACCACATCTGGCTCACACACACATAAGTTCTTAAATGGAAGCTATGTGTCTACTAACTATAATTTTACTAACTTAGGTTATCAGAAACTTTTATACCCTTCGGTAGTCAAGCATTCTGATGGCTGAATTTAGCAAACACATTTTTGTAAAATTTTTTTTTACCTGTTGGGGTTTGAACCCAGGGCCTTGTACATGCTAGGCAAGCAAACGACCACTGAATTACATCCTAAGCATGTTTAGTCTTTTATGTGGTACATTCTTCAATGAAAGAAGAACTTTTTACTAATGGATTATTAAAAATTTTTATTTTAATTGTCAATGGATCTTTTATTTTATTTATTTATAAGCAGTGCTGAGGATCGAATCCAGGGCCTCATACATGCCAGGCAAGCACTCTACCACTGAGCCACAACTCCAACCCATTAATGGATTTTTAAAGCACATCACTAACAAAGAGCAAGCAACAGAAAATATTGTGCCTAGTAATTTCTTATATTAAAAAGTTTATTTAGGGGCTGGGGATGTGGCTCAAGTGGTAGCGCGCTCGCCTGGCATGCGTGCGGCCCGGGTTCAATCCTCAGCACCACATACAGCAAATATGTTGTGTCCGCCGAAAACTAAAAAATAAATATTAAAAATTCTCTCACTCTCTTAAAAAAAAAAAAAAAAAAAAGTTTATTTAGGAAACAGTGGTTTCTCACCTTTGCAGGGCTGTGAGCTCCTCAAGTGTGAGTTTTCAACCTAAGTTCCCCAGAGCCCTAAGTCCTACAGCATCTATTTGTACTACCATGATGGGGAGGAAGGAAGGAATCTGCAGTAGATTGGGTGAAGGGTCCTTTCTAACCCACATTTTTTTTTTTTTTTTTAGCTGGGGATCTTATTAACTTTCCCAAGCTAGTCTTGAACTCCTGGGCTTAAGGAATCTTGCCTCAGCCTCCCAAGTTAGCTACAATTACAGACACACATCACCATTCCCAACTTTGAACTGCTTATTAAATAGTTTTCATATACTGCATTTCAGAATGATTTTAAAAAAAAAGGAAATATTGGAAAAAATACCGTTCTGAAGCAGTGTCTCAAAGTACAGGTCTTAGATTAGCAGTATAAGCATCATAGAGGACCTGATTAAAAATGCAAATTCTTAGGTTGGGGATACAGCTCAGTGGTAGAGCACATGGCCCTGGGGTCAATCACTGGAAAAAGAAAATTCTCAGGCCCCATCCCCAAACTACTGGCAGCTCAACTTGCTGAGTTTTAATAAGCCCTCCAGGTGATTCTATGCATGCTAACCACTAAGAACCACTACCTCAAAAATTTCAGATATTTGGCTCAAGTAGTTCTTGTTTGCTTTCCTTTAAGCACAGCTATTTGCAGTGGAAACAAATAGAATTTTTAGATTAAAAATACAAAAATATGCAAATAGTATTTAGGATAATACTAGAATATTTCCTGTATAATTGTATTTTGCCATTATATTCTATCTAAGGATTGATTGATTGATTTTGTGGTACTTAGGATTGAACCCAGGGGCATTTTACCACTGAGCTAAATCCCCAGCCCTTTCTTATTTTTTATTTTGAAACGAGGTCTCCCTAATTTGCTGATGCTGACCTTGAATTTGCCAACTTCCTAACTCGAGTAGCTAGACGTATGCATGCACCAAGCCCGACTAACCAAGGATTAGTTTTTTTTGTTTTTTTTTTTTAATATTTATTTTTTAGTTTTCGGCGGACACATCATCTTTGGAGAGAGAGAGAGAGAGTTTTTCAATATTTATTTTTTAGTTTCCAGCAGACACATCATCTTTGTTTGTATGTGGTGCTGAGGATTGAACCCGGGCCGCATGCATGCCAGGCGAGCGCGCTACCGCTTGAGCCACATCCCCAGCCCCCCAAGGATTAGTTTTTAAATCCCCAAGACTATCATGTTTCAGCTATTAGATGGATTCTCAGACAGCTTTATAAAGAAGTTCCTGGATACACTAAAAAGTCATACCAATATTTTGAATGAGGAATTCTTAAATCAATTTTTAGCCAGTTTCAATCAAAACTTAAAAAACTATGACATGTAACATACCTCTTTCATATATTGATTATATAGTGCTTCTGATGATTCCAGGTAAGCCTGTGCAGTTTCAATTTCTTCTCTTTCAGACCACAAAATACCCAAGTTATTCTGGAAAATACAGAAAAGAAAAACAATGATGAGACTTCCAATTAAAGTAATTACATAGTTTCAAAATTAACCAATCAAATAGTACTGGAGTTTGATTAACAATGGATTAGTTACTCATAATACTATCAACCATATGTAGTGTAGAGGACAACTGTTTAAGATGGACACCCAATGACCACTGCCTCCTAGTATTCATATTCATGCCCTTGTGTAATCTTTTCTCCTTGAGTATGGACTGGATTTAGTGACTTATTTCTAATGAATAGAATATAACAGAAATGATGGAAAGTTACTTCTAAGACTAGGCTTTGAAGTATTGTGACATCCATCTTGTATTTTTCTTGCTTGCTCTCTTTCAGGAAGGCCAAGCTACTTGGGAGGTGGAAGAAGAGGATTACATGTGCAAGGCCAGCCATGGCAACTTAATGAGACCCTCACTTAAAAAAAAAAAAAAAAAAACAAGAGGGGCTGGGGCTGTAGCTCAGTGGTAGAGTGCTTCCCTAGCACAGGGGAGGTACTAGGTTTGATCCTCAGCACCACATAAAAAAATAAATAAAAATAAAGTTATAAAAATATAAATAAAGTTATAAAATAAAGTTGTTAATAGAAAAAATACTCATAAAAAAATCCCAACATTTGGGGATGTAGCTCAGTGTACAGTGTCCGGGTTCAATCTCTAGTACCACCAAAAAAAGAAAAAGAAATGCATATGGAAAGGATTGAGAAAGGTCACAGTCTAAAGCATTCAGACAAAAAGCCAGTGAGGAATTAAATTCTGCCAACAACCATACAAATAAGTTGGAAGTAGACCCTTCCCCTAGTAAGCGTCTTCAAGTGGGCCCTGACAGGTCAACAATGTGATGAGGAATACTTAGCTAAGCTGTGCCAAGATCCCTAAGATAACAGAGACCAAGATGAACCTGAGGGCTGCGGTGCAGCTCAGTGGTAGAACACTCGCCTAGCACAGTGAGGCCCTGAATTCAATCCCCAAGTACTGCAAAAACAAAGATGAACCAGAAATATACAATACTTTCAAAGGAAAAACAAACAAACAAACAAAAAATAAATAAATAAAACCTCAAAATACTACAACTTCCTCCAGAGATCACTTAAATATTTTATTTATTTAAACATTCTTGCTGGGCACAATGGTACACTTCTGTAATCCCAACTACTCAGTAAGCTGAGCCAGGAGAATTACAAGTTCAAGGACAGCCTCAGAAACTTAGTGAGACCCTGCCTCAAAATAAAAAATATACCTGTAATCCCAGTGGGAGGCTGAGGCAGGAGGATCATGAGTTCAAAGCCTGCCTCAGCAAAAGTGAGGAGCTAAGCAACTCAGTGAGACCCTGTCTCTAATTCCCAGTATAGGAAAAAAAAATTCTGAAGATGCTATATGCTTTTTCTCACCAGTTAAGTCAGATTTCTAACGTTTACCATTTCAAACAATACAGCATTTTGTGTTTCCAGAGAGTTCTTAAAAAATTATGTTCTGTATGGAATATGATATATCAAGAGCTATGTAATGTTTTGAACAATAATAAAAAAAATTTATGTTCTGTAATTGTACCCTATCAATATTGATGGCTTTTTAATTTTAATTTCACCAACTTACTTTTCCTACCATAAAAGCTAAGGAGTTGACTGGATTTGGGATTCTATCCTAAATAACATTTTAAAATCATTTTCTTCATTTCCTGCTACATGATTCCTTTTTAATTAGGCTCTACAAAGCAAACCTGGACTGTTTACATGCTGAGAACTCAATACTGAAGACAAAGCTCTCTTTAGACAATTAGGTTAGACTGACTCCCATCCCCTGGGACAGTCCTTTAGACACAAGGTATTTCTGAGGCTGTTTCTTCCATCTTTGTTACTTCTCTAGGGGAGGGAACAGGATAAAGAAATAGTTTCTAATGCAGAAATTCTTAACCTTGGGCCTATGGACCTCCAAGGAATCCATGAAGAGAAGAAAGAGCCTATGAATTTTAATAGAGAAAAATAGGTGCTGCACACCTCTTATATCAGCTATTCCTGAATACCAGCTCCTTGGAAAATTGAGGCAGGAAAATCCCAAGTTCAAGGCCAGTAAGGGTAACTTAATGAGTTTCTGTTTCAGAATAAAAATAAAAAGAGATGGGATGTGGTAGAGCTCGTACCTAGCATGTGTGAAGTCCTGGGTTCAACCCCCAGTACTGCTAATAAATAAAAAAGTAAAAGAAAATACAATATATATTAATAATATTACATTAGGGAAGATTCCTAATTCTAATTCTTTGTTTGAAATATTGAAGCAAGTTTTAAATGTTTATTAAGGTTTTAGGTTATATGGTTAGAGGAAAATTCAAATAACAGGTTTTGTTTCAATTCAATGTTTTGTGAATTTCATTAGATCATTCATCCATTCAAATATTATTTAGAATATGCCTACTATATGTCATGTACTGGGCTATAAATAGTGAACAAAAAGAGTGGATTCCTTGTTATCATATGGCTTTTAATTTTACTGGACCATAATAAAATATAATTTACACAACTTCTTTCTAAACTTTGATATTTTTCTTAAATCCTACTTACCATATGATCAATTGTGGTAAATGTTTCCTGGATCACAAATATTATGAACTATAACTTCTGGATGAATGGTTTGCAAGTCTATGCAAAGTACCTGATACATTGCATGTGTGACTAGTTTGAACATATTTATATTTTATTTCATTTTTACTTATTTTGGTGATGCTTGGGACAGAACCCAGGGCTTAGTGCACGCTAGAGACTGGCTCTGCCACCGAATTAAACTACATCCTCAGCCCCATATTCATATTTTAAAAGTGTTATGCTCCCAATGCAGAATGTAAAAACTGTTTGATTTACCTTTTTTTTTTGGTACTGGAGATTGGATTGAACCCAAGAATGCTTTCCTACTAAGCAACATACCAATCCTTTTTAATTTATCTTGCTAATTGCTGAAGCTGGCCTCAAACTTGCTGTGATACTCCTGCCTCAGCTTCCCATGTCTTTGGGATTACAGGCCTGCATCACAGCACTCTGCAGTTACTTCTTTTTATCGGGGTGGGTGGATAGTACTAGGAATTGAATCCAGGGATGTTTAACCACTGAATCTTCCCCCAGCCCTTTTTATTTTTGTTTTATTTATTTTGAGACAGAGTCTCAAAAGTTGCTTAGGGCCTCATTAAACTGCTGAGGCTGGTTTTGAACTTGCAATATTCCTGCCTCAGCCTCCTGAGTCGCTGGGATTACAGATAGATACAAGCCACCATGCCTGGCTCAGATTTATTTCTTAATAAACCATGTACCAAATAAATGAAATATAGATAAGTTTGGACAAAAATGGTCCATAGAAAGTTATTAAAATGAGGTGATTCTTGAGATCTATTCTGAAGAATGAGTAGGAATTCCTTGGAGAACATGGTAAGGAGAAACCGACGGCGGTGGGGTACCTGGGATTGAACTCAGGGGCACTTGACTGCTGAGTCACATTATCCAGCCCTATTTTGTATTTTACTTAGAGACAGGGTCTCACTGAGTTGCTTAGGGCCTCGCTTTTGCTGAGGCTGGCTTTGAACTCTTCCTGCCTCAGTCTCCAGAGCAGCTGGGATTATAGGCATCAAACTACCACTACCGGCTGACATTTTGTTTTGAATTTTTTTTTTTTTTAAAGAGAGAGAGAGAGAGAGAGAGGGAGGGAGAGAGAGAATTTTTTTAGTATTTATTTTTTAGTTATTGGCAGACACAACATCTTTGTTTGTATGTGGTGCTGAGGATTGAACCCGGGCCGCACGCATGCCAGGCGAGCGCGCTACCGCTTGAGCCACATCCCCAGCCCTTGTTTTGAATTAAGAGCAGAACTCTGGGGCTCCCTTCAGCAGTACATATTGAAATGATACAGAGAAGATTAACATGGCCACTGCGCATGTTAATTAACATGGAATTCGTGAAGCATTCCATATTTTTAATAAAATTATGGCATTTGCAGGTAAATGGATGGAAATGGAGAATATAATGCTAAGCAAAGTAAGCCAATCCCAAAAAACTAAAAGCTGAATGTTCTCTTTGATAAGTGGATGCTGATCCATAATGGGGAGGCGGAGTAGGGAAAATGGAGAAACTCTGATTTCGCAAAGGGGAGAGAGGGAAGGGGGCATGGGGGCAGGAACAATGGTGGAATGAGATGGAATCATTACCCTAGGTACATGTATGACTGTACATGTGGTGTGACTCTACATCATGTAAAACCAGAGAAAGGAAGAGTTTGCTCCATTTGTGTACAATGAATCATGTATAACTGTATCTACTATCATGTATAACTAATTAGAACAAATATGATGATGATGATAATGATTTTGGTATAGGGGGTGAACCCAGAGGTGCTTAACCACTGAACCACACCCCCAGCCTTTTTTATTTTTTATTTTGAGATAAGGTCTAAGTTACTTAGGGCCTAAATTACAGAGGCTGGCTTTGAATTTGGGATTCTCCTGCAACAGCCGCCAGAGTCGCTGAGATTACAGGTGTGTGCACGGTGCCTGGCGAGAAGAGTTTAAGATTTAAATTACTTTGGAGCCAGGAATGGTGGTGTATACACCTGTAATCCTAGCGACGTGGGAGGCTGAGGCAGGAGAATAGCAAGTTCAAAGTTAAGTCTCAACAACTTGGTGAGTCCTTGCCTCAAAATAAAAAAATAAAATAAAAAAGGGAAGGCGGACTGGGGATGTAGCTCAGTGATAAAAGCTCCTGGATTCAATCCCTAGTAGCACAATTTAAAATAAATAAATAAGTAAATAATAAGTTAATTCGGATTTTTTCTTAGTTGAACGAAAACAAAAACTCGAGAGTTTTAAAAAAAACGCATTACAATGAAGGGGTTTTAGAAACCGATGCTTTGCCCACAATTAAGTAGCAAATAAATGATGAGTGGACGATGGGGGTGGAGAGGAGTTTGGATGCCGACGGTGGGAGATCTAGATACAACGCAATAAATCCTTAAGAGTTTCTTGAAGGCCAAAAAGCTCCTGTCTGGGACTCATCCCAAAGCTTCAAAAACATGGGGGGAAACGGCGTCTAAAGACCCCTGCCCTCCCTCGGTCATGGCCACCGCGGGAGCTCCTCCCCCCCCTCGCCTTTTGCGGTCCCCCCGGGGCCAGTGCTGGCAGCACAGCGGCGGCCCGGATCGCTCGCTCGCTCGCTCGCTCGCTCTCACCTGCGCCTGGATGTACAGCGAGATGCAGTCGTGCGAGAGCCGGTACCTGCGCAGCAGTCTCAGGCACTTCACCAGGTGCTCCTCCCCCGCCGACAGCTCCTCCGTGTCGATGTGGTTCACCCCCAGGTGGAACTCGATCACCGCCAGCCTCACCGCCCGCTGGGCGACGGGCCCCTCGGCCTCCACGACCTCCGTGGGC
>NW_025999862.1:3964194-4037633 GCF_001458135.2 Marmota marmota marmota
CGTGGGCAGCCCCAGGGCGTGGTCACCCTCGCCCAAGCCGTCCTCGGCCTGAGGCCGCTCATCCTCGTCCTCAGGCGCTGGGCCGAGCAGCGCCTTGACCTCTTCCAGCAGTGCTCGGGCGCTGTATTTCGACTTGTACGGCTCTTTCTCTGGGTTTTTATGCAGTTCCACCCGCGACAGGGCCAGAGCCGCCTGGAATTTCTCACGAATTTCGACACGCGGAAGGCTCGCCATAGCGGCCTCCTCAGCCTGGGATCGCTCAGGGCTTGGAGTTGGGACTCCCGCCTTCTTTATGCTTTGCGACACTTCACTTACGGCCCCCGGAAAGTCCGGCAGCTGGGGAACGGTAACCAATGAAGTTCTTCAAGGGAAGCGCAATATGTGGCTCTGACCAATGGGAAGGCGTTTTGGCCAACACAGTAACCGTCGTCGTGGAGATAAAGTTGCCTATGAGGATTACCCCACCTCCTGCAGTATGAATTCTCTTGCTTCACATTATGAAGATGTACGTACAGTGCATATGAAATGTTTAATATCGTCTTACTTTAACGAAACATTTCGGCTGTCTATTCACATTAACTGATATAAGTTGAAAGGCAGGAACCTTTGAACATTAGTGGATAAAAATTTCTTTTAGAAAACCTCTAGAAGTGGCCAGGTGCTTTGGCGCACGCATGTCTGTGATCCTAGTGACTTGGGAGGAAGGGCAGGAGGATCACAAGTTCGAGGCCAACCCGGGCAAACTAGTAAGGCTGTCTCAAAAAATAAGAAGAGGAATGAAGCTCAGTAGTAAAGCACCCCTGGGTTCAATCCCCAGTACCAAAAATGAAAAAAAAAAAATGTTGAAAATCCGCAGATTTATGAAGGAAGGTTTGCATTTATTTATGTTTTAGTGTTGGGGATTGAACCTAGGGGTAGGGGTATTCTAGCACTGAGCTAGAATACCCTTTTTTTGGGGGGTGGGGGGGGGGTGGGGCAGGATCTACCTGCCCAGGCTGACCTCAAACTTGCCATCTTCCTGCTTCAGTGTCTGGGATTACTGGCATGCATCACCTAGCCTAGTTTGAGGAGATATTTTGAGACTATGCAGATATCCTGTTTCTTCATGAACTTTCTTTCACCCATTACCTTTTAGTGTCTGCAACAGTTATTGACACTTCAACACTTCAAGAGTGTCAAGATATAATAAAGACAAGGAAAAAAAGGCCCACCGACAGATTGGGACATTTAAGCAGACATGACTATTACATACAATGTTGAATTCTGAATTGTATCTGGAACCTGAAAAGTTGAAAGGTGAAATCAGAACCAGGCCTATAGTTTTAACAGTATCACACCAATGTTAATATCTTGGTTTTGATAATTGTATTATGGTTATATAAAATGTTAACATTGTTGGAAACTGTGTGAAATATGTAAGAACTATTATTTTTGCATTTTTCTTCTGGTAGTTAGAATCAAATCCAGGGCCTTGCACTGTTGTGGATAGAAATCAAGTCAAGATGGTGCCTGGCAGTTTGCCAGGAGGAGTGGTTTGTGAAGTAATGTGAGGGAGCCATTAAGATGATGAGGATTCCTTAATGACTGACTGCTGTATCTAGATGATGTTACGCTGTGTGTAATTAGTTGGGTATATGTACCTCTGCTGTCCCACAGAGAAGCGGCTCATGCTACCTTGGGTGCCTGCTACTTTGAGTTTTCGCTCAGTTCACGCTGAGTTCACTTGCAATAAAGTAGTTCAACCTTCAAGTTGCTTTCACCTCCCGGTTATTTGACCAGCCAGACTGTGGCATTGCACTTAATAGGCAAGCATTCTACTACTAAGCTTATAATCCCAGCTTTTTTTTTTTTATCCTAACAACTTTATTTTCATATGAGAAATTATACACCATCTGATTCAAATGTATGATATGTCAAGATCATTATACTGTCTTGTGTAACTAATTAAAAAAAAAAATCCCAGGTTTTTAAAAAAGTTTTTGAGACAGTCTTGCTAAATTGCTCAAGTTGACCTTGAATTTGTGATTCTCCTGCCTCAGCCTTCCAAGTAGCTGACAATACAGGCATGCACTGTTATGCTCGAATTCGGGACCCCCAAAAGACCACCAGAGACCCAAGATCGATGTAAGCAGCAAAGAGGTGTTTATTGCGAGCTAGCTTGTTCCTCCGCGCGCACACACAGCAACTGGTGACACTAAGAGGCCCCGAGCCCAGGGTTTGCATCAGTTTTAAACACTCTTTGGGGAAGGCACGGACTTCACATACATCATAGCATCTCTTAGCAAATCATCACACACCGCGGGGAAAATCAAATAACAACTCTAAAACATGATTAGCACATTCACTGGCGGGAACAAGTTGGGGAGGGGTGATTGGTTACTACAAGAGGGGGATTCATTTGAACTGATTGGTTTAAGCCCAAAGGGGTGTTCCTGCTGAGCTACATGGTTTCCCAACACATTATCAACCACCATAAACTACTGGGAGGGTCATCTGGCATCCCAGGTATTTCCCTGTCTCATGCTGATTGGTGGCTGCTAGGGGGTTACTATGGGTCTCCACCTAGCCTGACTGAGTCAAGGACACCTGGCGTAGCAAATCTCTCCTGTTATTTGTAGATAAATAACTTAGCAGGGTGGGAATGTGCCTAGGAGTGCTCTGTGGGTCTTTTCAAGGACAAAGGTCATGTCCCTTCCTTGGACAGGCTTTGCTCTGAGATAGAGGCTGGTTTTTCACACTACCGCATCTAGCTATATTTTTTTTTATATTTATTTTTTAGTTTTTTAGGTGGACACAATATCCTTATTTTATTTTTATGTGGTGCTGAGGATTGAACCCAGTGCCTCAGGCATGCTAGGCGAGCACTCTACTACTGAGCCACAACCTCAGGCCACATCCAGCTATTTTTTGCAACATTTTTGTAGTCTAAAATTACTTCAAACTGAAAATAAAATACATTATATAAAAATTATAAGCAATAATATGTTCTTGGAGAACTTTGATGCATTTTGTGAATTCTATGAAATTTCAATGGAAATAAATATTTAAAAACTGATGTGAAAAAACTTGTAAATTATACAGCAAAGACAATATTTCAAAAACCAATTAAGGGACTGGGGTTGTGGCTCAGTGGTACAGTACTTGCTTGGCATGTGCAAGGCCCTGGGTTCAATCCTGGGCACTACATAAAGATAGATAGATAAAATGAAGGTATTGTATCCAACTACAACTAAAAATTAAAAAAAAAAAGTTCAAGCCAGGCATGGTGATGCATGCCTGTAATCCCAGCAGTTTGGGAGGCTGAGGCAGGAGGATCATGAGTTCAAAGCCAGCCTCAACAATAGCAAGGCACTAAGAAACTCAGTGAGACCCTATCTCTAAATAAAATACAAAAAAGATCTGGGGATGTAGCTCAGTGGTTGAGTGCCCGTGAGTTCAAACCCCAGTACCCTCCCACCGCACCCCGCACACAAAAAAACAGTTCAGTTAGGAAGGCTGGGTTGTAGCCCAGTGGTAGAGTGCTTGCCTACCATACATAAGGCACTGGGTTTGATCTGTCGCACCACCTAAAAATAAATAAAGGTATTGTGTCCATCTATAACTAAAATTTTGTAAAATTGTATAATTAGTAGTAGTAATTTGGGAAGACAAATAAATAAAGCTATATCCTGTTGAGAGCCACACAGTTTAATTGGAATGATGCCTGGCATTTTGCTAGAGGGAATGGTTGAAAGGTGACCCTGCTCTGGGATTAGGGCGGCTCCTGCCAGTTAAATTCTTGCGGGGTTCCGTGAGAATTGGCATGCAGGAGCCTGGTGGAGGGAGTGTGTTCCCGGAAAGTGCGTGTAGAGTGCCGGTGAGAGTTCGGGAATAAAGAGTTGCTGTTTGAACCTACAAGGCTTTGTGGTGGCTCAGTTATTTTGTGCCCAGCCAGACTTCAGCAATATCCCTATTTGATCCTCATAAACTAGCATGAATTAAAGACATAATCTGAACCCAGGTTCAAAAGCCAATGCCACAGAAAATCCAATGTCTGAGAGACAAGTGTTGAGGAGAAAGGCTTCATTCAATGTCCAAAGAATGGAGAAGTAAGAACCCATCACAAATAAGCATCTTCACTCCAGGGGGAATATAAGGATAGGACCAACATGGGAGAAAGAAAGGGTAATATAGGGGAGGAAATATTTATGTCTTTTGGATATAGGCAGTGAAAGTTGCCACTTCTTTTCACTTCCTTTCATGGTTGATGTCATGGCAGCTGGTAGGTGTATTAAGGATGCGGGGAGACACTATGGAAGTCTAGGTTAACATTGTATTATGGTTTTGGACAGAACTTTTTTTCAAGTGATCAACATGTCTACATGCAGAAGTGTGTAGAATCGGGGCTGGGGATGTGGCTCAAGCGGTAGCGTGCTCTTCTGGCATGGGTGCAGCCTGGGTTCGATCCTCAGCACCACATACAAAGATGTTGTGTCTGCCGAAAACTAAAATGTAAATTAAATATTTTAAAAAAATAAAAATAAAACCCACAGTATTAAAAAAAAAAAAAAGTGTGTAGAATCTGACTCAAAGGTTAAGGCTACAATGCAGACAGACACAATATGAAGACAGAAATGCTAAGAATTTTCATTCCTTTTCTGTCACCCCAAACCAGATTATCTGCATGCCCAAGTACTTTCAGCAAGAGACTCTGAAAAATACCCCAGACAACCATTATCACATCAAAGGTAATACCTACAGCAAAGCTAGTGAAAGAATAATAATGTATTACACAGCTTGCATGACCTCCAAAATTAGTGATTTTTAAGTCAATTAGGAGCAAGTGAAACTTGAGAGTTTATTTAGGCATTTCCTTGATAATAAAAACAATAAAAGAGGGGTTACATTTGCATAAAAATATAAAATTCCATGTCAAAAAACCACTTCAGTTGAAATACAAATGAATTTGGAAAATGTTACATGCTAATAATAAAGAACTCTTATCAACAAAAGACAGCTCCCAATTTAAAAACTGACAAATGTTTAATGAATAAAAATAACATAAATAGCCATTATGAGATGTTATTCCTCAATTAAAGAATGCAAATAAAACAATGCAATTTTATTTGGTGCCTAGCAAACTGAAAAAGATAAAATCTAATTGTGCAGTGGTGCAGGGAAACAGGTTCTCAGAGACATTGATTGAAATGTAAATTGGTACTAATTTGGAGAGCAATTTACACCAAAAACTCAAGTACATTCACTTTCATTCTGCAATTCTTTTAGAAAACATATCCTAAAATAACAGACAAATATACAGATATAAAGTAGGATATAACTGTAGAGTTGCCTAAGATAGTGAAAAATGAGGAAATACCGATGTGGTTAGCCAGTCTGAGTTAAATGTGTAGTGGCTTATCTATTTGAGAAAACACGGTAACAAAAATATCACTGGAGTGGGGAATGGTGGCACACACCTATAATCCCTGCTACTTGAGAGACTAAGGTAGGAGGAGCCCAAGTTTGAGGACAGCCTCAGCAATTCAGTGAGACCATCTCAAATCTTTTAAAAAAAAGGGGGGGGGGCAGGGAACTTGGGGGAATAGCTAAGTGGTAAAGTACTGAAGTTCAATCCTCTGTGCCAAAACACTAAGAAACAGTCATCCTAGATCTGTGTTTACAGAAAGGTATGCACAGAACGTTTGGGGCGGGGGCGGGGCAGAGAAACAATTCCAGATAAGTCACAAAACTGGATGACTCTAATTTTATAAATGAATATACGGAATATTCTCACCAAAATATCAGACATGGTGTGACTCTTGACTTTGTTTTTATTCTTAGATTTTTATGGTCAACTTTTATTGTTTTTATAATATGATTTTGGGCTATTTTCATTTTAGAAAACAAAAAGCCACCAAAACCATAAAGTACTAATATCTTTTTTTATTATGGCATAAAGTAACATGTTATATTAACTCATTTACAGTAAAAACATTTTATGTACAACTGCAGAGGAAGCACTGCACAGAGCTCCAACACAAAAATGGGTTGTAATTTTTAAGTCTGTTGAATTATTTGACACATAACTCTGAAAATATTTTCTCTGTAGAAAACAGTAAAAATGGTAACATTTCCCAGGCTAGCCCAAAAAGTCCATTTAAACCAAATAACAGCTCAATTATACACTTATAAATATGGTTTGAATTCTGGAATCCAAAAGAAATGTTAGCTTCGTTTATTGAAAGAGCCATGTTTTTCTTAAAATTAAGTTGTATAAAGTGAAATTCCTATTACTCTTCCTTTTCACTCTTCATTATGCCTGATCATTTTTCTAATTTAGGCTAATCCATAATCCACATAAAAAAGGTTTAGCTATCTTTCATAAAGGATAGCTACCAAATCTTTTTAGTACTTGGGATCGAACCCAAGGTCTCACATGCTAGGCAAGTGCTCTACCACATCCAGCCCCTTTCAAAATTTCATTCAGACAAAATATCATCATTTGTCTAGGCTGGCCTCAAACTTGTGATCCTCCTTGACTTAGCCTCCATAACAGCTGGGATTACAGGTGTGTACTCCCATCATGCACAGTTACTATATTCTTCAAAACTGCCTGAGGAGGTTACCCATTCCTATCCAAATTGTTAGATGTTTTAGTTTTTACTAAAGCATGTCCAAGTATCTGAACAAAACCAGAATCTAATAAATTATAACCCAAAGGCACATGTGGACTGTCATCAAATACCTTCTCCTAATTCCCTGTGGCTTGATGGGAATCCATGAGGAATAAAAACAAAGTGATAAAATTGACAAATGGATAAAAGAATAAAAGGCCAAGAGAATTCTCAAACAGCAAGAAATACCTGGTCCCAGACTTAAGGATAAAACTGAAGCTCAAACAGAAAAAGGATGTTTTCAATGATCAGGAGCTAAATTGGCTATCAGAGCCCCTTTTTGCTAGCTGATCAAGTGAGAGGCAATTAGAGGAAAAAAACAGACCAAAGACAATTTCTAGAAATTAAGGCAAGAGGACAATGCCACTCTGGAGCGCCTATGCTGTGTAGAATGTTTCCAACAAACACTGAAGTCCTCAGGTGTAGTTATCTGACAGGAACTACAGTAAGTATTCAGCTCCCACAGAGAAACAACTTAAATAACCATTCAGTTTGTCTTAAAGGAAGTCTCTAAATCAATGAAAGCATTTCAAGAGAGAATCAGTTTTACAGAAACAGGTCCTACTCTGTGGCTTTAAAATCTAGGCTATTGAGAAACTACAGCAGACCATTCTCCCCCAAAACCCCAGTTCGCCCATTAAAAGTAAACCTCTTGAAATACACATCAATCATTAAAATAATGTTTTATCATGCATCTTCACTTGTACTCTTTGCTTTTCACTTATTAATATTCCTTCTTACATGTAAAGAATATTTTTAGTGAGAGTTTTTTTGCACATACTCTACACAAACCTGTGTCCCCTATTCCCTTAATTCCTTCTTAATAATGTTGATCTTCCAATAGGAAGAAGTGGAGTACAATCATTCAAACACTATTTATCTAGCCTCCTTATTTACAAAGAAAGCTACAGAGCCATCTTATACATTTGGAATTCCTTAAAGTCACAGGCTTTCTATCAAAATGTATTTCTCTCTCTATATATATATTATCTGTGAAGAACTTACTGAAGCATGACTCACCTTACAGTGAGAAGCTAAAAGCGTTTAAAAATGCACATGACCATGGGTAACCTATATTGAATGTTATTTCATCCTTCAAATCTAGACCATATACACACGCATAAACTATCACAACCTAGCTAAGTTTGAAACTCATTTCAAAACATTGCTCAGTATAAATTCTCAGAAGGCAAATTAGAGAACCACACAAGTAAGTACCTGGCAGGAGGCTGAAGATACCAATTACAAAACAAAGCTTTTGACTTTTAAAGGCTAATGTGGTCTTTCACAGATTATTGTATTCCCGTAAATATTTACTTTAGGGAAGCATACAATTAAGAGCATACTATTAAGAGGATACTATTAAGAGCACACTATTAAGCTACTATTAAGTAGCTTAGTGACAGGGCACATGCTTAGCATGTGGGAGGCCCTGGGTTCAATCCCCAGCACACAAACACAAGAAGATCAACTTACAAGTATAGACATACATGCTTGATTCTATCTTATATCTACAGAGAATATATCAGAATAACAATGTAATCAATTCATTACTTTTCAAAAGGAAAACCCGATAAAAGCAATAAAGTTAGAAATGATAATGATCAGATGAAATAATTTAGATTAAGCCTGTCTTTCTTCTGGGGATATGGACTGGCCAAGTGGTCAAAAGGAAACAACCTGCCTTTAATTCTGTGTGAAAAATACCACTCAGTTCCATAGTGCCATAGTCCTGTTTCTGCCACACAAATCCTCTACTTCTAATCACTGACCAAATGCTTTACTAAAACTCCGCTTCTGGCCTTTGTTTTGGGATCTGTTGCTTTTGTTTCCACCTCCTGATCCTCCTCTGAAGTTTCTACTTCCTCCCCGCTGTCCCCTGAAGCTTCTTTTTCCATCCCGCTGTCCTCTGAAACCATGGCTGCCTTCTCGCTGACCCCTGAAGCTTCGATATCCTTCCCGTGGTCCTTCCAGCTCAGGTTGCTCTGTGGCCACAGTGAGCTGCCAGCGTCGTGAATCATGCCATTTCTCCTGTTGAGAGAAAGTTCTGTTTTCACCTTTGATTTTTATTCAAATAGTTTAAAAGGCATGAAAAAAACAACATTGTTGTCATTTCTCCAACAAACAACTAGGTTGATAACATAAGTGTTAAAAGGCCATTTGTTCCAAATACTGACTCTCATAGCCCAGATGCCACTAAAAAATAATTTTCACTTGGAGCCTCCTCACTGCATCATTTTTTCATTTCACCTCTACTTGGTCTCTAGCTGTCAGGGGTAATAAAACAAATGCACATTCACAAATCCATCTCTCAAGTTAAAATGTGTACGAAAACATGTATAACGTGGGTGGGGAGGGCCTGGACATCACTCACAACTCCAGAAAGGAAAAAAGGCAGGCTCAACAACAAATGTGAGAATAAAAAGGACAGGAGAAAAAAGTACCAAGATGTAATTCTCAACTGTCTTTTGATAAGAGACCAGAGCTGTCGTGTCCGCCACCCTATCATTCTGTATTTTCACAATGAACACTTCCCAGCTTATGTATATTAACTTTAAAATGTCCAGGAGAAAGGGGGGAAGGTATAGTTCAGTGTTGGAGCACTTGCTGAGCATGTGTAAAGCCCTGGGTTCAACCTCCAGTACTGTAAAAACAAAAAGTCCAAGAGAAAATACCTGTATTTCTGTGACTGCTGTAGTAGGGATATCAAAACAAACACCCTAGAAATCAAAGAAAATATAAGTTAATATAATCAATACACACTAAGTGATACCATAAATACAAGTATTGCAAAGAAAATAATAATAAAATTCACCCAGTTTTATGTATTTATTTAGAAAAAGGGTGAGGCTGACCTTGAACTCATGATTCTCCTGCCTCAGCCTCCCAGGCATATACCAGCTTTCAAATATTAATTTTAAATGAACTCTAGTCTAAAGCCAATACATTACAGCTACCCAAAACACAAAAGCAGAAAGTCAAGGAACAGTTAAGAAGGACTCAAAACAATTTGGAACTTCTTGACTGTAGATATATTCTTGGCTATCACACTGTGCTTAATCCTTGAGTACCTCTCAACTACTTTTTTCTTTTTTTCTTAAATAAAGAGAAAGAGTTAAGTTGGACCTTGTGGGATGGTACAGAAAGGCTACTAGCTATATTTTATAGCTGAAGAAACAAAATTGGAGAGTCTGATTGACTTGTGTAAAGCCCCACAACAATTTAAGTGGGGCAGGTATTTAAAATACGGTGTGTAGGGCTTAAAAACCATTACACTTTACTGCCTTCCATTAGAAAAGCACTGCCAGCTATTTAGAACGACCAAACTAAGAGCAAGAAACAAAACAAAACAAATAACAACAACAAAAACTTAATTTTCTAGTTTTTCATAATTCAGCCACCTGTGAAAGAGGATGAAAAAGTTAATGCTGTAGGATAAGATCTTTGATGGTAAGTGCCCTCCTCTCCAAGGGAAGTTACCCACAAGCCTGTCAAAAACTACCCTGTAACAGACAGTCACTCCTCTCCCTATTGTCTTTTAACTACAGGATTTTATCAGAAGCACCCCTTTTGCCCAGCAGTTCGCCCAATGCTAACACGAGTATCATTAGGTACTGATGGATTCTGTCAATCATGGGAATCTCCATTCACATACTTACTTAGTGTTTAGAGTACAATATCATTCAATGGGGTACAGATGATTAGAATGCATATTTTTACCACTGTGTAGATCACAGTGCTCTTGAGGATTTCAGTCAGAAAGCAAATGACAGCAAGGCAAAAATTACCTAAATAAATATTATGTTCTAAGAACTCTGAAGTACAGATAACAATGCCCCTAACTCTGCCTGGTAAGGACAGCAAAGCTTTACAGGGAACTTTAAGGGACACTGTGGAGAGTAAAATACTGGAAAAGTAGGGGCTCAGTCTTCACTCATGAATGAAGACAGCATGGTGTACTTTGCACAGCCAGAGTAAAGGGTGTTGGGGATGATGAGATGGAGCTGAAACTGGTAACCAGGGCAGGTTTACCTTTACCTGAAGACAGCTCACTGCCTGTTTGATCACACTGTTTACCTCAAGCAACTCCACATACCTTTGGGGTAAATATGATTTCTTTCACCAGCAGTGCACCTTTGGAAACCTAAGGCTCTTCAGGATTCCAGTTAAAACTATCTTCATAATAAATCTGTGCCTTTCACTCATTTTCCCATAAAGGAAAAATGAAGTTTTCTAGGTTTGGCAGGCAAGAATTATTTATTTATTTATTTATTTATTTATTTATTTATTTATTTATTGTGCCAGGGATTGGCTAAGGGGCACTTAACCACTGAGCCACAACCCTATCCCTTATTATTTTTTATTTTGAGACAGAATTTCACTAGGTTGGTAAGGGCCTCACGAAGTTGCTGAGGCTATAAGTGTGCACCACTGTACCCAGCAAAAATTCAAATTTTGAACCTGAATTCAAGAACATGAACTAAAGCTAGGCATGTTGGTACATGCCTGTAATCCTAGCTTCTCAGGAGATTGAGATAGGAGGATTGCAAATTAGAAGCGAGCCTCAGTAATTTAGTGAGACATTGTCTCAAAAAAAGATTAAAAAAAAAGGGGGGGGGGGTAGGCTGGCTTAGCTCAGTGTTATAGAGTGCTTGCATAGCATGTAAATTGAATCCCATCCCCGCTACCACCAAAAAAGGAAATATGCTGAATTAGTTACTTAATTAAGCCATGTGAAGTTATCAGTGCATTAATTTGATCTTTTCGGCTTGTATGGTGTACAGAATGGTTTGGGCTGGAAACATAGACACGGGTAGTTAGTTGTCAGTAACTAAGAGCCCCCCAATTGCAGGGGTCAGTGCAGACACAGAGTGAAAAAATAAAGGCAGCCTCCCCACAGAACACCAAGAAGACATCATTCTGTTTTACTGCCCACATTCAGCTACTGAACCAAAGTGAAGTCTGAGAAAGGGCCCAGCCTTACCAGCTTTCCTTTCAGAAAGACCATTCCCTTCACTTTGGAATCAATATCCTCGCCCAGTTGCTCTTTTAGTTCTTTCCAAGCATAACTAATATTCGGCATTTCAATTGAGCACCTCAAGATCATGGTCACAAAACCCTTATGGAAGAAAGGGGAACAAAATTAAAAGTCTCAAAAAACAAATCTAAATCATAAACACTTACCCTTATATTCTAAAGTATTTCTGAAAGTTCCCTCTAAAAAAAGCATACACTTCCCCCTGTAGAGACCAGAATCAGTCTCTTAATAAGATTGATTGATTAAATCATGTCAACATCTTTATTGTGGTAACATAGTTTTCTAAAATATAACCACTGGGGGAAACTGGGCAGTGTATAGGGGACCTCATATTATTTCTCACAACTACACGTGAATCTATATTTAATAAAAATTTTAAAACTTCAACTTATAAAAGGAAAATAAAAGCATAAAAACTTTCTAAAAAGTTTCTAGATATCCTGGCTAAATTATATTGTATTTATGTGTATACGTTTGGGCTCATAAGGAATTAAAACAATTAAGGACACTATTCATATACCACAAAATTCACATTTTAAGTATAAAATGCAGTGGGTTGTTTAGTAAATTCAAAGTTTGCAACCATCACCACTATTTACAATTCTAGAACATTTCATCACCCCAAAAAGAAACTCATGCCCATTAGCAGTCTTTGCCATTTCTCCCTCCACCCAACCACTGACAAACATTAATTTATTTTGTCTCTATGGACCTGAATGTACATTTTCAATTAGAAAAAGGTAAAATGCAGTTAGTAGTTTCCTACTTTTGCAAGACAGCAAAAACTGGCAAGTTTAAATGAACCCTTTCAAATCCTACTAAAACCCCAAATACAAGTTATCAGAAATACCGCTTCTGAATTGATCAAGGAGCGTTGATCTACTGATGTGGCACCTGAAATATGTGCCAGAGCTGCTGCTAAAGCCTCCACGGCTCCCTTCTCCTCTATCAGCTTCTGGGCTGACTCCTTGAAGTGGTTAATGGCAGTAGGAGGGACAGAGTCTAAAAGCCTGTGATTTGATTGAGAGTACATTTGTTAGGAGAAAAGTTACAAGTGACAGCATAGTGTGATTGACAATATGCTGAAAAGTATAAAGAATTTGAAAATGTGCATCAATATGGTCTACTCATATATACAGATAAGAAAAATGTTTATACAATAAAATGCCATATTGCCGTTAAAAACGATGATAAATAATGTGATATCTTTTTCCCCAATAAACATTATTTTTATAATCAGAAAATATAGCTATTTACATTCTAAGGGAAAAGAAAAAAAATGCCCCGAATCAGGTTTACTTATTCATTTCTTTCTTCTTCTTCTTTTTTTTTTTGGAACTGAGGACTGAACCAAGGGGCATGTTACCACTGAGCTACATCCCCAGCTCTTTTTTATAAATTTTAAGATTTATAAAAATTTATAAAATTTTCAGTTTTTGAGGCTTGCCTCAAAATTTTCAATCCTTCTGCCCCAACTTTCTGAGGTGCTGAGATTGTAGGTGTGTAGTGTAGCACCTGCCTGTACCCAAATCAGGTTTAAATTGATGAAGCTAAAATAATTTTGAAAAATATTGAGTTAAAATCTTTTCATTTGCTGAACTTGCCCAAGCTATCATTAATAAGCTAATCTTTAGGGCTTTTTTTTTTTTTTTGGTACTGGGGATTGAACCCAGGGGTGCTTAATCACATCCCCAGACCTTTTTTAATAGTTTATTAGGGACGGGTCTCGCTGAATTGCTAAGTACCTCACTAAGGTTGCTGAGACTGGCTTTGAACTCATTATCCTCTGCCTCAGCCTCCTGAGTTGCTGGGATCACAGGCATGCACCACTGCACCTGGCAAGCATGTCTTTTAGTCATGGATTGTTTCTATTTTTAAAATTACAATGGATAAATAATTCTTAAATTGAATATTTTAGGTCTAATCAAATTCACAAATACTTTCAAGACAACTGCATATATAGATTTCAACCATACAATTATTTCTCTGCCCAATCTTTCCTCCCCTCACCTCTGCCCCAAATAATCTCTTTTGGGTATGGTTCAGGTAGAATCTATCCCCTCTTATCAACTGTTCTTTAAAGCAAAATATGATGGTCAGTTCCACTACTCTCTTAATGTGAAATATCCTGTCATCATTAAGGTTCGAAGGAAACTATTTTACGCCTTCATCCTCATTTATTTTATTATCTAAATTAACTTTAGTTTATTGAATCCTGAAGCACTATTATACCATATTTGAATACCACCCAGCCACCAGTCTGATGCTGCAATAGTATAGCTACTCATCATTTTGTTGTGGGCTCTTCCTTTTCATGATGCTACGGATTTGAACCCAGGGCCTCTTGCATGCTAGGCAAGAGACACACCACTGAGTACTCTGCCCAGCCTTTCAGTTTGTCATTTCGACTTGAGAGTCAAACTGCTTTCTGGGTTAAGTCATGAAGGACACATTGGATCTAGTCCCCCTACCTTTTTTTTTTTTTGTACCGGGGATTGAACCCAGGGGTGCTTGACCACTGAACAATATCCCCAGCCCTTCTAAAAAAATACATTTTATTAGAGACAGGGTCTTTCTGAATTGCTAAGTGCCCCACTAAGTTGCTGAGACTGGCTTTAAATTTACCATTCTCTGCCTCAGCCTCCCAAATCGCTGGGATTATGGGCCTGCATCACCAAGCCTGGTTCTCCCCTAATTTTTTTTTTTCTTTCAGTTTTAGGTGGACACAATATCTTTATTTTATTTTTATGTGGTGCTGAGGATCGAACCCAGTGCCTCATGCATGCTAGGTGAGCACTCTACCACTGAGCCAAAACCCCAACCCCTCCCCTGCCTATTTTTAAGACAAGTATTTCACACATGTATAATAGCAACTGCAGAAAGTACTCCCAGATTGATTCTCAACCTCAGTAGTTTCTCAGCAACTACTGAAGTTAATTTAGATAATAAAATAAATGAGGATGAAGGCGTAAAATAGTTTCCTTCGAACCTTAATGATGACAGGATATTTCACATTAAGAGAGTAGTAGAACTGACTATCAGATTTTGCTTTGAAGAACAGTTGATAAGAGGGGATAGATTCTACCTGAACCATATCCAAAAGAGTATCTCAACTTAGGAGGAAATGGAAAATGGTTTTCATAATGCCAACCCTACTTACCCCATGCATATGATGCACAGGAGAAACAGTCAGGAATTCTAAACAGTTAAATATCCTTCAGTTTGTAGAACAATCTCATATAAATACACTCTTTGTTTTCAATGCCAGTAACATCTCCACTGACAAACACTGTTAGTTTACCCAATCCTTACTATCTAGATATTTACTAGAACCTAAAGAAATAATCAGTTTTCAGGGCTGATGATTTAGCTCAGCAGTACAGCACTTGCCTAGCAAGTGTGAGGTCCTAGGTTCAATTCCTACCACCTCCACCAAAAAAAAGTTTTTATTCTACCAAATGGGATAGTAATTAATGAAGATCTAGAATATAACCTGTGATCAAATCTAATCAGTAACTGGACATGAAGCACCTACATCACATCTCAGTTATCATTCCTTAAATAAGGTTATGAAATTTGTTAAAATAATGGATAAAAGCTGGGCATGATGACACATGCCTACAATCACAGTGATCTGGAAGGCTGAGCCAAGAGTACTGCAAGTTCAAGGCCAGCCTGGGAAACTTGGTGAGACCCTGTCTTAAAAATAAGAGTTGGGGAATGTATGGTTTAATCCCCAGTACTACTCTGTGTGTGTGTGTGTGTTAATATTCAGAACTACAGAAAATAAAAACAAATAAAAAAACAAATTTTAAAAGGCCAAATCCCAGAGGTACTACAGAGGTACTACACAAAAGCATTCATATTCAATACACACAACAAACACTACACAGTCCACAGTGAGGGTAGGGAACATACCTGATGGCATCTTTGCTGGAAGCTTTTATTATTTCTGTTGCAGAAGGAACACCTATTCGTTTAAATTTAATTCCCTGTAAGAAAACAATCCATAGTTTAACATACCATGGTCATCACTTGTTTCCATTATTAAGTAGCTCCATAATTTTTTATACCTACCAAATCAAAGTATTAAATAGAAAACAAAAAAAAGTTACAAAGTGTGACTGGGGTTGTGGCTCAGTGGTAGAGAGCTTGCCTAGCATGTGTGAGGCACCAGGTTCAATTCTCAGCACCACATATAAATAAAATAAAATAAAGGTCTATTAACAACTGATATTAAAAAAAAAAAAAGTTACAAAGGCAGTACAAAGTTCTTATATACCACCCACCAAATTCCTACCATTGCTAACATTTCATGTTACTATGGCACATTTTTAAGAACTAAGAAACCAACATTGATAAAATTACTATTAACTGAATCCTAGACTTATTCCATGCCTATCTTTCCTGGTTTTCCATGACCTTAACAGCTTTAAAGAGTTCTTTTATAGGGGCTGGGCATGTGGCTCAAGCGGTAGCGTGCTCGCCTGGCCTTCATGTGGCCCGGGTTCGATCCTCAGCACCACATACAAACAAAGATGTTGTGTCCACCGAAAACTAAAAAATAAATTTGAGGCCAGCTTTACTAACTTAGTAAGACCCTGTCTTAAAATTTTAAAAAGGCTGGGGATGTAGCTCAGTGATAGAGCACTTCCATGTTCAATTCCAAGTACATAGACAAAAAGTCTTCAACTTCCTCCATTATGTTTTTCTTTTGGTACTAGAGATGGAACCCAGGGACACTTTACCACTGAGCTACATTCTAGTCCTTCACAAGGTCTCACTACACTGTAGAGGTTTGCCTCCAAACTGTGACCCTCCTGCTCCAGCCTGCCAAGTCACTGGGATTACAGAAGAGTGCACTGGTGCCTGACACACACTCTATTCTTTGTAAGTCATTTAGTACTCAGTCATGAAGTGTAGTCCACTCAAGGAGAAAAGAGGTTAAGCTTCATCTCCTGGAGGAGAAAATTCTATATACATTATTAAAATTCTACCTTCAATTAGAGTGAAGGGAAACATTGCGTTAGGCTCAAGATATAAGCAGGTGGACTGTCCACCCAGATGACCTTGCTAGCCAGGTTCGATAGCATGCCCTTCTGCCAGTTGTAAGGGTTTGCCTTGCCCACCCTCAAACATATAAATAAAATAAAATTCTATAAGGAAATTAGCCTCTCCTCTCCCTTTATCCTTTTGACAATAGCCACGTCAATTCTTTTGTTTTCAAGCAATTCCTATACCTGATCAAATATTTCTAATGTTCATAATCCAAAAAATGCTTTTCAAACATGAAAAGGAAACTCCTTTTTTTTTTTTTTAAAGAGAGAGAAGAGAAAGAATTTTTTAATATTTATTTTTTCAGTTTTCGGTGGACACGCGTCTTTATTTTATTTTATATGGTGCTGAGGATTGAACCCAGCGCCCGGCGCATGCCAGGCGAGCACGTTACCGCTTGAGCCACATCCCAGCCAGAAACTCCTGCTTTCAAATACAAAATTATTTCAAAATGGGCTTTGTAGGACAACGCAAAACAACATATACTTAAAAAGCTTTCAGTCAGGGTCATACGCTAGAAGAAAAATAATAATTTGAAATTAAAATTGAAGTCAAAAGATTAACAATGTTATCTACTAGATGAAAGCTAGGAAAATAGCTTTACCGCTTTTTGCTCCACTTGTGCTAATTGATATTCTTCCTTGTGTTGATAGAAGCAGATGCAAACTCCTGTCCTTCCAGCTCTACCCGTCCGCCCAGACCGGTGAATGTAGGACTCTACATCCTATTGAAGTAAAACACACAAGTAACACAACAACAACAACAAAAACAAACACCTGAGAATACTATGTCTCTACAACAAGGGCTAGTAAGTATGGTGTGCCTGGGGCATAAGGGAGGAGAGGTCCCTTAGCACTTCAAACCAAACACCTGAGACAATTAAAAACCCTGTGTAAAACAGTGCTTTTTCCAAGAGGCATATGTGTATTTCCAGTTTTTAAGCACCACAACTAAAGTAAAATAGAATATTTAACTTAAAATATATCCAAGTCTTATTTCAATATATTATCTATGTACAAATTAATAAGATATTTTATATCCTTTTTCATAAGCCTTCAAAATTTTAATAAAAGTTTTTGAAAGTCCAGTGTGTATTTTACACTTACAACATATACAAATCCATACTAGTTGCATTTCAAATGTTTAACAGATGCATGACTAGTGGCTACCATACTGCACAGCACAAGTCTACAGGTTCATGAAACAAGATTTATGTCACACTTAAGGGATTTCCTTTTTTAAGAAGTAGTGAATTCATAGTAATCGGGGTTTTGTTTTGTTTTTCCATCAGTTTAAGCAAACTTTAATTAAGAGACATTTGACAATTTGAGGAAAAGCAATGGAGGTGAGTGGAACAGATTTTAGACTGACTTTTATTTACATAAGCACTATCCACAACACATAAACAAAAGGTTCTATAACTCACAAACCTCAGCAGTTCTAACACAGAGGTTGGTGTCTCCCTCCAGGCCTTTTCTCTTTAGTCCTCTTCAAGCTCATGCATTTATGTATTCCACAACTACCCCATCTAAATCTTCTACCAATTTCAAGATCCTGTTCAAAACTGTACTACCTCCATGAAGTCTCTCAGAATTCCCCTGTCTAACCAGAAAGTTATCATTCCAACCTCTGCCCACTGACTGTTCTTCCACTCAGAAGTCAATTCTACAGAAAAGAGTTTCAAATAACAGGCTTTATTTTTAAACTCACCATAGCATCCTGGCACTGAAAAGATTAATTATTATAAGCACATGCAAGTAACAAAACCTATGTATAAAATACATACCTTTGGTGGAGAGCTTTGTACAACCAAATCAACCTCAGGGATATCTAACCCACGTGCAGCAACATTGGTGGCTACCAAAACTCCAAAATCACCATTTCTAAAACCCTTCAAGGTGATTTCCCTTTGCTTCTGTGGAATGTCTCCATGCAATGACTGGGCATCCTGCAGAAGAAATAAACTGGCTTAAGAAAACTAGCTCCACTAATACATCCTCAACTAGGTTTGTAAAAGCTAATATTTTAATAATACTCCTGCTGAAAATATAATAAAGGGGAAAACATATATATCTTCTTACATGGAGGAACCTCCAAATTATTTTCAAATCCTCTGTCGACTATATTTAAATATACACGTAAGGGTTAGGAACACCAAACCAGAGAGATCACACCTATTTTTGTCAGAGTAGTTTTAGGTTTGAGTCATCCTATCCTCTCTGTTTGATGAGACTGATAACATTAGATAAGCTCTAACATGGATGGATAGATAACCTGACCATTCTTGAGAAAAGTACTCTCTTACTTTTGACCTAAAATAAACTTGGAAGTCATTAGATAAATGAACAGACTAAGAGCAGATATTGCCCAAAGTGAAGACTTGTTGATGACTCTAGCTTTGCAGGCATGAGAGGGACTAACCTGCTTTATAGATGCATTCTGTGACAGCTCCTGGGCTTCTTTCTTGGTTTCACAGAAGATGATAGTACGCCCCTGATGACCACTATACACTCGGATCACATCTCCAATAACTGCTGCCCTCTGAGTCCAGTGGCACTTGATAGCTAGATGCTATTTAAGAGAGGAAGAAAAAAAAAATCTTTTTATTAGGCCTTGCTGGAACCTCAAATGTCATGCTCAATACCAAGGTCTAATGTCTTGGTACTGGAACAAGGGCTTAAGCCTAACCAGGCAGATTACTGCCACCACTGCTAAGGAAAAAAAAAAAAGTAACTAAACCATTAATATTAAAAGCAACATGGTCTGTTCCCCTGTGCCTCTCCATTCTCTCCAGAGAGCACCTGGCTTCTGTTTTCTTAAGTGAAAATAAAGGGGAAAAAAAAGCAATTACACAGATTCCTACAGGAAGCCAAGTAATTGAGAATTTTTTAAAGTTTCTATATGTTTTGTTTTTTCATCTGTTTTAAAATACAATCTGTAGTCAGTTACTGCACTACTATGTTCCTTGGGTGAAATGAATTCATCTAGGTACCGGACCCTAAGATGAAAACAGCTTTAGAATAAAACATCCGTATTCTCTGTTGCCCTCTAGTATTTAAATTCTAAGTGTAATTTCTTTGTTTACATAATTCAGACACTTCAGGGTCCAAATGATTCTGAAATTAGTCTACAAGATGATGAAATTTAGAGAATACAGAAAACCATATGCAACTCAAGTAGAAATATATCTTTACTTTTCACATAGATTTGACATTTACCTGGAAAGAAACTATATTTGGCTGTCCTAATATTATCAGAAAAGAAACAAATTACAGACAATTTTATACCAATTCCGGCAACTAAATGAATCATTTACCTCCACAGTTATTGCTGTTTTCTGAGTCTTTTTACCAATCAGGTCCACCTGCTCATATGTAGATTTCATGTATTTCTTAGCAACATTAAATACCCAATGAGGGCATGTTGCAGAAAAAAGCAATGTTTGGGGATTGTCTTCAGAATCTTTGGGGGGGAAAAAAAAGTCATTATGAAAAATCCAAACAAGCCTACACAGTATTTTACCTCACCTAATACTTCCATGCTGTATCAACATTCATCAGAAATTATTTGAGGCTAGCCATGCAGTAAAGACACAATATAAAAAAAGACTTCCAACACGCAAAGAAATGCTACTGGAATAATTTATGTAAAGGCTCTTTGAAACAATTAAAGCACTTTAAATGTATTCTGTTTTTCTGATCATTGGCCTTTAAGAATCATGAAACAATTTTTTCCAATATAGTGAAATTTATCAACTAAGAAAGACTAGTAACCAACAGAATAATTATCTAAATAAGCTGTTCAAAAATTGCAAGAGATTCTATACACATTTATATACTCCTTGATATTTGCTTAATATTTTATCAATTTTGAATTCACATTTATTCGTTTCTTGAGATCACCTATTATTTTTTGTTTCCCTTAAGAGTATCACTGCATTCACACACATTTCGAATAGTGGTATAAAGCTGGCAGAATCTTCTTGAAGAGCAATTCGGCAATGTATATTGAAAAGCATGAACTATTTATAACTTTTAAGGCAATAATTCCACTTTTGGAAATCTATCCTAAAAAACTAATTCCAGATATTGAGGTCCAAGAAAATCTGTAGAAGTGATTCTAAGAAGAATTTTTTTTTTTTCCTTTTCCAGTAGAGGGAATGGAACACACTCTATACCACTGAGCTATATGCCCAGCCTTTTTATATTTTGACACAGGGTCTCACTAAATTGCTGAGGCTGGCTTTGAACTTGCAATCTTCCTGCCTCAGGTTCCTGAACAGCAGGAATTATAGGCATGTGTTCCCATGCAGGTGGCTGTTATGCTGAGTTTTAATACATAAGGTTAAGATTACAATTGGCACTTGCACACATACACACAATAACACACAGAATACCTGGAATACACCAAAAGCAAAGTACACAGAATTGATAAAATAAATGATTTTTCTTTTAACTTTCCCTCATTGCAATTATGTGATAAATCATGATTATTTATAAACTGCTCATTTTCCCAAATAAAATAAATCCCCTTGAAATTCCCTAAAATTTCATTTATCTCTTAGAAGATTACATCATCACCACCTTTCCTCAGGTCCTTTTTATCAGTTCTTCAACTCTGGGGTTTACCTTTCTTGTATGCCACACATAAAATCTCTTCTACTTGATCAGCAAAACCCATATCCAACATCTGGTCAACTTCATCCAGGACAACATGTTTAAGTTTGGAGAGATCTAGCTTGCCATTCTGTAGGTGGTCTTTAATACGACCTGGCGTCCCAACCAGGATATCAATCCCATTCCGCATTTTTTCGACTATAAAGAACACCAAAGAAAAGATTGGCTGTATTTTTAAAGAAAATCCTTTTATCATTCTGGGGTACCATTTAAATGCATTTCCATTCAAAAATACTGATAGTACAAAGTAATATGCTACAAATACTAATTAGGCAGCTACAGAGACACTCAAGGTGCTTCTGATCCAGCAGGGAAAAGCATGTAAGAAGTGACAGTCCGTTATATTAAGTTATACAATTGGAAAGTGCACCACTGGGGGATGGTAGCACCAGGAAAGAATGACTTGCTCGGCTAGCAGAAAGTTTCAAGGTTACATAGAGTGGAGATAAGAATCTTAAGAACTTTCTACAAGGTAAAAAAAGGTATAGGGAGGACAAAACAGTAGAATTTCAAACATTCTTATAGTATACAGAAACATCTGGGGAAACTGAAGCATTTCTTGTAACTGGGATGAGGTCCCCCCACCATAAGGGCAAAGAACTAGGCAAGCACCCCACATCCCACTCTCCTTCTCAAGTTTCCAGTATAGTTCAGGGATCATACTAGGCACTTTACACATTTTATACAACTTAATCCTCATAATATCCCTGAAAGGTAGGTTTATTAACCTATTCTATAGATAAGGAAAGTAAAGCATTAAAAAATTAAGCTACTTGGGCTGCGGATGTGGCTCAAGCGGTAGCGCGCTCGCTTGGCATGCGTGCGGCCCGGGTTCGATCCTCAGCACCACCTACAAATAAAGATGTTGTGTACGCCGAAAACTAAAAAATAAATATTAAAAAAAAAAAAAAATTAAGCAACTTGAGCATAAAGTCACAAAACTACTCACTGAG
Organism: Marmota marmota marmota; assembly: GCF_001458135.2. Taxonomy (NCBI): domain Eukaryota; kingdom Metazoa; phylum Chordata; class Mammalia; order Rodentia; family Sciuridae; genus Marmota; species Marmota marmota. Next base: position 3,986,570 of record NW_025999862.1, read on the forward strand.
CAGAGTCTAGATTCAAATGACTTTCTGATGCCAAGGTTTACATTCATTCTACCAAAGTTGGAAAGAAAAAATCAGAAGCTTTGTGTGCCAATACCGAGATTTTTTTAATGCCTTAAATCCCCTCATACATACTCTACATATTCAAGCTGCAAGGTCTTAACTAGGAAGTGATGAACTGCTAAAGCAGGGGCTGTTAGGCCCTGGGGTCCCTAGAAAGTCAGCCCCCCCTACAGGAAAGAAAACAAACAAGAAGGATGCAGAGACTGACCTCAAATTTTGACTTTCTAATTCCTAGGACCCTACTGATTCTGTCCTCTTGATTTCAACAAGTTACTTTTGGTTTTTATTTATTTATTTTTTGTGGTGCTGGGGATCAAACCCAGGGCCTTGGGCATGCAAGGCAAGCACACTACCAACTGAGCTATATCCCCAGCCCTCAACATTTTACCTTTGTAATCCTTATGTAAATATTGATAGGTAATGCAAAAGTCCTAAGAACCATATATAGAATTTACCCATCATTACTCAGAAACATGTTTTTGACCATCTTTAAACAAAAAATGGCAAAAGACAAACACCATAAATGACTTAGACCAGGGAGAGAAGACAGATATGAAAGTCAAAAGGAATCCCATCATGGCATCAAAAATAATGAATGACATATTCCTTCTCCTGCTTTTGAATTTACTTACTTTGACCTCCATAGGGAGTTCCTCCATAAAAACAGGCCACTGAAAGCTTTTTTGTGATGTTACTGAAGTCTCTGCTTACTTGACTTGCCAACTCCCTTGTAGGTGCAAGAACCAGAACCTGAAAGAAAAAGACCTCATTGATTTCAAAGTAATGTGTATTATTTGTTTATCACTTGGGAATCCAACTGAAAGGTCAACTTACTATTGAATTTTTGAGATATTTTAAAAACATCTATTATGTGCTTTCCAATATATTATAAAAATTCTAACTATGGAGCTGGATGTGGTGGCACACGCCTATAATCCCAACAGCTTGGGAGGGAAAGACAGGAGGATCGGGGCTGGGGCTGTAGCTCAGTGGTAAAGTGCTTGTCTAGCATGTGGAGGCACTAGGTTCGATCCTCAGCACCACATAAAAATAAATAAAGATACTGTGTGTTCATCTACAAATAAATATTAAAAAAATAATAATAATAAAAAAAAAAAAAAGACAGGAGGACCATGAGTTCAATGCCAGCCTCAGCAATTTAGTGAGGCCTTAAGCAACTCAGTGAGTCCCTGTCTCTAAAATACAAAAAAGGTTTGGATGTGGTTTAGTGGTTGAATGCCCCTGGTACCAAAAAAAAAAAAAAAAAAAATTATAACTAAGGTTCCAGACAAATATACTTCAAAGTTTGTGATCACCAGTCAGAAGAGAAATAGAAGCTGGGTGTGGTGACGCCCACCTGTAATCCCAGCAACTCAGGATGCTGAAGCAGGAGAATCGCAAGTTTCAGAGCCAGCCTCAGAAACTTAGCAAAGCCCTAAGCAACTTCATGAGACTCTGTCTCAAAATAAAAAATAATAAGGGCTAGGGCTATGACTCAGTGATTAAGTGCCCCTGGGTCAATCTCTTGTACCAAAAATAAATAAAAAAAGAAGTGGATATCCAAATGCTCCAGGAAAGATCTGTAGGAAGTTTCATAAAACAGCAATCCAGGAAAATAATGATATGAAGAAGAAGCTATACTAAGGATGATGATGATGATACCATTAGCTGATACTTTTGCTTTTCCTGTGACTTATGCTCTACCAAGTACTTTACGTTATTCTGATCTCATTCTCATAATAGCCTTTTGAGGTAGACACTAGAGTATAAATTACTTAACTGAAACCAAAAGTGTAGTTAGAGGCAGAATCTAGATTATTTAAACTCAAGCAGTCTGGCACAGAAGAACCTGTAGTGAAGTTCTACTAAAAATACTTTATCCGTCTGATGTCAAAGACACTTAACCAAATGTGTGAACTCCAGGCACAATCTATAGTTTAAAAGGAGTATGATGATGGGCTGGGGTTGTGGCTCAGTGACAGCGCTTGCCTCGCATATGTGAGGCACTGGGTTCGATCCTCAGCACCACATTAAAATAAAAAACAAAATAAAGATACTGTGCCATGTATAACCAAAAAAAAAAAAATTTTTTTTAAATAAATAAATAAGTAAAAGGATTATAATGAACATTAATGTTACTGGTGATCACAATCATGGAACAGAGTGTAAATCTTAAATATAAAGGGTTTATGAACATAGTCTTAAAAAGAATCAGCCTGATTTACCTTCAGATAAAGATTAATAGTAAACACAATGGTTGGCTTTAAGGCGAATCCAATAAAAATAGTTGGATATGTAAACCATGCCCAGAGAGATTCGTCCTGCGCTGTCTTGGAGCCTGAGGTCCACTTAAGAGTTACCTGAGGGCTGGGGATGTGGCTCAAGCGGTAGCGCGCTCGCCTGGCATGCGTGCAGCCCGGGTTCGATACTCAGCACCACATACCAACAAAGATGTTGTGTCCGCCGAGAACTAAAAATAAATAAATAAAATATAAAAAAAAAAAAAAAAAGAGTTACCTGAGGGGGACGGCCTCTTTTCCTATCTTGCAGCTCACTCTGAAGTTTCTCAATCAGAGGGATGGCAAAGGAGAATGTCTTCCCAGTTCCTGTCCGCGCCTGTGCAATTAAGTCCTTCCCACTATAGACATGGTGAAATGTCTTTGCTTGTATAGGAAACAGGAAGGTCACTCCACGGGCTATGAACAAACAAATCACATTAGCCAACAAGGCTTTTTTTTTTTTTTTACTTTTTGGCAGGGTGGGGTTTAAACCCAGGGCCTTTTGCCCTCTAAACATGCAGTCTGCTACTGAGCTATACTTCTAATGCTGACACTATAATTCTTAAAATACCAGGATAACCAAAGACTGAAACATAATCAATATTTCTAGTCCTACAGAATTAATGAATTTTGCCTTTTGGTCAACAACTACAAAGTCAGGCTCAAATATATTCTGATAATGAAGAATCTGGAAAATATTTGCAAACTTTTAACGCATCAAATTATAATAAATATTTAATACATTAAGAGAGCAAGTCACTTGTCAGACAATCTTGTGAGCCTGAAAAAAATCAAACACTTTGCAATCCAGACTGTGCTGCAACTGATTCAGAAAACACTTTGTGGAGCATCTAAGACTACCCAGCAATTCATAGGCAGAATGTTAAGATAAATTCTGAATCAATCTGGTACTCAAGCAGAAGATGAAAAGGAAAACTGAACATGGCATTAATCAGCAGTATCAGCCATTATACTTCTGAGTAAAGGGTAAATTTTAACCACTTATTAGAGGCAGCCAAGACTATCAATGTCATAGTCCTACTATGAATATACTGGTCTACTTCATTATCTGATTGCCTATATTGTCCAAAAATAAGATCACACCCTGGTTCATCCAACAAAAATGTAGTGCTTCTGAATAATATGTTCTGACATTATGTAATATTTCCGAGAATATTACCTTTGAGAAGCTTAATAGTCTCTTCAGATATGGGAAAATTAGAGAAAGCACCTTCTTTTTGTTCCACAGGTATTTCCTGTCAAGGACCACAGAAAGAAATCATAACTCACATAAAAGTTAATACAGAACTCTTCTGAGAAAGAACCAAAAGAATCTCTTCAAAAACAACTTTTTAAGGGGATTAGGGTTGTAGCTCAGCGGTAGAGTGTTTGCCTAGCGTGTGCGAGGCCTTGGGTTCAATCCTCAGCACCACAAATAAATAAATAGATATTAAATAAATTTATAAACATTTGCAAGAGGTTATGTAGCCATTAAACATTAAATATTTAAAAATAAGGAAAAATTCTTATATAAAGTAGAAAGAGCAGGATTCAAGACTGCATAAGGTACAATCCTAAATACATTGTACCATAAGGAAACATCAAAATTTAACAACAGGTTGCCTCTGTATCTGAAAAGTATTCAGTGTTAACTGAATGAATGAATGCTAAAATTCTAGGAAGCTCCCCATCTCAGATAAATTTATCCATTTCCTAAAATTTTTCACCTTATAATTAGGGGAAAAACTGTCAATTGTGATCATAACCTATGGCAAACAGAAAACATGTTAGGATTTTTCTGTGATGCTGGGGATTAAATCCAGGGCCTTGGGCATGTTAGACAAACACTCTACTACTGAGCCACATGACCAGCCCACAATTTTTCTTTCATGACTAAGTTTCTGAAGGATGAAAGAACTGAGTTCCAAAAGGACATTTAATCTTATTCAACTCAAAATTACTTAATGGCCTAAACAAAAAGATTTATTTAGGACTTTTTTTGTGTGTGTGGTGCTGGGATTGAACCCATGGCCTTCTGCATGTGAGGCAAGCCCTCTACCAAATGAGCTATATCCCGGATCCTCAACACTGTAATTTTTAAGATGAAGTCTCACCCTGCAACTCAAGATACCTCCAAGGATTGCTGAGATAAAAAATTTCCTTCTGCTATGAAAACAGCATGTGTAGGGCTGTGGTTGTAGCTCAATGGTAGAGTGCTTGCCTAGCATGTGTGAGGCACTGGGTTCAATCCCCAGCAACCCATAAAATTAAATAAATAAATATATGAAAAATATAATAACATTAAAAAATAGGATATGTATGTGTAACATTATCTATTTCTGAAACATTGAAAGATACATTCTACCTATGCAACTTTACCTGCTCTATTTCACTGTTACTTTCTTCACTGGCAGCTTCATTGGAGTCAGGTTCAGAATGAGAGAATCCGTTCTTTAGTTTGGGACTTTTCTCTCCAATATCTCCATTTACTTCCTTCTCTTTCTTCATTTTCTTGGGTTTAGGAGCATCCACATCTTCTTCAGAAGGTTCCTCATTTTTTATTACTTTTTTGGTTTTAGGAGAGACAACTTCCTTTTCAAGAGGCTCCTTTTCCTTTTTCTTTTTTGCACTTTTGGTTTTAGGAGAAATAATGTCATCTTGAGTAGGCTCCTCTTGCTTTTTTGCCTTTTTGGATTTAGGAGAATTTGTATCAGCTTCAGAAGGCCCTGGTTTGTTTTTAACTTTTTTGGTTTTGGGGGTAAGAGTTTCTTCTTTTCCTTCTGCACATTCTTCAGTCTTATTAGACTTTGGCTGCTCTTTTCTATCTTTCTGAAAAATTGATAAAGAAAACACATATACAAAACAAAACATCATTTATGACATTTATGACATATCATTCAATCATGACATATCAATTCTGGATCACTTTAAGATCACAATTATGAAGAACATAATTTTGGGGCATTTCATCATTTGTTATTCCTATTGTCATAAGGTAGAAATCAGTATGCTTTTTTAAAAAATATTTTTTAGTTACAGGTGAACACAATATCTTTATTTATTTTTTTATACCTTTATTTTATTCATTTTATTTTTATGTGGTGCTGAGGCTCGAACCCAGTGCCTCATGCAGGGTAGGCTAGCGCTCTACCTCTGGGCCACAACCCCAGGCCCAGTATGCTTTTTAATACCACTTCTTACCTATATGAAGATAAATATATAAAAACAGTTTTATTAGCTTGAAAAGTCAAGAGTATCTCCTAGTAACTATGCAATTCCTATTGGCCAAATCATAAATCAGAATTTTCCTAAGTGATCTGAAGTAGATCTTGGTACTGGAGATGGAACTCTGGGGTACTTTACCATTGAGCCACATGCCCAGCCCTGCTTATGTATGTCTCTCTTGATGAGGGAGCATCCATTCCACAGTTGAACACACTTACTGATGCAGAATGAGTAAATGAAAGCCACTACCTCCTCACTGGACAACAAATTTGATGTCCCCTGGGCTTCCTACCAGGCCAAAATAGTGCTGTTTTAAGAGCCACCTATCAGACCCAGAAACAGCAAAGAAAGTAAATTCCAAGGCGTGTACAACACAAATTCAGGAACAATCTTGTTTCCACTGACTTTCAGAACAGACTCGGTCACAAGTTAAATCATAACCTTCAGTCTTACCCTTCAGTCTTACCCTTCAGTCTTATTAAGCAACAGGCAAGAATCAGAAGACTACCAGGGCTATTTTAACTACAGTCACTGCCGGCCTATGTAAGAAATAGGGTGGTCACTTCGCACACTCTCTCTACATTTCCACAGACGATCTTGTCAATAAATACTAAGATTAGATTACCTCATCTTCTGAGCTGCTTACCGAGGAGCAAACTGTACTTCCCTTATTGTAGTAAAACAAGTAAGGAAAATGTCACTGTTTATGCAGTCCACGTGTGCTGCGCGGACGGATTTAAGATCTCCTTCGTCTAAAGCTTCAGTCTCCAGACTTATTTATATAATTCCCTTCGCGCACGCTCACACCTGGAGTTAAGTCTGAGCCCACAACGTGGGGCCTAAAGTGGACCTTCAACTTCGTGCACGGGGTGCGGAACTCCCAATTCCCCGGGACCCGGAGGGACAGTGATCCTCTCTCCAGCTCAATCCGGCCTCTCTGCCAAAGCTCCCTGGGCTTGCCGCCGCGTAAAAGATGAGAGAAGAAGTCGGAGCTACAGAGCAGACTCCGTCCGGAGGACAATGCGTCCACTGGTCAGAGAAAGGGCCACTGTTGGACTCCCGCCTGCCCAGCCCCAGGCCCGGCACCTGGACATGCCGGTCCTCGCCGCGTGCAACACGCTCTCAGCCCGGCATGTCTCCCGTACTGCCGGGCCCCGCTGCTCTCGTTGCCCGGCCCCCGGTCCTGCCTTGCCCCAGGCCCCTCGATATCACCTTCACGTTTTGCTTTCGCCGGGTCTCCAACTTTTCCATGGCCATGTCTGATTCCAAACTGGCGTCACTACGGAGTTTTCCCGGCATCATTCAGCAAAAGTCGTCCAGGCCTACCGGTCTCCTCAACCGCGTGCAAAGGAAGGGAAAGTACAGCCCCCTTGGGCCAGCCAGCTTTCGTCACTTCCTATAGCAAAGCGTTTCCGGCGGAAGCGCAGAGCATAAGGAAGTCTGGGGTCCACGTGGTGGATTCAAGTACCGGCTTCCTGGGACCTAGTGAGTTGATTGTTTGTGGTGCATGGACTAATTAGAAAGACCTCGCAGAGGAATAGAACTGGAGGGAACCACAAAGGTTAGCTTTGTATTCTCATTCGAACACTGGCCCGATTCTCGCCAGCCCCACCTGGTAAATGCCTACTGCTAATTCCTTTGAGTGGCGCCTCTCGAGTGCTGTTAGATAGCTAATGTCTGCAAGGATCTTCACCTGTGTATTCGGGGGAATCTGTGCTGTTCACCTTGGGACGTCATTTTCGTCGCCTTTTAGAGATGACGGCCAAATTCGCTGAATAAGAACCATAATTAAGAAAGGCCTGAGCGCGGTTGCTCACGCCTGTAATCCCTGCAGCTTGGAAGGCTAAGGGAGAAGGACCGAGAGTTCAAAGCCACTCTCAGCAATTTAGCGAGGCCTTAAGCAACTCAGCGAGACCCATCACTAAATATTAAAAAGGGCTGGGGGTGTGGCTCAGTGGTTAAGCGCCCAATCCCTGGTACCAAAACAAACAAAAAAATCGGTCTGGTCATTCATACCTAACATCCCCTTTGGGATTCATGGTATCAGGCGCTAGCATTCACCAGCAGACAACACCCAGGCCTGGTCCTCTAGAGACAAGTGTCAGTTGTTTGAAAGAAACACAGAGACATCTCATCTAGCCTTGGAACCAGTAAAAGGGGCGCCAAAACCACTTAGCTCTCCATTTGAAACCAACAGGGGCTTCTGCATAATTTGAACACTATACTACTTAAAGCACTTAAGAGAAAGTGGCCCATTGAATGGTCACTGACAGTGGTGTAAGCTTTTTCCGAAGAACTATTCATTCTTCAAAGAATTGGGAGATTGGGGCAGGGTCTCAGCAGTAGCGCACTGGTATGTGTGAAGCACTGAGTTCGATTCTCAGCACCACATATAAGATATATATATATAGAGAGAGAGAGAGAGAATTGGGAGACTGATTCTCTTGGTAGTTTAAAATATATGTTAGAGGGCTGGAGTGTAGCTAAATGATAGAGTATTTGCCTAGGATGCTCCAGGCCCTGGGTTTAATTCCTAGTACCACCAAAAATAAAAAAAAAAAATGTGTTTGAATATCATCTGGCCTTAGAATCTGTCTTTGCTATTATTTGCTCTGTAATTTTGGACAATGAAGTCGAACACGATTTTCTTGGGCATGAAAAGGGAATAACAAAACCACTTCATAGCCAGGCTCCATAATCCAAGTACTTGGGAGGATGAAACAAGAAGGGATCACAACTTGGAGGCCAGCCTTTACTATTGAGAGACCCTGACATACAGATAGATACAGATAGATGAGATAAGATAGATTAGATAGATAGATAGATAGATAGATATGGATGTGACTCAGTGTTTAAGCACCCCTAGGTTCAATCCCCGGTACAAAAAAAAGTCTAGGAATGGACCTATTATAACTCACCTATCACATTCCTTAGTATTTACCAAAAGATTTTAAAATCAGCATGCTATAGTGATATACACATAGCGATGTTTATAGCAACACAGTATACAATAGGGAAGTTATGGAATCATCCTAGTGCCCATCAATATGTGAATGAATAAGTTCTACTCAGCCATAAAAGAGAATGAAATTATGTCATTTGTTGGTAAATGGATAGAAACTGAGAAAATCATACTAAGTGAAATAAGCTGCACACAGAAAGTCAAGGGTCAAATGTTTTTCCCTCACATGTGGAAGCTGTATAGAGAAATGAGGAACAAAAAGGGGCGTCTATGCTGGACATTGTGAACACCTGTAATCCTAGGGGCTTGGGAAGCTGAGGCAGGAGGATCCTGAGTTCAAAGCCAGCCTTGCAACTTAGTTGGACCTTGTCTCCAAATAAAATATAAAAGGGGCTGTGGATGTGGCTCAGTGATTGAGTGTCCCTGATTTCAATCCCTGGTACAAAAGAAAAAAAAAGTAGGTCGGAAGCTGTAGCTCAATGGGAAAGCGCTTGCCTAGCATGTGTGAGGTACTGGGTTCAACACTCAGCACCACATAAAAATAAAATAAAGGCATTCTGTCCATCTACGACTACAAAAGAAATTAAGGGGGCTGGGGCTGGGACTCAGCGGTAGCGCACTTGCCTAGCATGTGTGAGGCATTGGATTTGATTCTCAGCACCACATATAAATAAAATAAAGGTCTATCAAAAACTAAAAAAAAAAAAAAATTAAAAATAAAGAGCAGTAGTGTAGAGGCAAAGGGGAAGAATTAGGGAAAAAAGTTGACCAAATTATGCTATGTCCATGTATGAATATACCACAATGCATTCCAATTTTATATGTAATTACAATACACCAATTAAAAAATGAATAGGTAGAAGGAAGATCAATAGAATAGAGGAAAGAGATCAGGGAGAAGGAAGAGGACAGGGAAGGGGATAGTACTATGGATTGAAATAGAGAAAAATTGTTATATGCTTTTATGAATATATCAAAATGAAACCACTATGATATAAAACAATGCACAGAAAATGTGTAAAAAAAAAAAAAAAACCCATAAGTGGACTTTTGATTTCTTTTTAAATTTCTTTATTTTTATTTGGTGCTGAGAATCAAACCCAAGGCCTCACCCATGCTGGAAGGGCGCTCTACCACTAAGCCACAACCCCAGCCCCTACTTTTGATTTTTTTTAAAAAATTCATAGTTTGAGAAAATTAAATACAAAAATGAATGAAAAGCACAATAAAAAAAGAGCTTTTAAAACCCACAATTGATGGGCATAGTGGCACACTCCTGTGATCCCAGCAACTCAGGAGGAAGACTGAGACAAGAGGATCCCAAGTTTGAGGGCAGCCTCAAAAAATAAAAAGGACCTAGGATGTAGCTCAGAGGTAAAAATCCTCTGGGTTCAATCCCCAGTACCAAAATAAAACTCAACAAATGTTTAGAAAGACAATTCAAAATATTGCATTTATGACAGGTTAATACTTCAAGTTTTATTTTTTTAAAGAGAGAATTTTAATATTTATTTTTTAGTTTTTGGCGGACACAACATCTTTGTATGCGGTGCTGACCCGGGCCGCACGCATGCCAGGCGAGCGCACTACCGCTTGAGCCACATCCCCAGCCCTAAGTTTTATTTCTTTCATGAGATTAGTTTTTACTGCACTCGAAAGTTTTAAAAAGAAACATGTTTATATAAACTTGTATTTGATGTTTCAGTCTCAATTTTTTTACACATTTTAGGCAAATGTGCAGTGATGCTTGAACTCACAGTGTGATATCCTTATATTCATCTTTGTTACCTCAAAATTGTAAACAATGCCTGGCACATAAGAGCCTTGTCACTAAATGTTTATTGAACATTAAGATGGAAATGGGGAGTGGGCACAGAAAGACATTGGAAATAACCATATGCCCAGGCAGGAAAACGTTTCAGTCATTTTGGTATTGGGTGTGAGAGAAGGGAGAACAAGCATGTATGCAATTAACCAATTAAACAAGAAAATGTTTCATAGCTGGGATTTCAACATTGTACCAAAGAATTTGGAATATAAAAGTGAAGGTTGAGCCCCTGCCTCAAGGAACTTGGTGTGTGATTGAGAAACCACCAAACTTTTGTGATAACTGCTGTATTCAATACCGCTGTATACAGTAGTGGGACAGGTTTATTACCAACAGATGTTTGATAAGAAAGTAAGCCCTAGAGCAAATGGAAAACGTTGTTAAAACTTTTAACAACGTATGCAAGTTCCTTTGTAATGTATCTGCATGTAGGCACAAATCCAAAATTCCAACAGGAAATATGCAAAAGTCCTTTTTAATTCAAAGGTAGCCAGATGTTACATAAAGGAGACTAAATAGCAGCATAAAATTCAATTTTAAAAAGTTGAAGAAATGTGTCATCTATATTCAACAGGAAATGTGAAGTTCTCAAATGTCAATTCTACTAGGCCAGTTTCCTCTGATTTAGATGATATACTGTTTTTCGTAAAACAGTATACTTGTGGAAGAATTTCTATTTTAAAGATATGTGTACACACACACACACACACTGAATTCAAAAGACTCAATAAAAATGTTAAAAATACGAATCTCTAAGTGATGTGATTATGGGTGGTTTTTATTTTCTTCCATTTCTTCTCTATTTTTTTTTCAGATTTTCAACAATGGAAATGTATTACTAATAATAAAAAAAGGAGTAAGGATTAAAAAAAAAAAAAAAAAAAAAAACTACTGTTAAACACTACTGCCAAAACACAAAAGAAAAACAATGTGAGAGAAGGCTCTCAGACATTCATACCTATTTATGAATTCAGTACTCCAAATTCTAATGCTAAATAGAATGTGCTGTTTCGTTTACAAATTCAAAAATATGAGGATTGGAATAAACTGATTCAGGTTCAAATAGCTGTTAATTGAGCACACTAGAGTACACAGTACCAAACTGGAGACCAAAAGCTGAAGTCCATAAAGGTTCTGGGTACTAGAAAAAATACAGAGCAAAGTGGCTGAATACTGTTTGAAGTGGAGAATTTGATGACAAGTTTCCCCTACCTCCTCCTTCCTTCAAGAAGATATAGGAAGCTATTATTTAATCTTGTTAGAACCCCTACAAATGGGAAGGTAATTATAAGATGAACCCTTTATGTCCATCCACCTTGCTGGCATTTACCTACTTATTATCTTTTTCACTCTTTTCCCTGGAACCTTTTCAAAGGCTATCCATAAAAAGGCCTACAAAGCCCTCCAAGATATGATGCTCACCTCTACTTTCCTCATATTGAAGACCCCAACAATAAGAGCTACTTATACGCTGGGGATGTAGCTCTAATAGTGTTTGCCTAGCATGTGCAAGGCCTTGAGTTCAATCCCTGGTATTTCAAGAAAGAAAGAAAGAAAAAAAATACTTATAGTTCCCTCACACCTTTCAACCATGTTGTCTTATTAGCTATTCTGTGCTTTTGCCTAGATTCCCAGTTCCTTGTTTATTTTATCCCCCAATTTGTTCACGTTCAATCACCATACCTAAAAAGCTTTCTCTGAACCCCTTCTCCAGTTCCTGGCCTGGGAATCATTGCTCAGAGCTTGCATTTAGTCAATGCCATGGACCTAGGGTTCTTTATCCATCTACCTCACTAGATTCTGAGCTCCTCAGGAGAGAGACAGAACATTCCTTATTTACCCAAAACATATTGTCTGGGACATTGTAAGCACACAGGTAATCTGATTGAATGTACTAATACTCATGCAAATTAATAGGTCCAGCACTGCAAGTCCTCCCCTTCTTGGTTTAAATGAAATCTGGCTCTTCTGGAAAAATACACCCTCTGTAGCTTTGTCAAACAGATGTTATTCATTCCCTGACATTCCAAGTACTCTGGTTGGTAATCAGTGCTCATTTCTTCAAATCCATTTCCAAAGCATTACCCTTTACTTTGTGTAAAAGCTTTGTCTTTTTGAAGATACATGGTAATTTTACCACATCTCTTCCTCATTCAGGTAACTTACCAACCTCCATAATTTATTGCTAGTTTGCAACCTGTTTTAATCTTCCTCTCTCCTCAGTTCTGGCTTGTCTTCATCCTAGACTTCATTGTCCATGAAAACCATCTATATGATACCTGGCTTCACATTCCTTGAATGTGAAATGACTTTTTCCCACAACAGGCATACTACCATATCCTACACTTATTTTCTCCCCAATTGCTCCATCCCGCCCGCAACCCCCAACATGCTATAGTTGAACCCAGGGCACATTATGTTATCAACCCCATCTCCACTTCAGTCCCCAGGCAGTCTAGACTCCATGGGCTATTACTCCAATCACTTTACCAAAGTCCCTTCCCTCTCTCTCTCTCTCTCTCTCTCTCTCTCTCTCTCTCTCTATATATATATATATATATATATACCTTTTCATCCTTTCAGGTCTTTCACAGATTAAAACCCCAGTCTCCTTGGTCAACCAAGTATCTCCTATTTCTGTTTCTACAATCAGACTGCTGGGTGCTGCTACAGGAAATTGCTCTAATTGTAGCCACTATAAATTCAGTCCCTTTTTACCTTAACATCTGAAAACACATCCATGATATGGGCTAGGGTTGTTGGCTCAGTGGTAGAGCGCTTGCCTAGCATGTGAGAGGTCCTGGGTTCAATCCTCAGCACCACATAAATAAATAAAATATATATAAAAAAGAAAAAGGCTGAGAGGTGGGGGGAGTACAAAAGGACACAAAATCTCAGGAGAAAGGAAAACACATCCATGATAATATTTTTCTGCTGACCAAATGTTGAGATGTGTTTATTTCATCTAAGGCTAAAATCTCTAATTTTCTCAAAAACAAAAACAAAACTTTTTTTGCCAAATGGAATTGAACCTGTGGCCTCACACATGCTAGGCAAGTACTCTTATCACCAAGCTAGATTCTCCAGCCCTTAAAATCTCTATAATTTTGCCCTTGATTCTATCCCTTGCAATTCTTCTACCTCAGTCTTCAGTCACAAGGATCACAGTCCTGGGCCACTGCACACCCAGTCTTCTCCTAAATCTTCATAGTGTCCTCCCTTCCCGTCTTTTCATTAATGTTTCAACATACTCAGACATTCCCCAGTCCCATCACCACCACCACCCACACAAAATCCTCACCAAACCTCATGTCCTTTCTTCTACCTCCAACCTTTAAGTTATTCTTCCCAATCCACAGCTAAAATTTCTGAAAAAGATGTGCACGTTTATTGTCCCCACTTATTCCTCATTTCCTACTGAATTCTCTGCTAGCTGGCTTCTATTCTCAATACTTTATTAATAAGGCTGCTCCTAATGTCTCATTTCCTTTTTCTTAAGTCCAGTGGTCAGTTCAGATTCATCTCCTGATTTCCTTTGAAAGCCTCATACCCCTGAGCTTTCTGCCCTCTTATTACCATCTCTTCTCAATGGGCTCCCCTTTCTTCCATGTATTAAGTATGGTAATTTACCTCTGGGTTCCTTCCTCAGTCTTCATTCCTTATGATGCTTTCGCTGGATAATCTCATTTACCACTCTAACTACATTTTTCTTTTTAATTCTCAAATCTCTCCAAAACAAGTATCTCCTAAGCTTCAAACCTATAAACTAAATTTCCTACTGCTTTATTTCCTTTAACAAATCTTATCCTCAATATTAAAATATATCTAATCCTGAATTTACCATATTCCCACTTCTTCCCCATTAACTTTTCTTGTTCTTCCTATCTTAGTGAAATGTTGATTTCATTCTTATGCCTCTCATTTTCCAATCCAATCAATAACTGAGTCCTAACGATTCTACCTCCTAACACAGTGGTTAAAAACACTGGTGTTGAAGCTAGACTTATCTGGGTTCAAATTCTTGCTATACTACATGTTGTCTAGCAGTGGCAAGTAACTTTTGGGCAAGTAACAAGCTCTCATGTACCTCAGTTTCATCACTTAAAAATATTACGTCTCAGATGGGCTTGGTGGCATATGCCTGTAATCCCAGCTACTTGGGAGGCTGAGGCATTGCAAGGCCAGCCTCAGCAATTAATCTCAAAATAAAAAAGGGCCTGGGGATGTAGTTCAGTGGTAGAGTGCCCTTGGGTTCAACTCCTAGAGGGGGGGCAGGAGTTACCTATAATATGAGCATCTCTACCTTGGATTACTCCATGATCCTCTTTAGATTTCTTGGCCTTCAGTATGCCCCCTCTAATCCAGTATTATCAGTACAGCCACAGTCTTTCTGAAACATACATCTAATCATATTATCCCATACTATAAACCTTTAATGGTTCAAGAAAAAATTTGAACAATGCAGATAAGGTCTATAACAAATGGTCCCTGTTAAAAACTAAATCCTTTCTCTTATTTCTGTTCTCTGCCTAGCATTAATTGTAAGTCCTCAGCCTTACCCTCTAGGTTCCTACATATGCTGTTCTATCTGCAAACTCTCTTCCTTCTAAACTCTTCTTCCTACCATACACACACATATGGCTAGATCAACTGATACTTCTCCTTTTCTTGTTTTAGGAGCCTTCATGACTTCTAAAATTGGTCAGGTATACAATGAGGTCCTCAGCATTTCATATCTACACTTTTCTTACTTTTAATTAATCTCTATCATAAATGCTGATTGTCTATTAAGACAGTAAGTAGCCAGACACAGTGGGTGCATTCCTATAATCCCAGAAATTCAGAGGAAGCTGAAGCAGGAAGATTGCAAGTACAAAGTCAACTTCAGTAACTTAATGAGACCCTAAGCAACTTAGTGAGACTTTGTCTCAAATTTAAAAAATAAATAAATAAAAAGGTTTGGGGGGGTGTATCTTAGTGGTAAAACGACCCTAGATTCAATCCCCAGTATCAAAAAAGAGTGAGTTTCACGAGCATACTGATTATGCCTATTCAAGCTATATTCCCCAGTGAATAGCACAGCAATGGATAGTGGACAGTCAATAAACTATCTGTTGAATAAATTAAGTGTGCACTGCTCACATCTTTTGAATTAAATATATCTAGACCTCAAAAAAATATACCTAACTAACCACGTCATCAGTTTATACAGCCCTTTAATGCAGAAGGGATTTATTTCCTATCACATAATCTATGGAAGGAATGATCTGAATAAAAATACACCATATTTTGTAAAATATAAACCTTAAGAAAGGTTAATTTGACTGTGGAGACTTAGAAGAAATTTTAAAAAGATTACACTGAGAAAATTCTTAACACATAGTGAAAAGAGACAATAAAAGGAGGGTTTTTTTTATTCAAAGTTATAACTGGATAAGCAGATTTGTTTACAACCATTTTTGTGAAATACTTTTTAAAAAAATACGACCAACTTCTTTGCAAACAGCAGACACATACCTCAACTATGATGACCTAATTTTTGGTGGATAATGTACATGATTAGGCAGACATAGGCAAGCTCACACTGGTAGATTAACTATCAAATGCTCAGTCAAAACTCCGTTTGTGGCCCCCGCTTCTTGATCGATTTCTGTTCCCACTTCGTCTTCTACCATCTTGTCGACTTCCTGACCGACTTCCCTGTCGACTCGGTCTACCTGACCGGCCACCAGATCGACCACCTGATCGACCTGACCGGCCAGACCTGCCACTTGACCAGCCACTACTCCTTTGTCTGGAATTAGAAGATGTATTTCCATCATAATACTCTTCGATTTCAGGTAATTTGGCTGGCACTGAGAGTATCCAATCTGAATCATGCCACTCTGCCTGTTAGAAGAATTTACAGGATTAATAGAAATGCAAAATTGAAACCATAAGCAAGCAAAGAATACTTTTGCATGTCCTTTATCTGTTAGCCAAAGATCATCTATCACTTAAATCCAAAGTGTCTGGAACAAAAATGAAAACCAAAAAATAAGCAAAAAGAAAACATGTTCAGGGCTGGGATTGCGGCTCAGCGGTAGAGCGCTTGCCTAGCACAGGCGGGACCCGGGTTCGATCCTCAGTACCACATAAAAATAAAGGCATTGTGTTGTGTCCATCTACACCAAATAAATAAATATTTTAAAAAAAGAAAAAGAAAACACGTTCAATGACTAAAGTTACTAAGCTTTAGTTTCAGGAGAACTCTCTGACCCAGTTCAAGACTTTAAACTCATCAATTTACACGGTCTAAAGGAGACTGCTATCTGCTTTCTTAGGACAAAGAAATAGAGCATTAATAAGCATTCCATTATTTTGAAGAGGTATACTGACAAAAACAAGATATATTACAGCCGATAACAGGGATTAGAAATCTGTCAACAGTAACCAGGAACTAAAAAATATAGCTACTGAAAACAATTTACTAGAGTAATCAACTCAAGATACATGAATCAGTGGTATGGAGACAGTGCTCAGTAGTAGAATGCTTGCCCTGGGTTCAATCCTTAGTGTTCCCCTAAAAAAAAAAAAGGCAGCTCATAAGAGCAGTGCAATGTGTTATCTTGGTAATAACCATTGTTCATTATGAACACAAGTTGCCAAGGGAAGTCGATGTAAAATGCCCTGTTGATAAGAATGAGAAGAGAAAAACACCCACATAAATCATTGGTAGGTTTGGCAACATATGAGCACAGTCTTAAAAATGCACAAACCAGGGCTGGGGTTTTGGCTCAGCGGTAGAGCATTTGCCTCGCACGTGCAAGAGCCTGGGTTTGATCCTCAGCGTGACATAAAAATAAGTCAATAAAAATAAAAAATAAAGGTATTATGTCCAACTACAACTAAAAAATAAACATTACAAAAATGCACAAACCTTTTGGCCAACAGTCATATTAAAAAATTCATCTTAAAGAGATTAAACATGGCAATGCAGGAAGAATTACCTATATTAATATTCTGGGCAGTTTTATTTATAATAATAAATTGGAAATAGTCTAAATTTCAGAAAACAGAACACTGGTGATCAAAGTTGAGCCTCCATACCAGGGCATCATAAAAAATAAGCAACTGTAGCCAGGCATGGTGGCACATTCCTGTAATCCCAGTGACCTGGGAGGGCAAGACAGGAGGATCCCAAATTTGAGGACAGCCTCAGCAACTTAAAGAGACCCTGGCTCAAAATAAAAAAAGGCTGGGGTTATAGCTCTGTGGTAGAGTGCTTGCCTAGCATGTGTGAGGCACTGGGTTCTATCCTCAGCACCACATAGACATAAATAGAAAAGGTTCTGTGTCCATCTACAACTAAAAAAAAAAAAAAAAAGGTGGGTAGGGGGAGGCAAGGAATACAGCTCAGCGGTAAAGTGCCCCCTGGGTTCAATTCCCAATACCCACCCCCCAACAAAAAAAGAGTATCTAATTGATGTAGAATGTATCCATGATATAATGCTAATATTTAAAAAGACTTCAAAATTGCTGGGCACAGTGGCTCAGGCCTGTAATCTCAGGGGTTCAGGAGGCTGGATCAGGAGGATCATGAGTTCAAACCCGGCCTCAGCAACAGTGAGGCACTAAGCAACTCAGTGAGACCCTGTCTCTAAATAAAATACAAAATAGGGCTGGGGATGTGGCTCAGTGGTTGAGTGTCACTGAGTCAATCCCTGGTACCAAAAATTAAAAAAAGACTTCATAATTAATCCTATTATTGATCCAAAATATGTGACTATATAAATATACAAAGGTATATATAACAAATTTTTGGACTCTAGTGGACCTGTTTCTTCAACATATAAAATACAAGGAAATTTTTTGGAAAAAGAAAGGACATCCTACAAATTGAAAGAGAAATAGAAAACATCAAATTACAATATATAAACTTTATGGACTTTATTAATGAAAATTTTTCTGGAGTGCTGGTGGTGTAGCTCAGTTGAAGAACACTTGACTAGCATGTGTGAGGCCCTTGGATCAATCCCCAGCACCAGGAGGAAAAATGGGGGAGAAAATAGGGAAAATTTAAATACAAAATATTTAGGGATTATTGTTTCGGAAGATTTAAATATGATACTACAGGTATACTTTTTAAATATATGAAAATATTTATGGTTGAAATGATAGAATGCCTTAAAAGACACAGGGAAAGTGGATAGAAACAGAGATGAAACAAAACTAGCCATGAGCCGGGCACAGTGGTGAATGCCTAAAATCCCAGAGGCTTGGGAGGCTGAGGCAGGATGCAAAAAGGAAGGCGCTAAGCAACTCAGTGATATCCTATCTCAAAATAAAATACAAAAAAGGGCTGGGGGAAAAAAAATGGGCTGGGGATGTAGCTCAGTGGGCAAATGCCCCTGAGTTCAATCCCTGGTACCAAACAAACAAACAAAAAACCACACAAGCCATGAATAGCTGAAACTGATGACATGAACATGGGAATTCAGACAATTCTATCATTTTATTTGATTAAAATATTTATAATAAAAAATTTTTGATTATGAGACAGACTGGATATTTCATATTAAGGAATTCTTAACTGACTTAGGCATGATAATGATAGAGTAATTATGTTTTTCAAAACAATCTTTTAGAGAAGGAGATAAAAATTTTTTTTAAATACCTGTAATTTTTCTGACTCGGTTGTAGGAACATCAAAGCAAACACCCTAAAAGCAAGCAAAATAAAAATATTTTTATCTAGATGCATGAGTTAATTTTTACTAATAAACTAATATTTGCTGATAATCTTTGCTATAAAAAATATTAAGTGTATTCCAGAGTATCTGCTTAATGTATTTTCTAAATCAGAAAAGTAACTAAATACAATATCTAATAAGAATCTACTGGGGCTGGGGTTGTGGCTCAGCGGTAGAGCACTTTTCTAGCACATGCGAGGCCCTGGGTTCGATCCTCAGCACCACATAAAATAAATAAATAAAATAAAGATATTGTGTCCAACTGCAACTAAAAAATAAATATTAAAAAATAATATTTTTTAAAAAAGAATATACTAATAAGACTCTAGAATATTCTCTAGTATTATTTTTTCAATCACTATAATTTTATTCCATGTCCCTTATAAAATGATCCTTCTAATAAATTCTTTAAAAACGAATAAAATAAAGATAGATATATATATATATATAAAAGTTACCTCACTTAAAAAAAAAAACAAAAAACAATCTGGGTTCAATCCCCAGTACCAAAAAAGACAAAGAGAGAGGGAGGGAGAGAGGGAGGGGCAGGGAGTAGAGATATAACTCACATGGTAGAATGCTTGCCTAACATGCAGACAACTTTGGGTTGGATCCCCCGTATCTCAAAAATAAACATAATTTTTTAATTTCAAATAAAATAAAATTTAGAGCCAGAAAGCTTCTGTCAAAAAGGTAGAAATTTGGGCGGGGCTATAACTTAGTTGGTAAAATGCATGCCTTGCATGCAGAAAGCCCTGAATTCTAATCCCCAGAACCACAAAAACAAACAAAACAAAAAAGTGGTAGAATATTTATCATATAATGATACTAATGTAGCCAGAGATGTTTCCTCTTCAGTCCTGGTTGAAAGTTAATTTAATACTCAATAACTAGTTTGGTCTATGGATCTGCTTTACCTCTCCTCTATGTTTTTTTGTTAATGTTTGTATGTTTTCCCTATTTGCTTCAAATCTGTGTTGAGCAGAAATAACAGTAAACCTTTAAAAAGATGATTATTTCCAATAAACAATTTAGTTAATAAATTCTATGTTAGAATAAGCCTACCTACGTAGCAATCTGAGATAAATAAATATAACATCTTTTCTAAAAACCATTAGAAGAAATCACAGTCACTAAAATTATACTTTTACGAGCACAGTGGCACACACCTCTAATCCCAGCAACTCAGGAGGCTTGCAAGTTCAAGACTAGCCTTAGCAACTTAGCAAAACCCTATCACAAAATAAAAACTCAAAAGGACTGGGGAATGTATCAGTGTAAAGCACCCTGGGTTCAATTTCCAATACCAAAAAAAAAGATTACAGTTTTATATGCTATATAAATAAATGTTGAAATACTTATTTAATTCATACTATTAAAATTAACAACAAATAAATAGCAGGCTAATTATAACAGACAATATTGTGTGTTGTCTAAACTGTATAGCTATTTAACTGTTGCAATTATTTACTCTTAGAAAATAAACACACACAACTACACAATATTTATACCAAAACAGAAGCTTAGATAACTTGGGTTTTAGATAATCAAACCAGGGTTGGAAATGTGGCTTAGAGGTAGAGCATGCACAAGCCTCTTGGTTTGTTCCCCTTGGTTTGCACTGTGGGGGCGGGGCAGGGAACAGAAAGACAAACCACGCAGAATGACTTATAGCTCTAGAGAAATGAATTAATTATATAATTCCCCAAATTCACAACTGGAAACAAACCAACACTTAGAAAAACAGAATTATTCATCCCATTAGGCTATTGCTTATAAATACTTGTGGTCATTGATTAAAAATCTTTTGGATTATCTAGAAAAGCCTACCATATTTCCTTTTAGGAGGCACATTCTTGTAATTTGGGACACAGAATTACTACTCAGCTTTCTGTTAAGTTCTTTCCAAGCACAGGTGACATTCTGTATTTCTTCAGGGCTTTCCAGAGTCATTGTCACAAATCCCTTAAGGGAAAAAAAAAAAAAAAAAAACTCACATTATGTTTGGGAAAAAAATCAGTAGCAGCACAGGACAATGAAGTTCTATCTCTATAGACCTATATGACTTAACTGCATTTCTTATGAACCAACTGTATAACATGGCTGCTAAAAAATAACTTCTCTGAAACTAAATTAAAAGACTAATGTTTAGGGGCTGGGGCTGGGGCTCAGTGTTAGCACACTTGCCTGGCATGTGTGAGGCACTAGGTTCGATTCTCAGCACCACATATAAATACATAAATAAAATAAAGGTCTATCAACAAATAAAAAAAAAAAGACTAATGTTTATAGATCTTTGAAAGTATCATCTTTCTGTGTAGTGTTGTAAAGACTATATTTAATTCTTAGCATCATGCTTTATAAGAGAATTAAACAAAACGGCATCAGAGAATGATAAGGTAGTGAAGACGAAAGGAAACACTGAAAGAGTTTTTAAAAAGTTACCTTGGAGTGGAAGAACATAAAAAAAAGGAAAAAAATCTCTCTGAACTTTTGAAGTACTATACTAATTAAGTATACTACTAATTAAATAACCAAAAATTACTTGTTTTGTAAACCTTCACTGAACAGCAAAAGGACCATCATAAAGAAGATAAAGAAATGTAAAAGGAGAACAAGCTATTATAGAATGCATCAGGGTGATTGGGAAAGACCTCTCTGACTGGGGATGTGGCACAATGGTAGAAGCCTTGGGTTCAAACACTAGCACCACAAAAAAAAAAAAAAAAGACCTCTCTGATATGGTAATGAATGAAGTCAAGGAGGAAGCCATTATGAAGAGGTAGGTTAATGTTTTGAGTAAAATTAAATAGGTTAGCCAGGTGAAGTGGTACACATCTGTAATCCAAAAGACTCAGGAGGCTGAGAGACAGGAAGATGTCAAGTTTGAGGCCGGATTCAGCAAGTTAGTAAGACATTGTCTCAAAATAAAAAGGACCGGGTATGGTGGCACATGCCTGTAATCCCAGGAACTCCGGAGGCTGAGACAGGAGAATCATGAATTCAAAGCCAGCCCCAGCAAAGCAACTGAGTGAGATCCTGTCTCTAAATAAAAATACAAAATAGGGCTGAGGATGTGGCTCAGGGTCGAGTGCAGTATGGGGATACAGCCCAGAACTAGAGCACACCTGAGTTCACTCCTTAGTACTACAAACAAAACCAATATGGTTTAAATATTGTTTTAAAATATTATACATTTAAGTATTCAGTGAGTTATTGGGATAGAATATCTGCTTGATGCTAAAAGTATCACCCCACAGATTACTAATTAAGAGAGTAAAATATTCTTTGAAAATGGAAATATATGGCAGTTGCCAACAAACAAGCAACCAAACTAAGTATACTACTAAAGCAATATGACATATGCTTCTTGATATGATTCACTATGAAATATACAGTATTACATATAACATACTCTTGCCAAAAAACATTTAGCCTGAATATAAAAATCAAGCTTTGACATATGCAATGTGACTCTGGATAAAGGCAAAAATAAATTATGCAAGAAAAATTTTGGACAAATCCAGAAAGTGAGATCTTCTAACAGACAACTGACCTAACTCTTTACAAATTCAAAGTCATGAAAAATAAAAAAGACGGAAAATTGTTCTAGACTAAAAGATACTAAAAAGACACAACAACCAAATTATAACTTAAGAACCTTAACTAGAATACTGATTTTTCACACACACACACACACACACACACACATAAATGGAGAAACAATTGGACATATGGTTAACTTCCAACAAAATGACATTTGGCACAACTATTAATATCTGCCACAAGAAAACCATCAGATGCTCCATTTGCACTCATTTGTGCTACACCAAATGTCACAAGCAAATTTATCTGCCCTGCCCCATTTCTCCCTCCTCCCAGCTACAGGGATGGCTGCCCAGAATTACTCTGCCCTATCATTCTAATATCCTGACAACAGGCTATTATTGTCTTATAAAGGTTCCAGGACCAAATTCATGTGCACTCTGTCTTTCTCTACATCAGAGAGATTTTACTGATGAGTCTCTGCATACTGGGATTCTGCTCACTTATACCCAGATAAGTAATAAATCTTTAAACCACTTGCTACCAATGGCTCTTATGTGTTTTTTTGTTTGTTTGTTTTGGTACCAGGGATTGAACTCGGGGACACTCGACCACGGAGCCACATCCTCAGCTCTATTTTGTATTTTATTTAGAGACAGGATCTCACTGAGTTGCTTAGTGCCTTGCAGTTGCTGAGGATGGCTTTGAACTCGCAATTCTCAGCCTCCCCAGCCAAAACCATTGGGATTATTGATGTGATAAGTTTTGATATCTGACACCAACCTGGCAGTGGGCCATGTCAGTCAGTGTTATACACACAGACCCTTCCACAGAGAATCCCTACTTCATATTCTACTATGTTATGATGTCACCTGCACAGAATCTGTTTCTCACTTTGCATGATTTCATAGCAACAAAATGAAGTATAGATTCTGTTATACAAGTTTCAGTTTGCACAGTGCTGTGCAAAGTGAGGATTTCCTATATTTTACTCCACATACACATTTTTGAAATAAACAAATCTGCATATTTATTAGATATAGGATGATTAATGTAGAACTATAACATTTTTTTGGTGGTGCTGGGGATTGAACCCAGGGCTTTGTGCATGCAAGGCAAGCACTCTACCCAACTGAGCTTTATTCCCTAGCTCATTTTTGTAGGTGAGACTATGATATTGTGATTATGTAGACAAGAATCTTCATCATTAGAAGAAGCAAATACTTAGGAATAATGTCATAATGTTTCAACTTACTTCCAAATGGTTTAGCAAAAAAAAAAAAAGTATATTCAAAAACAAAGCAAATGTAACATAATATTGACAGTTGTTGAATCTAGGTCATTATTTATTGCAATATTCTTTCAATTTTTTTTTCTGTAGGCCTGAAAATCTGGAAGATGGCTGTCAAAAAAAATTTAGCAGAGCGTGGTAGTGCAAGCCTTTAATCCCAGTGGCTTGGGAGGCTGAGAAAGGAGGATCACAAGTTCAAAGCCAGCCTCAGCAAAAGCGAGGCACTAAGCAATTCATTGAGACCTTGTCTCTAAGTAAAATACAAAATAGGACTGGGGATGGGGGCTCATTGGTCGGGTGCCCCTGAGTTCAATCCCAGATACTGCCTCCATCACACCCCCCAAAAAATTTAGGGGTGGAGGAAAATGAGAAAGTCAATTTCTAATAGAGCAAAACAGTTTTCTCTGCACAGAAAGTGCAATTTATTGAAGGGAGTAAATGCAACACTCATTGATTATGCAGTTACTGCTATAGCTCAATTTCACCCTTTTCCCAACCAAATACAATTATTTCACAGACTTCTACCTTATCAGAGGTGATCAAAGACCGTGGTTCAAAGCTTGATGCACCAGAAATGTGGGCTAATGCTGCAGCCAATGCATCCACTGCTCCTTTCTCTTCTATCAGTCTCTGAGCTGATGGTCGGAAAAAATCAACAGCAGCAAAAGAAACAGAAGCCAGAGACCTACGGTTTAAAAATAGTAAATTTTCTTGGTCATGACAGGGAAAAAAGATGAGAGAATGAATGGGAAAAGAAAGAGTAACGTTTTCATATATTAATATAACTAAATATCTGCTGGTAAAACTGGTGATTAAAATTTTCTGATATTTGAACTAGAAGAGCTTAAAGATGAATAGCCTAATACAAAAGCAAAAATTATTCAGCAAGGTCAGAAAGCATACCTGATGGCATCCATGCTTTTAGATTTAACTAAATCCATTGTAGAAGGAACACCTACACGTTTAAAAGTAATTCCCTGAAAATGAAAGAATTACATTAAAGAAAAATGGAATGTTACAATTAATTCCTAAACTAATATAGTTTGTTGAATTTCCATTTCTTGGAAGATTTCCAAGTCTTAGTGGATAAAAAGATCTGCTTTTTCTAATAAATTATCTATTATAAATTTCAAAAAGTGAAAACAATTTTTTTGAATTGACCCTTAGTTACAATTATGGAATCTGACTTGCAAAACAAAGCTGATTCAAAAAAAAAAAGAACATTATTTAAATCAATCAACTTTTTTCCTTATTACTCCCATCTCACTTTACAAAGTTCATGAGATAGTATATAAAAATATTATAAAATAGGAGAAAATGTGAAATACTACAAAAAAATCTGGAACACAGAAATTGTACAATTTTTATAGACACTGGCTATTACATAATTATATTATGGCAAATATAATTTTAATTTTAAATTATTATACCAAAACAATGTCACAGTCACCCATTTATAATTCTGTAATGGTGTATGAAATCGCAACACACTTATTTCAATAACAAGGGAGAAATTCAAGAGAAAAATGAGAAAGGCAGCTCTTCTATCTTCACAATAAAAGCTGTATTAAAACAGTCTTGCAGCTAATATAAATTTAGCTCCCACATGCTTCACATCCAAATGCAGCTTAAACTGAGAAAAGTTAAGAAGATCTATTTGTGAGAACAAATATAAAAAGAGCCCTTTTCTAAGGCACCATTTAGATAATAAGCCTGAAATAATTCAACTTTACTTACTGCTTTTTGTTCCACATATCTTAGTTGACCTCTTTCTCTTGGTTGATAAAAACATATGCAAATTCCGGTCCGACCAGCTCTACCTGTGCGTCCAGAACGATGGATATAGGACTCAACATCCTGAAAATTAAAAAAGGAAAACACTTTTTAAAATTATGACAAGCTCCACAGTCATCCCAACATCCAAATAATGAAATAAAATAACAATAATTAAATTTTTATTTCAATCCTGTTGTGCTTTTCAACATGCCAAATAATTTATATGCTAGAATTTTGGGATACAGGGGATGGTTTTAAGCTTTCTAACCATCTCTTCCAGAGTTCTTAACATAAACTTTATATAATTCCTTTATATGATTTTGTTGATCCAAATTTCAAATTCAAAAAGTGAAGTTAATCACTGAAAAGGCCATCAGATTCGGATCAATTTAACACCATAGTAACAAAAAAACACCTGAAAGCAAGAATGATGGAAATATTTTTCATATTTCAAGCAATACTTGTAAATAAGATAGCAATTTATAAAACTGCTCTTGTTTTCCCCAGACCAAATCCCATTTCCTACCTGTGGAGGAGAACTTTGAATCACCAGGTCAACTTCAGGAATGTCCAAACCACGGGCAGCCACATTGGTTGCCACCAAAACTTTGAAACTACCTTCTCTGAAGCCTTTTAGTGTAATTTCTCTTTGTGACTGTGCAATGTCCCCATGCAAACACTGAGCATTCTATTGAAAAAAGAATCACAATTACATATACAGTTCATACTTGCAACTGATAGCACCCTAACATCATTCAGTCAATGCTCTTTTTATCTTTTAATTTCCTTTTCTCAATGACTGTAACAATGCATGCTGGTTTTTTTTTTTTTTTTTGAAAAATCAAACATTATAAAAATATTTAACTGAAACATAAAAGTGTCCCTAAGATCACCCTCTTAGAAATAATTTACTGCTACATGCCTGTAATTCCAGCAGCTCAAGAGGCTAAGCAGGAAGATCTCAAGTTCAAAACCAGCCTCAGAAACTTTGCGAGACCCTAAGCAACTTAGCAAAACTCTGTCTCAAATTTTTAATAAAGGGCTGGGGATGTGGCTCAGTGGTTGAATGTCACTGGGTTCAATCTCTGGTACCAAAAAAAAAAAGGAAATAATTCATTCCTAACACTCTGTCATTGTTTTTTTGTTTATTTTCTTAGAGTGCTGGGGACTAAACTCAGGTCCTCATTCATGCCAGGCAAGCACTATACCACTGAGCTACATCCCCAGCCAGCAGATTTTTTTTTAAAATACATATACATATTATCCCATGTTATCTACATACACTAACAGATAACACAGTTTTATATTTTTGGGTATTAGGGTTTTTGTTTTTTTTAAGTACTAGAGATTGAACCTAGGGGCACTCTACCACTGAGCTTCAATCCCAGACTTTTTAAGTAACGAATTTCTCTTTTTAAAATCTGAGATAGAGTCTTGCTAAGTTGCCCAGGCTAGGCTCAAACTTGGGGTCCTCCTGCTTCAGCCTCCTGAGTTCTTGGGATTTACAGGCATATACCACTGTGCCTAAACCACGGGCACAGTGTTTCTGTATAAAAAGGAATCATATTTTATATATACTGTTTTGCAACCTACTTAAAAATTTTAATACTATAATATAAACCTTTTTTCAGATCCATAGAGGCAACTTTACTTAATTATTAAAAACTATCTTTAAATACAGTTTTTACATATGGATGTAGTGAGTGGCATTTACTTTAACAATATCCCACTGATGAACATTTGAGTTTTATCCAAATTTTCACCTTTAGAAACGACACTGTAGTGAACAAACTTGACTTATATTTCTGGATACTTCTGTATATGTGTGTTTCAAAAGATTACATGTCTAGAAGTTGAATTTCTGGTTCAAAATTAATGAACATTTGGGGCTAGAAATGTAGCTCAGTGGTAAAGCAGATGCCTAGCATGCACATCTGGGTTCAATCCCCAGAACCATAAAAAAAAAAAAAAAGAACATTGAGGGTCTAGAGATATAGCTCAGAGTTGGTAGAGTTCTTGCCTCACATGCCCAAGGACCTGGGTTCAATCCCCAGGAACCACCCATAAAAAAAGTAAATAAAAATATAATAATAGGGGCTGGGGATGTGGCTCAAGTGGTAGCGCACTCGCCTGGCATGCGTGCGGCCCGGGTTTGATCCTCAGCACCACATACAAACAAAGATGTTGCGTCCGCCGAAAACTAAAAAAAAATAAATATTAAAAAATTCTCTCTCCCTCTCTCTCTCTAAAAAAATAATAATAAGAAGAAGAAGAAGAAGAAGAACATTGAACAGCTTACTAACTACTGACTAATTTTTATAAAAAGAAGTTGTGCCCCCATTAACTTTTTATATACTGCAAGAGTTTATTTCATCATACCCTACCTGCCCATATATTATAAATGATAACCTTTGTTAATCTAATAGGCAAAAATAACTTTCTGCCAGGCAATGGTGGCACACACTTGTAATCCCAGTTACTAAAGAGGCTGAAACAAGAGAATCTTGAGCTCTAGAGCAGCATGGGCAATTAGTGAGTCCTTTTCTCAAAATTTACAAAAGGGTGAGCTAGAGTAAGTACTTTGCCTAGCTTCAATACCAGTACTGCGGGAAAAAAAAAAAAATCCCCAATGCTGTTTTAATTTGTACTTTTGTAATTTATTTATTTATTATTATTTTTTAGTGGAGTCCTGGGGATTGAACCAGAGATGCTTAACCACTAAGCCACATCCCCAGCCCTTTTTATTTTTTGAGACAGAGTCTTGCTAAGTTGCTTAGGTCTTCACAAAGTTGCTGATGCTGATTTTGAACTTGAGATCCTCCCATCTCAGCCTCCCTAGTCACTAGGATTACAGGTGTGCACCACTATTGCACTTCTGTTATTTTTAGCAAAGCTGAACCTATTTAAACTAGGTTGATCTTCCATTTGTTCTCCAAATAATTTTCCTAATACTATGAATAAATTACCTTGTATTCCTTACCACTATTAAAAAGTTCATCTTGCCACTATTAAAAAGTTCATAACAATGATTTAACCCCAACAGTACATGCCTTAGTATCTAAACTTACTGCATAATGAGTGAATTCACTGTGTACCTGCTATGTGCCTGAGATTGTATTAGTTTCTGGAACATTCATAAAGAAATAGTTTAGAACACACAATTTGATAGGTATCTTCAAAACAGTACAATAGCTGGGCACTGTGGTGCATGCTTGTAATCACAGTGACTCAGGAGGCCAAGGCAAGAGGATCATAAGGTCAAAGCCAGCCTTAACAAAAGCGAGGCACTGAACAACTCAGTGAGATCCTATCTCTACATAAAATACAAAATAGGGCTGGGGATGTGGCTCAGTGGTTGAGTGCTGGAGTTCAATCCCCAGTAACAAAACAAACCAAACAAACAAACAAACAAACAAAACACCTAACAGTATGATATGTGCCGCGACAGGTATATATTTACATCATGCTACAGAAATATCTAAGGGGAAATCTGACTATTATTATTTTGGAGGTACTGGGCATTGAACCCAGGGCCTCATACTTGCTAAGTGGGAAACAGGTCTGAAACTGAGACCTGAATGATAAATAAAGAACTAGGAGTTGGGGCTGGAGTTGTAGCTCAGCGGTAGAGCACTTGCCTAGCATGTGTGAGGCAGGGTTTAATTCTCAGCACCACATGTAAATAAGTAAATAAAATAAAGGTCCATCAACAACTAAATAATATTTAAAAAAAAAAAAAGAACTAGGGGTCATGTAAATGAAAGAACAGAAAGCTAGGAAGTTTCAGGTTAGAAATATCATACATAAATAGTATGTCTGGGGAACTACAAATGTTGTAGTACACTACTACTGAAACAGATTAAGAAAGGGTAAGTGATAAGAGATGAGACTGGGAAAGGAATATGAACTTTATCTTAAGGACAAGGTGAAACAATTGAATGATTCTAAAGAAAACTATCACAAACACATTTATAATATAGAAGGAATACTCCAATTAGTGTATCTATACACTATATCACTATATCTATAGACAAAACACATATCTATACACTATATCACTATATCGATAGACAAAACACAAACTGCAAAAATTTAGAAGAGATGTCAGACCCTAGGATAGTGATAATGACCACCTATTCACTCAACAAATATTTAGAGACATACTACATATCAGGCATCAGGATTTAAAAGGTGAACACACAAGGGGACTGAGGATATGGCTTAGCAGTAAAGTGTCCAGTATGTGTGAGTGTGTGAGGCCCTGAGTTCAATCACCAGCACCACTTAAAAAAAAAAAAAAAAAAAGTGAACATGGTAAGACTGCCTGTCTTTATGGTCTTCATACTCCAGTAGTGGAGAAGGACATGGAACAAATAATTAGACACAGAAATAAATTTATCCAGCAAGTGTAAAGAATGAAGCATCAGTCTAAGAATCAAGAAGCACTAATCCAAACCTGACCTAGTTTGGGGCACGGAAGGATTTCCTGAAAAGTGATGCTTTGAACTGAGATGTGAAAGACAAGAGGAACTTGCTAAGTGAGGTGGACTGCAAGTTCAAGAGCCCTGTGGTGACATGAAGTATAACATGTATGAAGAGAGTGCAAAAAATGGGGAGCAAATGTGATAATAAGATGAGGCAAGAAAGGTAAATAGGGTAACTGAATTTGAAAACTATTACTTGACAAAATTGGGAGGATTTGGTATAGAGAATAGAAATGAAGTACAAAGAAAAAAAGACATTCATGATTCCCAGGTTTTGAGTTTCTGCAATGGGAGTAGAAAATAAACTAATAAACCATAGGAAACAGTATGCAAAAATACTCCTTGATAACTGAATTGCAAATGGTGAGGAAGAAAAGTCAGGGGGTAATACATAAGTTTCATTTGGGCTATAGGTAGATATATCATTCAAAGATAGGGAACAATGGAGCCAGTTGAGGGGCTATTGGAGTGTAAAAAAGAATGAATTCATTTTAGGTCATAATGAGTTGGGGATTATGTGGCCAATAGAATAAATATAGGCCTAGTATTGGAGAGACATATCTAACTGAAGAAAGATTTGGGATTATAAGCAAACACACAATGACTAAAGTCATAGGAGTGATTAGATATGTGTATCTATGCATACATACCTATATTTCTATATTTCTACATTTATGGACTGCTTGCTACAAAACTATTGTGCTAAACGTCTCAAATAAATGGTTTCATTGAAACGTTGAAACTGTAAAACAAAACAAAACAAAAGTGATTTTTAATACCACTTCTTTAAAAAAGGAAGCACAGGCACAGAAATACGAAGTAACTTTGCTCAAGCTGCCTAACTAGAAGGTAGTACACTGGGATTTAAAACTTGATCTGACTCTGAAGTCTATGCTATCAGGTTGAATATCCTTAATTAAAAAATCGGAAGTACACCTGGGGGCAGTAGCTCATGCCTGTGATCCCAGCAACTTGGGAGGCTGAGGCAGAAGATCACAAGTTCAAGGGCAGCCTTGCAAACTTATGGAGACAGGAGATCCTGTCTCAAAATAGTTTTCAAAAGGGCTAGGAATGGGATTGGGGCTCAGCAGTAGAGCGCTTGCTTGAGAGGCACTGGATTTGATCCTTAGCACCACATAAAAATAAATAAACAAAATAAAGATATTGTGTCCATATACAACTAAAAAAAAAATTATGGCTAGCAATGTATCTCAGAGGTAAAATACTTGGGTTCAATCCCCAATACCACACAAAAGGAAAAGAAACCTGAAATCCAAAATACTCTGAAATCTAAATTGAGTTTGTTTGTTTTGTAGTACTAGGGATTGAACCCAGGGCTTCAACATGCTGTGCAAGCACTTTACTACTAGGTTACATTCCAGTCCTTTTCAGTTTTTCAATTTTGAGATAGGGTCTTACAGAGCTGCCAAGGCAGTCCTCAAACTTGTCATCCTCCTGCCTTAGTTCCCTGAATAGCTGGGGTTAGAGAGATGCATCAGCACACCTAGCTGAAACATCCCCCACCTTCTTTCTTTTTCATGGTGCTGGGGGCCTTGTGCATGAGAGGCAACAGCTGTACCTCTAAGCTAAACTGCCAGCCCTATGAAATCTAAAAAATTTTAAGCACCAAGATGACCTCCCAAACATTTTGGATAAGGGCTATTTCACCTGTTCCTTGTCACTCCCCACACAACTGAGAGGAACGCCAGTATTGAAAGACAAGGACTGGGAGTGCTGCCCAGTGGTAGAACACTTGGTCTAGCATATATGAGGCCCTGCGTTCTATGCCCAACACAGAAAGGAAGCGGGGGAAAAGGTATGGTATGGGCAAGAACAGAAAAAGATCTCAGAAAAACACAGAAAGATAGCCAGAAGAGGAAAACTCATACGATTATCATGGAATCAATTAAGAAAACTGTTTCAAAAAAGAAAACAGCTATATATATAAGCTACCATACTTTAAATGAGTTGGGCAGTTTTCATAGTCAATTTTTCAAATTCACTTTTTAAAAAACTCAACACAGGTTTTTTTAACTTGATAATCAGCCCTAAAAAGGACATATTACATTCTTGGTATCAGTGATGATTTTCAGATCTCCAACTTTTTTTTTTCCTTTCTTTTTGTAGCACTGGGGATTGAACCCCGGGCACTCTACCACTGAGATACATCCCCAGACTCTTTATTTTTCATTTTCAAATGTGGCACACTTCATGAATTTGCATGTCATCCTTGTGCAGGGGTCATGCTAATCTTCTCTGTATCATTCCAATTTTCGTATATGTGCTACCAAAGTGAGCACTATTTTTTATTTTGAGACAGGGTCTAAATTGCCCAGGGCTGCCTCAAACTTGTGATCCTCTTGCTTTAGTCTTCTAAGAAGCTGGGTTTACAGGTGTGCACTACCACACCGGCAGATTTCCAAACTTTTGTTTCCCAAAAGACTGTATGTATGTAAAAGAGAGAAAGAATTTGTTGAGAATTTACAAGGCATTTTATTGAGAAAACCAAGTAAAACTTGACCTATAGAAAAAAATTAAGTGAGGTTATAATTTAAAAACAGAGAAACTAGGTGCTAGGGGTAGCTCATGCATGTCTAGCATAAGCTAGGCCCCTGGGTTCAAGTCTTAATACCCCAAAATAAGTAAATACATAATAAAAATAAACCATTTAGACTCCCTAGTTTGTCCATAAAACTCAACATTCCTCATAATGAGATGCTGCTACTACTTTCTGCCTAAACAGCAGTCATCATGAAGAAGAAAAATTCCACATTCCAACCACAGAAATTGATTATTGTCACTGGGGGGGTCTTTGTAGCAAGGCAATTCCTCCTTCAGAAGCACTGACTTCTAGGACAGTTACTATTGAAGGTCCTAAAGCAATAACAGGGAATATCATCAACCACCTCAACATTTTCATAATTAAGCATCCATCTGTTTATATCAGATGTTTTAAACATGACAACCAATGCTATATAATTAGTAAAAATAACACTGTAAAAGATGGTAACAGCATAGTATTTCATCAGTTCTCACATAAAAACAAATAATGGGCTGGGGATATAGCTCAGTTGGTAGAGTGCTTGTCTTGTATACACAATGCCCTGGGTTCAAGGTCCCAGCACCACATACATATAATAATAATAATAATAATAATAATAATAATAATAATAATAATAATAGCAGGTGAGGCGCAGTGGTACATGCCTATAATCCCAGTGGTGCAGGAGGCTGAGGCAAGTTCAAAGCCAGCCTCAGCAAAAGCAAGATGCTAACAACTCAATGAAATCCTGTCTCTAAATAAAATACAAAATAGGGCTGGGAATGTGGCTCAGTGGTTGAGTGGCCCTGAGTTCAAATCCCAGTATCACCCTGCTCAAAAAAAAAAAAACCTAGAATAAGAAAATTAAAAATCCACAGAGAACATCTATGACAAAACTAGTTCCAGGCACAGTGACACACGCCTGTAATCCCAGCAGCTCAGGAGACTGAGACAGGAAGACCACGAGTTCAAAGCCAGGCTCAACAAAAGTGAGGCACTAAGCAACTCAGTGAGACCTGTCTCTAATAAAATACAAAATAGGGCTGGGGATGTGGCTCAGTGGTTGAGTGCCCCTGAGTTCAATCCCCAGTACTAAAATAACAAAAACAAAAAAATTAAATGAAAACGCATTCTAGTAATTTTTCAGAATAGGGCAAAACCTGTATGTATGAGGTGGGGCAGGGGATTTCTGTGACCTAAGAAGCAGCATTCTCTGGAAAGCATATTCTCAAGCAAATTGTTACACGTAGCAGGTGACAATGGGAGAGTGCCAAGGCACCAACGGTAAGGTCTGTAGGAGCTACAGCAGCTCTGGTGTTCAGCCATATACAAACACTATAATCAATGCTCCCTTTCCAGAATGAAGGCCCACACCAAGGAGAAAGTATTGGACCTAAAATCCAAACCCAGGAAGACAAGAATAACAAGAGCAAAGAAAAGATCCAGATAAAAGTGAGGAAGAACATAGCTGGAGCTCAGAAAAAGGAAGACTTTTTCTCTTTTTTTGGGGTGGGGGGTGGGCGCCTTAACTAGGGATTGAACTCAGCTACATCCCCAGCCTTATTTAAAGACAAGGTCTGAGTTGCTTAACATCTCAATGTTTCTGAGGCTGGCTTTGAACTTGCAATCCTCCTGCCTCAGCCTCCTGAGCTGCTGGGATTATAGGCATGTGCACCACACCTAGCAAGAGACCTTTTCTTTTTAAACAGCTTTTTTTGAGATATTTGTCCATATTTTTAAACACTATCAAAAACAACAAAAGTTCTAAACCTGCAAATCTAGAAAACTATTCTAACCCATGCTTTCCCATTTAAAGTTCAGAAAGATATATTTCATCTAAAAATGAACAGTAGTAAAGGTCCTAATCAAATCCCATAGAAAGTAATTAGGGATGGATGGGGCTGGGGCTGGGGCTCAGTGGCAGAGCACTTGCCTAGCATGTGTGAAGCCCTGGGTTTGATCCTCAGCACCATATAAAGATAAATAAATAAAGGCATTGTGCCCATCTACAACTAAAAAAAAAAAAAAAAAAAAAATTCAAAAAAAGAAGAAAGTAATTAGGGATGGAGATAGGGGAAGCAGAATAATATTCCCACAGGAGGATTGCAACATCCAGCTTGGCAACTTAACTACACCCTGTCTTAAACCTTAAAAAAATAAATAAAAATTATATATATATATATATAAAAGGAATGTCATATTGACGAATGTTAGCATCACAAAGATAAAAGTTATAATATATATATTAAAACTACATTTTGGGGGTTTTTTTGGTGTGTGTGTGTGTGTGTGTTTGTGTGTGTGACTGAACCCAGAGGCACTTAACAACTGAGCCCTTATTATTTTTTGAGACAGGGTCTCACTAAGTTGCTCAGGGCTTCGCTAATTTGCTAAAGCTGGCTTTGTACTGGAATCCTCCTGCCTCGGCCTTCCCAGACCCTGGGATTATGGGCATATGCCACAGCGCCAACTGATTTTCTTTTTTGAGATGCAGTATGACTATGTTGTTGCCCAGGCTGACTTCAAATTCCTGGTCAAGCAATTCTTCAGCATCAGCCTCCTGAGTAGCTGGCTGAAACCAAAAGAACTGGCTAACGGAGCACACAAAACTACTGATTTTTTTTGTGGGTGGAGTGGGAGTTGAGAAAGGGAGGGTTTACTGGGAATCAAACTCAGGGGCACTTTACCAGTAAGCTATATCCCTAGCCCATTTTATTTTTTTATTTTTGAAACAGGGTCTCATCAAGTTTCTTGGGGCCTCACTAAATTGCTCAGGCTGGCTCTGCACTTTTGATCCTCCTGCTGCCTCAGCCTCTAGAGCCCCTGGGATTATATCCTGTGCCTCTATGCCCAGGGAAAGTGCTGATTTTTTTTAAGGAAAATCACTTTTTAAAAAGTCAGATTGGCAACTGACTTTTTATAGCAATGTATTATTCCAAAAACAATGGAATAACATTTTAAGATACTAAAGAAAAAAAAACTTTTAAAGATATTTATTTTTTAGTTGCTGTTGGATACAATATCCTTAATTAATTAATTTTTAATTAATTTTATGTGGTGCTGAGGATCGAACCCAGGGCCTCACCTGTGCTAGGTGAGCGCTCTATCACTGAGCCACAACCCTAGTCCCAAGAAAAGAAAATTTGAACCAAGAATTTTATGACTAGCCAAAATAACTCTCAAGTATAAAGTCACAAACAAGCTATTATCAACAAGTAATATCATTTTCATAAGACCTTTCTCAGGAATCTACTAAGTACCAAGTTATACACAACAAAAATGACTAGAGAGACATTGACATAAGGAATGTCACATTGATGAATGTTAGCATCACAAAGATAAAAGGAACTAGAAATCATACACCTTCTGCTAGAAGTAAACAACCTATGAAGTATTTTTTGCTCTAATTTTAAAATCAGGTTTCAGAAAGTATAAAAAACAGAGAAACAAGTTAAATAACATCACAGGGAAGCAGTATTCCAGACTGAAACTTGGTTTCATAAACAGCAAAAACTACAAGGAAGAATAGATACAGGAGAAACTAACATACTAAACGTGTAAGAATGTAAGAATCTTATTTGGATCCGGAGTCAAGAAAACAATAAAAGAAGCATTCATAGGGCAGTTGAAAATTTGAACCCAATTGGCATTTGAAAGTATTAATTACTGTTAATTTTGTTAATGATAACAGCATTGTGGGGCTTGTTTTTGTTGTGGTAGTTTTTGTGTATGTGTGCATGAACCCAAGACTTCCCACATGCTAGGCAGGTGCTCTACCACTGAACTATACCCCAAGCCTTTTATTTTGGCTTGGTTTGGTTTGACTTTTTAACTTTTTTTTCACCCACTCCATACTGGAGATTGAAACCAGGGTGGGCTTTGCCACTGAAATACATTCCCATCCCTTTTATTTATTTATTTTTTGAGACAGGATCTTGAACTTTCCATCCTTCCAATTCACTGTGCTAATCCTTTTCTTTAAGAGATATTTACCCAAATATTTATGAATGTAATAATATCTAGAGCTTACATCAAAACAATTTTGGAGAAAGAAATAAGTGAGCAAGCATTCAGATAAAATAAGATAATAAAGCTGGATGATAAACACATACAATTTATTTATTTATTTTTTTTAATGTTTTTTTTTTCTATATTTATTTTTTAGTTCTCGGCGGACACAACATCTTTGTTGGTATGTGGTGCTGAGGATCGAACCCGGGCCGCACGCATGCCAGGAGAGCGCGCTACCGCTTGAGCCACATCCCCAGCCCCAACACATACAATTTATATTAATGTATTCATTCAATAAATATTTGTAATTTGTTCTTATAACACAACTCTAAAACATTATCCATTCTTACCAACAGAAATTAATTTTGTTTCAACCTTTATATTTTCTAGATCACATTTACAAAGCCTTAAAAAATACTCCTAATAACAACTGACACAATTCTCTCCTAACATCATATTGTTAGTTTTAAATATACACAATAAAATTTATTTCTTAAAAAATTTTTGTCCCAGGGGCTGAGATTGTGGCTCAGTGGTAAAGAGCTCACCCGCCATGTGTGAGGCATTGGGTTTGATTCTCAAAACCACATATAAATAAATTTTAAGGTCCATTGACAACTAAAAAAATATTTTAAAAAATTTTCTCCGGACTTAACAAGTTATAAGAGGCTGGATATAACTTTTTTCTAAATTAGTCACAATTCTGAGAATGACTTATCAAGTTTGGTCCAGAGGACAAAATATATTTATATTTGTTTTTGGTACTGGGGGGGTTGAACCCCCCAGGGGCACTTTGGCATTGAGTTACATATCCAGCCATTCTTATTTTAAGACAAGGTCTCAGTAAGTTGCTGAGGGTCTTGCTAAGTGCTGAGACTGGCCTTGAACTTTAAAATCCTCCTGTCTCAGCCTCCCAAGTTGCTGGGATTACAGGCATGCACCACTATCCAACTGACAATATTTTTCCTCAGTTATTCATCTCATCAGCTCAATTAGAAAAAATGTTTTAAAAAACTTACCTGTTTTATATGTGGATTCATTGCCATTTCAGTTACATTCTTCT
This sequence comes from Marmota marmota marmota, assembly GCF_001458135.2. Lineage (NCBI taxonomy): Eukaryota > Metazoa > Chordata > Mammalia > Rodentia > Sciuridae > Marmota > Marmota marmota. The sequence goes on from NW_025999862.1 coordinate 4,024,368, forward strand.
TGGTCTCACAGAAGATAATAGCCCTCCCTTCTGAACCACTATAGACTTGAAGGACATCTCCAATAACTGCTGGCCTCTGAGACCAATGACACTGAATAGCCAAATGCTTTGAGGAAAGAAAAGGTGAAATATCTATTTTGACAAAATTGTTGGAAAAAAATTATCTTGTATATTTTTTTCTACCTGTTCAAGAACTGGCCTTCCTGGGAGACTGTAAGACAGAGACTCTCCTCAACCCCATTTAAAAACAAACAAATGGCCGTCAATAAGTGAAAGGATACACAAATTTAGTATATTCAAACAAAATACTATATAGCAATTAAAAGGAACCAACTATTAATAACACAAAAATATAGATGAATCTTAAATAATATGCTGAGTGAATGAAGTCCTATAGAGAAAGAGTATATGCAGTATGATTCCATTTATATGAAGTTTTAGAATAGGTAAAACTAATCGATGGTAGAAAAAAAAAAATCAGAAGTGACTGTCTCTGGATTGGGGGGAACTAGGAAGGAGTACGAGGGAACTTTTTGAGATGATGAAAATACCTTTTATTTTGATACTAGGGATTGGACCTTGGGGTACTATACTACTGAGCCACATCCCTCTGTCCTTTTTATTCTTGAGATAGGGTCTTGCTAAATTGTAGAGGCTGGTCTTGAACTTGCAAATCTCCTACCTCAGCCTGCCAAATTGCTGAGATTACTGGTATGTACCACTGCACCTGGCAATATATCTTGATAAATGTTTGGTTTACATACACAAACTCAAAAAAATAGGTTTGTATTACTTATGTATGAATTTGTCAAAACTAAGCAAAGTGTACACTCATTTCATTACACATAAATCTTATCTGAAAAACTATAAATATTATATGGAGGAAGCTCAAAAACATGCTAAGGGAAAGAAGCGAAATATAAAAAGTCACATAATGTATAATTACATTTATATGAAATATTCAGAACAGGCATATCCACAGAGACAGAAAGAAGACTGGTGGTTGCCAGGAACTGGAAAAGAAAACAATGCGGAATTACTATTTAATGGTTATGGGGTTACCTTTGGTGTGAGGAAAATATTTTGGAGCTACATAGAAGTGATGGTTGTACATCATAAATGTACTAGATGACAATAAATTATACATTTAAATATTTATAGTTTTAAATTGAGTACAATGGCACATGCATATAATCCTAGCTATTTGGGAGGCCAAGGCAAGAGGATTAAAAGTTTGAAACAAGCCTGGGTAACAAAGCCAAGGACTGTGTCCCCATCCTTACCCAAAAAGTTTATAGTTTTAGTTATGTAAATTTTACCTTAGTTTTATAAAAATGAAAATATTATGCTCTAGTTAAAGATATGCATGCTAAAATACTTATGGGCAAGTATACTGATTTCTGCAATTTGAAATGAATCAAAAATAGAAGGGAGTTATATGGTGTAGTTCAGTAGTAGAGAGCATGCTTATGAGCATGAAGCTCTGGGTCCAATATCCAGCTCAAGAAAGAAAGAAGAAAATAATCCCTTTTTTTGTTTTCTTAGTATGAAAATTACTATAGGTTTTTAGCTTTTTTTTTTTAATACCCTTACTTATCCTTTAGAAATATAGCTGGGTGTAGTGGCACATGCCTGTAATACCAGCTACTTGGGAGGCTGAAGAGGACTGCAAATTCAAGGCCAGCCTGCACAACTTAGCAAGACCCTATATCAAAATAAAATCCCCAATATTGGGGGAAAAAAGGAAAAAAAAAAGTTCTACTACAGCTCAATTTTAAAAAATCTTTCTGAATTTATTTATTTTTTTGGGGGGCGGTTTTGGGTATGAGATAAAGATCTAACTTTCTTCAGCTAATCTTCAACAAACTATCTCAGCACTATTCTTCTTTTTATTTTATTTTCTTTAGTTGTAGAGGGACACAATACCTTTATTTATTTATATGGTGCTGAGGATTGAACGCAGTGCCCCACACAGGTGAGGCAAACGCTCTACCACTGAGCCACAACCCCATCCCTCAGCACTCTTCCTTTCTATGAATCGTGTTCTCTGTCATATGAATTCTAAATACAGTCTCTATGGCTGCTTGTAGATCTTCTGTTAGAACTTCTTATTCACAAGCTTTTTTCCCCTATTTATTCTATTCTGCTTCTCAGTTTCAGACAATTAAAATACTTATGTATCTTATTAACTAAAGGCAGAAAAGAGAGCTTAGGCCTGAACAGGTCCCCAAAATTTGAGTTTAGCTTTAACAAACTTTCAAAAATAAATACCAACTAAAAGCTAAAATCTATCATGCTGGAAAGCCACTTACTTCCACAGTAGTTGCAGCCTTTTGAGTCATTTTTCCAACAAGGTCAACCTGTTCATATCTGGATTTCATGTATTTTTTTGCAACTTTGTATACCCACTGTGGGCAAGTTGCAGAAAAAAGTAAAGTCTGAGGATTGTCTTCAGAATCTTAAATAAACAAAAAGAATTCAAATGTTTTCTTAATATCCCATGATGTAGCCAACTTTTAAAAATCACCACAGGCTTCAAAGAAATAATGAAAAATTCAAAACTCAGGGAAAGTTTTTAACATATAGACTGCATTGCAACTATTGAAACTTTCACCTTTTAAAACTGGGGACAATAGCAAGAAAATTCAACTCAGAAGAAAAGTGAGAATTTAAGGAAAAACAATGAACAAAGAAATCAGTAAAATGAGTTAGTAAATCTAACTAATGACTATAAAAAATAATACATGAAAGAAGACACAGAAAGCTAAGAAAATAAAGTACGCTATTGTTCTTTTTTTTTCAGGAAGAGAATAGATACTGAATAACTTTAGTTTTGTTAGAATACCAGGGGACAATATATTAAAAAATTAAAAATTCATAAGCTTTTAAGATCAAAGAATAATTGTTAACGTGGTTATTTTGAATTAGGATATACCAGTTTTGTAGGATTCGTGGATAATATCTTCAACTTGTTCAGCAAAACCTAAATCTAACATTTGATCCACTTCATCAAGCACAACATGGCGCAGTTTAGAAAGATCCAAACGGCCGCTCTGCAAATGGTCTTTGATACGACCAGGAGTCCCAACCAAGATGTCAATACCATTTCGAATATGATTAACTGTGAGAGGAGAAAAATGCCAGTAATATGTAAAAATCAAATATATGCCTTCACATTATTCCTTTACATTTAGCAAATGCATCTTTGCACTATTATCATGCACAGGTACTCACTTTGGCTTTGATATGATGTTCCACCATAAAAACATGCCACACTGAGTTTCCTAGTTATATCTTTAAAGTCTTTGGCTACTTGATTTGCCAGTTCCCTTGTTGGAGCCAAAACAAGTACCTGGGTGAGAGATTTAAAAAACAAAAGATACTTTTGTAAAGACATGTAAATGCAACCTAGAAGACCCCACCCTTTTTAAAGTAGGAATCTCAACATTAAAGTCATTAGTATATTATAGACAGAGTACCTAGCATACATGAGGCCTTGAGTTCCATTCCCTAGCACTAGCCTTAAAAAAAAAAAAAGATGACACAAACAGCATAAGACCAATCACAATTTATTATACTCTACTTTGTCAAGTCTCCTCAAAAGTCACTTTGTCAGAGATGTTCTTAAGCCTCTTATATATAATCTTGGCCCTCTTTTTACCACTTACACCACCTAAGGCACTTATGCTTTACTTAATTAGTGATTGTAATCACATTATTCCTTTATAGTAACCACTTTTAGTTACATACATATTCAAACTATAATGCTGATTTTTTTTCTTCTCCACTTTCATGAACCTTAAAGTACACACAGGTTCTGTTTCTTTAGTTGTTTTATTTTTATTCATTTGTTTTTATGTGGTGCTGAGAATTGAACCTAGTGACCCACACATGCTAGGCAAGCATTCTGCCATTAAGCCACAACCCTAGCCCTACACACAGGTTCTTAAAAGGTCAAACCGCAGGCTAAAATTTTATTAGTTGATTTTACTATTCATAAATTAAGACAGATCTTTAGCACCCGCATAATAAAGAAACTTTTTTGCCTTTCTGGAATGGGATTGAACTCAAGGTCCCACACATGCTAGCCAAGCACTCTATCACTGAATTATATCCCTGATCCTTTTATAATTTTGAGATAGGGTCTTGATAAGTTGTGGCCTCAAACTTGAGATTCTCTTGCCTCGGCTTCCCAAGAGCTGAGATTACAGGCAAGTGCCACCACATGGACTAGCAGTTCCATTCCTATAATAGTCTTCACAAAAAGTCAACCAGTAAAATAAATGATATTGAATAGTTATTGGATGACCAAATAAATGGAATACCTCTTAGAAAATTCATTGTTTGAAAGCAAAAAGTCAGGACTGAAAAAACAGATAAACAAGTCACTAAATACACTATGTATAAGTACTCTTAAAGTAAGATTTTAAGCTCCATAATACACAAAGTTATCAAAGACATCTATGAATCCATATACATTACATTCACATGCAATAATGATTTCATTTTAGCTTTGCTTGAATTTTCTTTATTTGAAAATGAACAAGTTTTTGCTTTAAAACCCAAATTTCTACTTTTGCCACAGGTCTTAATTTTCTCTGAAAGGTACTTGTATTTAAGACTAATACGCTCTTTCAGGACTGGGGATGTAGCTCAGCAGAAGAGTGTGAGCTTAGTACGCATGAGGTCTGGGGTTAAATCTCTAATAACAGGAGCAAAAAAAAAAAGACAACTATAATCTCTCTGTCCATTTTCAATAAGTAATGTTTAGAGCTTTTCCTCTCTTACAACCATTACCTTTGGTGAGCGGCTTTTTTTAATTGTTTCTTGATTTCTTTGGAGCCTTTCAATCAAGGGTATGGCAAAAGAGAATGTCTTTCCTGTTCCTGTCCGAGCTTGTGCAATTAAATCTTTTCCTTCATATACAGGGCCAAAGGTCTTAACTTGAATAGGAAAGAGATATGTTACCCCTCGACCTGTAAAATGAGATTTCCAAAATATTTCTTTAAGACTAGTATTAGGAAAAAGATATATTCATTTGAAAACAACAATCCTGCTTTCTCCATGTCTGCCTAAAGATACACAACCAAGTACCATTTACAGTTATTCCTACCCTAAACAGAAATTATAACAAAATTAGTCTGAACTTCTGACAAATACATATAACAATTAAAATTAAAAACAGATCACAACAACTACAAGATTGGGATGACAATTAGAATAATATATACTCCATGTTTCTATAAAGAGATCAAAATATACTCTACTGTCATAAAAAGAACAAGTTAAAAAAAGATACTGATCAAAAAAAAAACTATATCAATACTGAAAAGGATGAAGTAAACTACAATTTAAAAAGAGCTATTTCTTTTTTATATTCTCTATTTGGTTAAAAAAGGCACAAGAGTTTTATAAAATATAGTCATAGATTCCAGCTGCATATCCATTAAAATTCATAGTACCTTTCAGAAGCTTTATAGTTTCTTCGGAAATAGAGAAATTGGAGAAGGCTCCTTCTTTCTGTTCTCGTGTTAGCGTCTGTCAAAAGGAAATAAAAGTTCTAAATAATATAGTTTTTTAAAAATAATATAGTTTTTGTTCAACTTTTACTTATTTACCATTTTACTAAACAAGCTACCTAATCAACTTCAGTTAGTACTTGCAAAAACCTATACAGATTAACTTAAAAATTAGGAGGGGAGGCTGTGGCTGTAGCTCAGTGGTAAAGTGTTTGCCTAGCATGTTGTGAGGCACTTGGTTCAATTCTCAGCACCACATAAAATAAATAAAGTCATTAAAAAAAAAATAGTAGATTCTTTTCATTTCAAAAGTATCCCTTTAGATGGCAAGCTTACTTAATCCATTTTCCTAGTAAAACATCTTAAAATGTTTAATTCAACCCATAAAGTTCCCTTTAGAAATGTCTACTACATAAATCAAAATATTTTTCCATTTGATAACATATTACAAGTTACTTAATAATCTAAATCATACTTATAGATAATATTAACTATGAAAATTAATACAAGTCTATATACTAAGATAAAAGAAGAAATTACACAATGAGAAATTAAAACTTTTTCCAAAAATAGTTAATTTGTTCTATGGCTTTAAAAAGTACTTTTTCCGAGCTGGGGTTGTGGCTCAGTGGTAGAGTGCTCACTTAGCACCTGTGAGGCTCTGGGTTCAATCCTCAGCACCACATAAAAATAAATAAATAAAATAAAGATACTGTGTCCAACTACAATTTAAAAAAAAAAAAAAAAGGACTTTTTCCCCCTAGGTCATTAATTCAAGGAAAAGTTCTATAAGCTTAAGAATTTCTTTAACATGAATATAGATGAGCAAAACATTATCATTTAACATCTATCAAAAACTCTGTGTACCAATGTGTATACAGAACAAAGACCCAGTAAACTTGATAATTTTTATGTTTAAAGAAAGTAGTTACAGAACCACTCACAATAGCAGTTTTCAAATTAAGAACCAGATAAAAGACAATATCAAATTCAAATTGTGGGCCATTTACATAAACAACAATACTGTTCTCTTTTAAGATTAAAAGAAAAATTTTAAAAGTTACGTATTTTCATTTTAGAAATTTCAGAAAGCACAAACATACATTTTTAAATTACCGATAATCCAGTCAGTTAAAACTACATTTAAAACACACTCCAATCTTCAGTCTATGCACACTAAGTTTTAAAAATAAAAGATCATACTTTATACAGTGTTTTAAAATCTGCTTTTTATCTTTTTAACAAAAAGAACTATCTTTCTAAAATTCTTATATACCTTTTGGGATAGCTGCATTCTATTCTGTAAACATAGCATATTTTATTAAATCAATTGCCTACTACCAGACACTACTAGACATATAGAATATTTAAAACTTTCCCCAATATCTATAATATCCCGGTGATAAGAGTACTTATTCATACAGCTATGGACACCTCATAATTACCTCCTTAGGATAAATTCCTAAAAGCAGAACTCCTGAAATCTATGATCTAAAACAGAAACAATAGACAATTAAGCCTATTATAATACAGAGAATGATTTCAAGCAAAACCCCAATAGAGCCAGAAACAGTGGTGCACACCTGTAATTCCAGCAACTCAGGAGGCTAAGGCATGAAGATTGCAAGTTCAAAGCCACCCTCACCAATTTAGCAGGGATCTATGCAACATAGCAATACTCTGCCTCAAAATAAAAAATACAAAGGGCTGGGGATGTGGCTCAGTGATTAAGTGCTCCTGGGTTCAATGCCCCATACCCCCAAAAAAAATAGGGCTATGGTTGTAGCTCAATAGTAGAGCGCTTGCCTAGCACATGTGAGGCACTGGGTTTGATCCTCAGCACTATATAAAAACAAATGAAATAAAGGTATTGTGTCCATCTGCAACTAAAACAAACAAAGAAACAAAAACCCCAATACAACAAAAAGCAATCTGTTCATTCCACTACTACCAATATAGATTTAATAGAGCCTTACTAAATTAACATACATGCTTCTGGACAAATAGCAAATACACAAAATAAAACACCATATAGGGGCTGGGGCTGGGGCTGAGCGGCAGAGCGCTTGCCTCGCAAGTGTGAGGCCCTGGGTTCGATCTTCAGCACCACATAAAAATAAGTAAATTAAAATAAAGGTATTATGTCCAACTACAACTAAAAAATAAATATTAAAAAAAAAAAAAACCCACCATATAGTAAAAACAAGGAGTCAACATCTTTTTCCCAAAATACCTGAGGATTCTAGGTTAAGTTAAGCTCAGTGCATACCCCTGCATTTGATCTCCACAACAGGGATTTTTAAAAAATTATTATTTAAATTAAATTACCAGCTATTATCAAATTTAAAAATTATTATCAAAAAGCAAGAATATCAACATTGTTTCTTTCTGAAGACCTAAATAATTTCTTGACAATTTATAACACCTAGATCAGCTTTTGAACTCCTAGTGGAAAACTGTGAGACACTTTTTAACAAATTCTGCCCAAGAAAATAACTGCTTTAACAGGTACTGATAAGAGCAGGAGGTTCAGGAATGCAAATTCTATACTTAAGCATGTTTATTACACTTCCTCAAAATGTAATAGCCAGAAGAACAGATTTCTTCAGATCATTTTCATGTTTAATTCTAGTTTTAAAAATGCAAATGACTTTAACAGAAAGTTACAGTAAGACATAAAGATCATCTAAAGTTGCTACTGTTTCAAAAGCAGAAAAAAGAAGGCAAAATACACAAAGTCAAAAGGCCTTCTGTACCTTGTTTCAGGAAGTCAAAAGTCAATGCCCCAGTACTGGCAGGGACTGAAAGAACCATAAGAAATAAGTACGTGACTATCAATAATTTGGAAAAACTGTTTAGGAACCCAAATGTACAGAAAAAGTGTAAGTTTGAGCATTCCTCTACTTTCACCCACAAAAAATGACAATACAATAAAAGAAACAAGGGCCAAAGGAAAAAAGGTTCAGATTTCAGCTGTATAGATCTCTCATTTGGATTAGAGTCTGTACTAAGCAAGAAACATAGAATCAATTCTTCTTAATTTACAACATCACATTTGTCTGTATTTCAAGGATAATGTCAAATGCAAAATTAAAAAAGTATCCATACCTCCTCTAGTTTATTATCACTTGATTTATGAGTAGAACTTTCTAAGGATGATACTCGCTTTGATTTTTTTTCATATTCATCAATATCTCCATTTGGTAGATCTTTCCTCCTTGACTTATGAGATGTAGAAAATTCATCTGAAAGTCTATTAAATCCTTCTTCAGTGTCTCCATTTAACTTCTCTTTCATTTTAGCTTTTTTGGGCTTGGGAGCATCATCCAGGTCATCTGTGACACCATTTTCTCTTGTTTCTGTTTTCTCATCTGAGTCATGATGGTGCCTGGACTTCCTCCTATCACTCTGTAGACCAAGAAACAATGACAAAAAGGTCACAGGTGTCCTCTTAGGATTCTAGAGAAGTTACAGCATGACTTCCCAACCACTTAAGTTCAGCCAATAGTTATATTGAAAACCTACATGATAGAAATCCAGACTGTTTAGTAATTCAAGCTCTAAGCCTTACCTATGACTATAATTGTCATTCCAACTCCTGCATTCTCAAGAATTCAGTCTCTATTCCATCTCTAATCACAACATAAAATTTTAGCAAAATTAAAATAGCTCCTTCAGAACCAAATGACAATCTCAAAATTATAAATTAAAATACAAAAAAAACTTCTAACATCTCTAAGAGCAAAAAAATTAATATTTATTGAGTACCTACCCAGCACTGTGTAATGTGTTTTCGGCTTATCTTGTTTAAATCTTCATAACAACCCTATGAGGGAAGTACAGATCCATAATCCCTTATCCGAAATTCCGATATCCATAAAGCTCTGAAAACCGAAAGTGTTTTTGTAACTTATTTGGAGTCAAAACCTTACCTGCTCTGAACTCATTTGATGGCAATATTTGAATAGAACTAATGTGAGACTATTTATAGTTTTTATTTATCCCATCATTTGCAATTATTCATATTTAATATTAAGGTGTCTGATTACATGCTACAGGCCCCACACCCTGCTGGGGTGTTCTCCTTCTATAGATCCCTAGAATTCTGAATTCTAAAACACATCTAGTTCCAGGGATTTAGGATAAGGGATAGTGAACCTGTATTACCTTTGTCATTTTACAGATGAGGAAACAGAAGTCTTAGAGGTTAAGTTCTTGCCAAAGATCCACATGTGGGATTTCCTGTAGGTGGAAGTGCCAGAAATTGAATCTAGCCCTGACTTGGAAAACCTATGCTCTTTTCACATCATGCTTCCTTCCTAACTTTAATAATTAACAGGTCAAAGAAAAACAAAGCTTCATGTTGATATAAAATTCCAATTGCTATATTTCCATGGAAGAACAATAACCCAGGAAGTTTAAAAAAAAAAATCTAGATAACAGAATGTAAGAAAAGAACAAAACGAAAAGGCACAATTCTGCACCTTCAATTTTTTGTTTATATGTTTTTGTGTACCGGGAATTGAATCCAGGGGAGCTCAACAGTTAGCGACATCCCCAGTCCTTTTAATTTTTTTGAGACAGAGTCTTGGTAAATTGCTGACTGAACTTGCAATCCTCCTGCCTCAGCCTGCAGAGCCACTAGAATGATAGGCATGTGCCACCATGCCCAGCTTGCACCTTCAGTTTTAAAACGCCAAACTGGTGGGGCTGGGGTTGCAGATCAGTGGTAGAGTGCTCGCCTACCATGTTAAGGCAACGGGTTTGATTCTTAGCACCACATATAAATAAATAAATAAAACAAAGGTCCATCAACAACTAAAAAAAATTTTTTTTCAAAAAGTCAAACTGGTGGCAAGTGTTTTAATATTTGCAGACCACAAGAAATGATTTAGAAATTTAGGACTTCTCCAGAATTACTTGGTCAGATATTCAAAATAAATTAGATGGTAGAGATGAGTGACAACAAAAACACCAGCACGAAAAACTTATACAATTTTTAGAGTGCTTTACCATACAATTTTTCTTATCCATAAAAATGTGAAAATGTTTTGCAGTTACATCATTTGCTCTTTGGTTAATTGCAGTAACTCACATCTCACCATATCGTTAAGTTCTACTGAAAAACAAAATTATTTATAGAGTCAGCTCTGGAGTTTGAATTGCTCCTGGACCCTTCATTGCAGGGAGATGATGGAACAAGGCAAAGTGAGACCTCTAAGTCTAAACCCAGCAACATCCCAAGGTGAATACATTATTTCATATTGGACCAAAACTCTATGATAATTTTGATTCCCTTGGTTTCCATTATATTCTATAGGGATTTTTTTTTTGGGGGGGGGGGGATACCTGGGATTGAACCCAGGGACACTTAATCACTGAGCCACATCCCCAGCCCTAAGTTGTTGAGGCTGGTTTTGAACTTGTGATCCTCCTGCCTCACCCTTGTGAGTTGATATGATGTATGCCCTTCTTATTCTCTTACTTTTGTCACATCTTCTGGTTCTTCTCCCACTTCTATGGATACACCTTAAATCTCTGTTGTCCATGTACACTTCTATGCCATTTTCATGACTTTCAACACACACTTCCTTACTCTTCCTTGCCTGTATTCCAGTTTTAAGAACCTATAACTCATCTTCATATCTCAATGTAATCCAAACCAAGGTTATCTTCATCTCAACACCAAAACTAGCCTAATGCTCTATTAGTTGGTATTCCAATTCATTTTCAAATCTCTAGTTTATCTTCATAAAGTGCAATTAACAAGTATTTCTGGAGAACTTACAATGTGAAAGTCACCAACATACAAGAATATAATTAAATATTAGACAAAAATATGGCTATTTTCCTCAAGAATTTTTGGGAAATATTTTAAAAAGATACAGAGAGGAAAAATGAATTTCACAAGGAAGTGTACAATAAATGCCTCTTGCATGATAAAGACAGTATTGGAACAAGACTTCAAAAGGAAATGAAATTACTGGGGTGGTTAGAAAAGATATAAATTAAACTTCAACAGAGCATCTGGATGCAAAAGGGAAAAGAAGTTTCAACAGGAGCCGAAATTAAAATAACTGGGGATTCCATTTTAGTGGATTCTAGGTACCTATAGCAGTCAATTCATAGACACAGAAAGCAGAATAATGGTTGCTAGAGCTGGGAAGAGAAAAGAATGAGGAGTTAGTGTTTAAAGGACAGAGCCTCAGTTTGAGAAGATGAAAAAAGTTGTGGAGATGGATGGTGGTGATGGCTGAAAAACAATATAAGGGTATTTAATGCCACTAGAACTACACTGAAAAATGGCTAAAATGTAAATTTTCAGTTTTGTATATTTCCCCAGAATAAAAGAAAAACTGGTTGCTTGGAATGGCAAGTTGACCTTAACGACAAGTTGGAGAGGTATTTCTGCTTTCCTGAACTACTTCATCCAACGTTAGACTTTGAAAACTGCTACCTTATCCTCCTCAGCTTTGCTTTCTCCAGGTTAAACGTCTCCAGTACCTGTGCATTTTTCAGCACCTTGCAATCCTCTATTGTTTCAAGAGTTTTCTTTTTTGGATGGGAGGGGGGGTCTCTTATAACCCAAGGGGAAAAACCATTTCTCATACTTAATTAGTTTAAACTCCATGGTACTCAGCAGAGTCTGGTGCAAATTAGGCTCAATAGATACCTGTGGATTGAATGAAAATACTCATAGTAAGGGTTATTAATAATAAAACCAACACGATCTCCACCACAGCCCAATCCTAGAAACTCTGGATGTTACACTATTTCTCAAATCCTCTATAAACTAGTTAAACCTAAGATCACTTTCCCCAAAATTCTTGCACAACAGAACAGGGTGACAAAGAGGCAGAACATATTCAAGACAATCATTTTTTCTTAATCATCTTCTAAGACAGTCCAGAAGAACCAAATGACAGGCTTCCCTGCTTTAGGAAGAAAAGAGATTCTGCGGTGACGGGAGCTTGAGTCTACCCATCTCTTGGGAGAATTCAGACGCCAGTGGGAAGAGCTGAAGAGCCACTGGAGGCCGGGCCAAAGCCCAGGGCCGTCCTCCTCCAAGTAGGGAGTGTGACCTGGGAATGATCCCCGAGCGACCTCAGAAGGCCTACGCGGATTGAGCGGAGGCCCTCGGATGCTGGGACTGGGTCCTGACAGGCCATGATCAGGGACAATTCCCCTCCCCACCCAAACCGGCGCAGCCCATAAGGAGGCGCGGCCCATCCTCAGCGCACCTTTTGCTTTTCCTTCCTCTGGCTCTCGGATTCTTCCAAGGGTGCTTCCAACTCCATAATATCCCCCCAGAGGAGTTTCCCCGGCATTACTGGCCGCCGCCACCTCTCTCGGGGCACAGTGGCCACTACCACCTACGGGCAGCAACAGCGTGAAAGGAAGCGGGGGTAGGGCGGCCGCCCGGCCACGGCCGTGCGTCACTTCCGGGACACGCACCGCACGGCGGGGGAGGAAATCATCCCGGATAGTTTAAACTCTTCAATCCGCTCCAAGCTCTCACCCAATGTGTTGAGAGCCACAGCCAAAGGGGCCCCAGCAAACTTCCAGCTGCCAGCAAACTTCACAGCGGCCCCAGCAACATCTAGCTGATTGGCTCCTCGGCCCCAGCAACATCTAGCTGATTGGCTCCTCTGCGGTGATGCTCATTGGACTGTTTCCCTGCCCTTTCAGACCACGGAGCTGCTCATTGGGGGACTTTTTTTGGCTCTGCCCACGTTACCCAGCCAAT
>NW_025999862.1:4041272-4054825 GCF_001458135.2 Marmota marmota marmota
AATGTAAATTGTTAAGAAAATTGTTTTCTTTTAGTGCCTTCTGTAATGTTACATAATTTTTTCTTTAGCCATTATTGCCAGAATTCCTATCTTCATCCCAGTGCTGGTGAAGTCAAAGATAAAACCAATCTACAGCTTCTACAATAGCCATCACTGAACTGCTTGCAGAACTTGCCTGGACACATTGTGAGCTCACCTGTATGCATTGTGAACTATCTGTTGGTGCAGCGACTTGTGGTAGTGTTGGGGTATTTTTGCTGATGATGTCACCGGTGGTACAATTTTTCAAAGGAGCCCTCAATTGGCTTAATGTCATGGCATTTTGCATCCTCCTCTACTAGTGATGGTCTAAAATTTGGGGGCCAACAGAGGTGAGGCAAAGAACCTCACCCCCCCACTGGTGCAAAGGCCTATCCACAAGTATAGCTGTATGCTGGACCGGTAGTCAGTGACGGGTATGATCCAATTGCAGTGGTACCAACCTAAGACAGGAGGCTGACGCCTAGAGGTCAGTTCATCCGATGACGGGTAAGGACCATATGTTGAATTGGACTGCCTAACAGACACAGTCCCTAAGCCACATGCTTGTTGTTTAAACAGAGAGGGGGAGATGTTGAGAGCCACAGCCAAAGGGGCCCCAGCAAACTTCCAGCTGCCAGCAAACTTCACAGCGGCCCCAGCAACATCTAGCTGATTGGCTCCTCGGCCCCAGCAACATCTAGCTGATTGGCTCCTCTGCGGTGATGCTCATTGGACTGTTTCCCTGCCCTTTCAGACCACGGAGCTGCTCATTGGGGGACTTTTTTTGGCTCTGCCCACGTTACCCAGCCAATCGGCCTCAAGAGCAGGAGGATTGTGGGAGGTGGAGAGAAGCTGGTGTGGGAGAGAGAGGCTTGTGGAAAGCCGGTGGTGGCAGTTGAGGCTCTGAGGATTTTTCCTGAGAGGCTGTTTTGTTTGGCGTGTGTGGTTCTAAAAATAAAGTTAGTTTCTTTTGACAAGTGGCTCCTGATTGTGCCCAGCCAGACTGCGGCACAATGAGTGTGAGATATCTCCACTGGCCCACCCTATTGTGAAGTGATTGGCTTCTAGAGTAAAAACCTATCCAATGTCCATAAAGGATGAGCTCACTGATTAGCATAAATGATTCGGTTTCTCACCCCCTCCCCCACTCCGAACAGTCCATGGCACCACAGAGGCTCTTCGGAGCTTCCCAGCATGCACCGCTGGGGCTAGGTCGCTCCTCAACGGCGACGGAGAGGGGCCGAAGCGCACAGGTGGCTGGCGCATGGTCACGACTGTGCGGAGGTGGGTGAGGAGCGCCAAGCGCCGCCTCACCATTCGCCGCCGGAAGCAGCTGCCTTCCCCCCGCCCACTGAGGTGGGAGGCGTTAACGTCCAACGGCTTCACGCGAGGGCTGAAGCCAGGCGTTAGTGTCAAGGGGCTTCCTAGGGTCTGGCGTGGGCCACAGGTGAAAGGGAGGCTGGATGAACGTCCGTGCCTGCAGTCTCAGGTTGTAGTCAACAAATTAGTTCTTGCTTTATGTTAGTGCTTCTGACGCTTCCCATTTGACTTGAGAGGAAACTAAACCCATAGCTGAATACATATCTGAAGTCACACAATCCGTGGCACAGTCAGGACTAGAGAATTTATTTCTTGAATCCAAGATCTGCCACATCAACCTGAAAGCTCTTAATTAAACCTAACAGTTTCTGCTAAAGTTAACAAGCCTAAATGTCATTGACAAAAGACTATGTATTTCCAATGAAAAACTATTTTACTGATGGGAATTAACTATCCTTTAACACAATCTTATACAACTGAAAATTTTTATCAATAGAAAAGATAACTGTCTTAGCATGTCACCTTTTCTGATATCATTAATGTTAGCTCCTGGCTTTCTTCTCAGAACCATGTCTCTTCATGATGTCTTCAACCAGACAACTGTACTCCTGGATGGAGAACAAGAAACCAAACTGATGTCGGTGCAAGGCCGTCTCATAAAACACTTGACAGTATCTTTTAACACACAAGCCTTTTAACAGGAGCATGAAACTTGAGCCTTAGCAAAGTTATATGTGGAATTTAGGGTTGGTCCTGAGTAACAACTGGAACTTCAAATTAGTGATTGCTTTAGGCCTTTTGTGCAATTATGGGTTGGCCTGAAGTCAAGCGCTAACATGTTTAAATGTAACCTTATGGATTCAATACTATGAACACAGGGAGTATTCAGTTAATGTTGGTGGAAAATGCATCTTCGTCTCCCTAGGTTATTATGCATTTCTGTGCTTTTCTACATTCTTTTGTCCCAATCCCTCACACCCACTTACAATCCTACTGTGGTAGTTTTTGTAGCCCTACAAAGGGGTATGATGTGCATAGAAACATGAAGTAGATGTAGAATGCCACATAGATTGGGATAAAAGGAACAAATGTTAATATCTGTGGTCGAAGATCACACGTGAATGAAATAAAGTTTTAACTCTTCAGTACTCTAGGCACTCATTTGTATGTCAGAGCTCATAACAGCAGGTCTGAAAAAAAGTACTAGCCTTTTCTGTTCTCCCTGTTCAAGCAACTAATAGTATGTTCCAGAATGACCTTCTGCCACAATACTCTTCAAGCCCTTTTTAATCCCTAAATTTTCTCTACCTAATTTGTGCCAGGTGGAAAGGATCAGTGTAAAGAAAGCTATGCATGACCAAGGAGTGGCTCAGCTGTAAAATATTTGGGTGACATGTATAAGTTATGAGTGGATATCATCTTGCATCAATCAACTAGAAAACAGAAGTGGGGAATTATTTTTCCATTTAAAAAGCCTCAAAAACTTATTTCTGATGATGAGATCTGGAAACAAGGGGAGGCATACTATGGATGAATACTTAAAATTCACAATAATCCAAAATATCATCACGAACTCCTGGGCTCAATCATCCCTGACTCAGCCTTCCTGGTAGCTAGATCTGCCCATACGCTCAACAGTGCCTGGCTCCAATACAATCTTATTAGAACGTATTTTCCATATATCTTAAGAGTCACTGATATAATCTCTTTTGCAAAATTTTAAGAGTTTCAGTGTTTTATCTGCTACTCTCTGTCCAAAATTCTGTAAAGATTTTTCCATGCCTTTGGCCTTAGCTTATTATACTCTGTGGCCTTTAAGATCTAAAACAAGATGACTAATTCTAAACTTAATTCTTCTCTGTGGTTATTTTTAAAACTAGAGGGCTAGGGTTGGGGATGTACCTCAGTGGTAGAAGTCTTGCCTAGCATGCTCAAGGCCCATGGTTAGATATCCAGCATCACAAAACAAACAGGGCTAGATTTTAATTTTTATTCTACAGTTAGAAAGTTGAATTAAAAAAAAGCCATTGAGTACAACATTTTACATCTGCATGTAGAACTTTTGTTTCAACAGGAATCTAACCATCATTTTAAAATATTAAGACAAGAAATAGTTTAAGGAGTAATTATAAATTGATAAGAGACTTTGGGGATAGAGAATGCAGATGGTTCTAAGGAGAAGCACAAAGAAAGTAAGGGAAGAGAATATCTCTCCCATTGCAAGCCATGTAATCTTAGCCAACTCAACTTTAAAAACGTGTTAATAAAGTGAGAACAGTAATTCTGACAGTGCAAGAAATTGGGAGGATTTGCTAATACAAACAGTACTACAGAAATGAAGTAAAAAGGTACTCTAGCTTAAGGTTTTGAAGCATTGGAAAGGAGGCCTCTTTGAGCAATTTAGAACATGTATATTTATGTATGAATTTAACTCCTAATTCAAATCATTATTGTTTTAAAATATTTAACCTTTGGAGGGAGTTATGTTTCTTAAATCAATTACTTAGTAGATATTCTGAATCAAGCTATACAAAGGGTTTCAGAGTCACATCAGTTATCCCAGAAGGGGGCACCATTACCCAAGAAATATTTGGAAGCTGCTTCTGCTAGAGGGAAAATTCCAGTGTTTCAAAAGCAGGAAGATAAACAAGTCTAGCAAAGTAGTCCTGAGTTGGATACTCATTATTTATTTTTTCCAGTACTGCGGATTGATTCCAGGGGTTATCTCCAGCCCTTTTTTAAAATTTTAAGATGGGTTCTCACTAAATTGCTCAGGCTGGCCTTGTACTTATCATCCTGACTTAGAGGCCTCTGAGTAGCTGGCATTACAGGCATGTACCACCAAATCTGGCTTCCCTCATTTGTTTTATATCTCTTTTTCTAATCCCTGTTAGGCAATAGTCTGTCTTTTCCCATTTCTTAAAGACTTATCACACACCTGTAGATAGGTTTTCAGCAATCTTTCACTTCTTAAAAGGTCTTTCCATTGTTTTTCCTTATAGATCTGATATTTTAAAATAGTTATTCTGCTAAATTGCATTTAGTCATAACTGAATTATGGTCATTTTTCTAATCTATGAATAAGATACACAGAAGGGATAATGCCACATTGCTGAGCTGGTGTAATTTCACTAGCTAAGAAATTAAAGTGTTTTAGTTGACAAGGAGTTAGGCAAAGGAAATATATTAAAAATAGCTTGCAGAAAAAATAAACTTATTATCTGAGTTTTCTTAAAGTCTGAGATCCCAGATGAGAGAGGATGAATGAAAGGTATCTCACATTATATGAATATATAAAATAAGCCCATACTTTGCATACTGTGTTCCTATTTATAGAATAAAGTATTAACTGGAAACTTGTTAAAGACATAATACTTCTCCCATACATAACCTCAATTTTGATGGAGGATACTTTCTATAATCTTAAATCCATAACAGGATCTAGACAACCTGACAAAACAGGAAACCTGTATAGTAAGTCATATATTTACATCTCAGGCAAGTTTTATGACTACATAAATACATTTAAAAATAAAGACGTAGCTTCCCTTCTCATTCCCAGACTATCTTGGTGGCTGTTCTTGGTTGGGAGCTATCCCACACCTAAGGCAGGAAGATGGTGGCCGCAAAGAAGATGAAAAAGTCCCTGGATTTGATGAATTCTAGGTTCCAGCTTGTTGTGAAAAGTGGAAAGTATGCTCTGGGGTACAAGCAGACTAGACTCAGACAGTGCAAAGCAAAATTGATCATCCTTACCAACTGCCCAGCTTTGAGAAAATCTGAAATAAAGTACTGTGCCATGTTAGTCAAAACTGGTGTCCACCACTACAGTGGCAATAATAATGAATTGGGCACAGCATGCAAAAAGTACTAGAATATGCACACTGGCTATCCTCAAACCAGGTGGACATCATTAAAAATCTGCCAGAACAGACTGGTGAAGATAAAGCCATGTAAAAATTTTTCTTTAATAAAACTTGCAGCCAGGTGCAGTGGGGTATGCCTGTAACCCCAGTGACTTAGGAGGCTGAGGCAGAAGAATCACAAGTTCAAAGCCAGCCTCAGCAACTTAGCGAGACCCTATGTTAAAATAAAAAATAAAAAGGGCTGGGGATGTGGATCAGTGGTGAAGCACCCCTGGATTCAACCCTCAGTACCAAAAACAAAAACAAAATTTTGCCAAAAACATATAACAACAACCAAAAGCTTGCCAGAGCTTGCTTTAAAAAAAAAAAAAGTGTGTATATACATACACACACACATACACATACATACACACAACCACACGCATTTAATAATAATAGACACCTCTTACATTAGAAACTTTTGATAGGATAGCTATCCCCAAACCTCACAATCACCCTGCCGGGCAGATATCATTTCTATTCTCCCTTTTGTAGATGAGAAAACTGAATCAGGGAAAGTTGGTAACTTGCTTCATCAATGTACTAAAACTGGAATTGGGATTCAAATTTGGGTCTTAACTCCTCCTAAGCTCAAATAATCAAGCGGCCTGTAGAAAACAGTTTTCTCATTAGAGAATAGACTGCAACAGGGAATAAAAATGAAGAACTAAAAGTTCAGACACATACACGTTATTCAGAAAAAATGTACCTGATTTAAAGATTAATCTCCAAAACAACTTAATAGGTCATATTCCCATCTTTCTTTAATATTTGAGATTCTGAATGTTATGAAGGGAAGTTTATTGTTTCACAATCATTTTCACTTAACACATCTAATTAGAGCTTCATAATGTAACAGTGGCAGAATCAGATGGGTATCATTAGTTCCTAGAGTCACAAAAGAATTCCTTTTGGATTCCTCACTCTATAAGATACTTGTCTTAATCTAAGATTCAAAGATAAAACCCTCTTTTCCAATAATTGGCAAAGATAGATGCAAAAATGGAGAACTGGAAGCAATACTCAGGAATTTTGTATGAGTTCAATATTTCATAAGATACCAAATTTCATAAGCATAAAACCTTAGATATGGAAAGACTCCTCAGTTACCTAGGTTAGCCATTATGTTAAGCTAAATTGTGAAAACCTGCAATGTAGCAGGCAAAGGGATCACCAAGCCTCTGGCTGAATCCCCTAAGTAACAGAAAATTTATTATTTTACAAAGCTACCTACTTCATCTTCAAATAGTTTTGTTTAATAGTTAAGTTCTCATACCAAATTGAATTATTTCTCTAACTTCCATTCACTGGTGCTGATACCATGTTGTAAGACTCCCTGATACAGCAGGTGAGGTGGTGCATGCCTATAATCCCAGTTGAGGAAGGAGGATTGCAAATTTAAAGCCATCCTCAGCAATTTAGCTAGATCCTAAGCAATTTAGCAAGAAGTTATCTCCAAATTAAAAAAAAAAAAAAAAAAAAAAGGGATGGTAAAGCTGGGTTCAATTCCCAGTACCAAAACAACAACAGGGTTCCATCTCTAGTAATGAAAAAAAAAAAAAAAAGCCTCTGCTTTTACCTCCCCCACAAGTCCTTATGCCAGGTTAACCCTATTG
Source organism: Marmota marmota marmota (assembly GCF_001458135.2). Taxonomy (NCBI): domain Eukaryota; kingdom Metazoa; phylum Chordata; class Mammalia; order Rodentia; family Sciuridae; genus Marmota; species Marmota marmota. The sequence continues at coordinate 4,048,135 of NW_025999862.1, forward strand.
GTACAATAACTTTGAGCAGGTCCCTGTGACCATGGCTAATTTTAGAATGCATGGTAGGTTGGCCAGGCCCACTGAAAACCAGCAGTCAGGAGGGAATGGTCTGACCAATGCTAAACAGAACAGTAAATCTGACCTCCCTCTTCTGCACTTCCACAGAACCTGCATGTAGCTCCCAACAATGCTGAGCTTTACTTGGACCTTCAGGATGGTAAGAATCAGAACTCTCCAGTTATTCAATCACTTTTAAGATCTAAGCTTTGGCGATTATTTTAAAACTTTTAGAAAAAACACCCTCTAGCTAGGCATGGCGGTGTACTCCTATAATGCCAGCTACTCGGAAGGCTGAGGCAGGAGGATCCAAAGTTCAAGTCCAGACAATTTAGTGTGACCCAGTCTCAAAATGAAAATAAAAAGGGCTGGGAATGTAACACAGTGGTAGAGCAGCTCCTGGGTACAATCCCGAGTACTGAAAAGAAAAAAAAAAGTCACTACATAGTAAATTAGCATCCTAAGTATTTGAGAAACCAATGAACGAAAATTAATGACATTTAATCGGAAAAGGATCAATGACTCCATGTTTTTTATTGCAATCTAAATATTCCCCAGAAATTCCTAATCTGCTAAAATCTGCTTTACAATATCAAAAAAGGAAAAAAAAATAGAAAATTAGAAAAATTGGAACAAAATATATAATTATGAGGTTAATAGTACATATGCTTGGTTTTAGAGGAATTTTTACATATTCATTTGATTGATTGATTCTATAGAATCCTTCTGTACATTTTTACAAAAAATTTTCTCCAAAAGAAAATTAAACATTTATGACTGGAGTTAGTTGTAGTAAGGAATTGGATGTGAGTGCTTGACTTCTCTTTGTGCCTTCAACGTTCTGCAGATAATTCTGTCTTCTCTTAAGTCCATCCAAAATGACTGAATTATTAGATGCCAGGCTCTGTGTCCTAGACGTATTAAAAATAACACAATTTTATTTCCTTCAAAAGGGACCTGGAGTGCTCGCTTCGGCAGCACATATACTAAAATTGGAACGATACAGAGAAGATTAGCATGGCCCCTGCGCAAGGAGGACACGCAAATTCGTGAAGCGTTCCATATTTTTAGGAAGTGAGGGGAAAGGGAAAAATAATACAAGGGGGAGAAATGAATGACAGTAGAGGGGGTAGAGAGAGAAGAGGGGAGGGGAGGGGAGGGGATGGGGGATAGCAGAGGATAGGAAAGGCAGCAGAATACCACAGACACTAGTATGGCAATATGTAAATCAATGGATGTGTAACTGATGTGATTCTGCAATCTGTATACGGGGTAAAAATGGGAGTTCACAACCCACTTGAATCAAAGTGTGAAATATGATATATCAAGAACTATGTAATGTTTTGAACAACCAACAATAAAAATTTTAAAAAAAAGGGACCTGGAATTGTAATGAAGGCATTATATTTTCATTTGTTATATTGAAGCAGTACATTAACATTAAAGTACACTTACCAAATAAGTTAACCTTTAAAAACTTAGTATTCTTGGTGGCTGGGGATATAGCTCAGTTGGTAGAGTGCTTGCCTAGCATTCACAAGTTTTCCTGGGTTCAATCCCCAGCACCACCACCAAAAACAAACAGAACTAAAAACTTAGTATTCTTGGGCTGGGGTAGTGGCTCAGAATTCCCCTAGCACATTTGGGGCCCTGGGTTCGATCATCAGCACCACGTAAAACAATAAATAAATAAAATAAAGGTATTGTGTCCAACTACAACTAAAAAATAAATTTAAAAAACCAGTATTCTTTATATTTTAAAGGCTTCATGGTAGCACCTCAGTTATACTGCTTTCAAAGAAGTTCACATTTTCTATACATCTGATCTCAGATCCATTATCAATCCAATATCAAGTATATGCTAGTCAGAAACAATAAGTTCCCTGAAAAACTCTTCTATACATCTAAAGTGGCCAATATCTCCACATCCCTGACTTCTTTTTGAGAAGTCATAAAAGGAAAAAGCCAATCATTATATTTTTCATATTGACAAAATTGTTTTCCTAGGATCTGTAAGTTATATTCCTTATCTAACACATATGCCTTGCTTCAGCTATGTCACATTACCATTTTTGTTTTTGTTTCATTTTTTTAGTGTTGGGGATCAAATTCAGGGCCTCTTTGTACAGTAAGCACGCCCTCTACCACTGAGCCACACCCCCAGTCCCACTGTTATCTTTGCTTTTAACATTCCCCCTGTCCCAAATTGCTCCTCTCCATCTAGAGATATTAAGATGCATGGGCTGGGGATGTGGCTCAAGCAGTAGCAGGGGGCCTGGGGGCCTGGGGTTGCACTCAGTGGTAAAGCGCTTGCCTAGCAAGTGTGAGGCACTGGGATCAAACCTCAGCATCACATAAAAATAAATAAAGGTATTGTATCCATCTACAACTCGAAGAGAGAGAGAGATAGAGAGAAAAAAAAAAGAAAAAAGATACAGCTGGATGTAGTGGTGCACATCTGTAATCCCAGCTACTTGGGGAGGCTGAGGCAAGAGGATCATAAATTCAAGGCCAGCCTCGGCAATTTAGCAGAACGTATCTCAATTTAGCAGAATGTATCTCAAAATGAAAAATAAATAAAAAGGGCTCAGCGGTAGAGCCCCTCTGGGTTCCCCAATAACACAAAAATTAAACAAAAATGTAAGATACATATGTCAAAAATGTACCCTCCAGCCAGGTGCAGTGACACACATCTATAATCCCAGGTACTTGGAAAACTGAGGCAGGAGGATCCCAAGTTTGAGGCCAATCTCAGCAACTTAGAAAGATGCTTAGCAACTTAAAGGGATACTGTCTCAAAAATGAATGAATGAATAAACATGACGGAGGAAATAGCTCAAGCAGTAAAGTGCCTCTGGATCAATCTCCAGTACCACCACCCCACCAAAAAAAATATTGGTTCAAATTAAAAATGAACTCTATCCTGTCAGGTGCAGCAGTACATGCCTGTAATCCTAGTGAGTTGGGAGGCCGATGCAGAAGGATCACAAGCTCAAGGACAGCTTTGTCAACTTAGTGAGACTCTGTCTCTAGAATGGCTTGGGGTGTAGCTCAGTGTAGAGCATGCCTGGTTCAATTCCCAGTACTAAAAAGAAAAAAAAAAAAAAAGAACTCTATCTTATTCTATGAGATCCCACTGTGACATTAAACAATTTATTCACTAAGGCTGGTGGACTTATATCAGGAGTCTCTCACCAAGCAATGCACTATGCCCTTGATTTTAATAACACTGTGGCATAGTAGCTAATCAAACACTTTCACATGTGCTTACCGTGGAGAATCTATTCCACTATCTCCGGCCATGCTATGGTTTTCTGTTCCTTCCAAGAGACGGTGTTCATGCTGGATATCCTGAGCCAATACTGGTATATGTGAAGCATCGAAAAGTTCTAACTTTTGTGGGAAATGTTTTCCCATTTCCTGATTCTGAGGACTCTGGCTCACTGATTTCTTTACTGTGTCACCAACAGAGTCTTGTAGGATTTCAGCCTCAATATTGGGTTTCCTTGTACTATAGTAATCAAATAAACTTCCAGCTGCAGGTGGTGGTGAGGCCTGTTCATATTTATTAACACTGGGTTCTTCTTCATTGTTGAAATCAAACTGGGTATGGATTTCAGCAGAGAGATTCTGGTTTTGTCTTTCATCTGGGTTTATAAGCAACCCAGTAGGCTTATACCATTCATTTCTTCTATGTGCCTGAAGCTCAAACCTATCCATTTTGCTGTTACGCTCAGTCAGCGATCTCTCAGTCACTTGTCGTCTTTCCAACTGATTCCATTTGCTTCTATCTAAAAAGGAATATTGAGTGCGGCCAGGTAGCATTTGACACAAGCCATCATTCTCAGGAAAGTCATCCTCCTCTAGATATAATGAACTGCAAGCCCCATCATGATCCTCCACTTCGTCCTGATACAAGTCCTGGTCATCATCAAAAAGCCCTTCATTTTCTAGATTTGCAGTCTTTGCCTCCTGGACAAATGCCTTTCTCATTAGATATTCTGAATCTCTATCTTGTGTCTCAGATTGTCTCAAATAGTTTGGACCAAATGGGTAATCCAAGAGGCCAAGGTTTTGAAACTGGTGTATTGTTTTATCAACTAATCTACTAGCAGAGGATGTTGGTCCTGCTGAGGAGGAACCTCGTGATGGCAGGATATGCCATGTTTCTTTGGTCTCCCCTAACTTGTCAGAGTGTGAATGACTTTTTCCCAAGACTTCAGAGATTACTTTATTTTCACCACCATGCGCATCATATCTCAACATGCTTTCCCTAAAGGAGTAGCATTGACTGTCATTTTGCAAAACACTACATTGAAGGGAATTTAAGAGGTCAGCTCTGAAGTCATCACTGACAGATTGGACAGTAGAATTTGTCACATAAATGGATTCTGCTTTCAGTTTATCGTGACATTGTTCAGGATATGGCTGTTGGGCTTCACCATCAAAGATTCTTGAGGAATCTGAAAGCCTTGACTTTTGGAAAGGCTTTTCCTTTGGTCCAATCTGATTGGGTTTTAGACCATTGCTCTTTTGAGTGTTGTACCCTTTGGTCATTGGGCTTCTTCGGAGAGACAAGCCCTGGAAAGGGTTACTGATTTGCTTCTTGTAAATCACGTGGGAAACTAGCACTGTTGGATTTTCACCAAGTGATTTCTGAACTTTCACTTCATTGGGGCTTTTAATTCTGGGGCCAGGCTGGGTGGCAGGAAGCTTGGGGTACCTCTCCAGTCTAACACTTCCTGGCTGAAGATCACTCCCCCAACTCCGGACTTTGTGTCTCTGCCTATGAGAATGGCCCCGCCTGCGAGTCTTTTTGACAGACCGACTGGGCCTTTTCTTAACTCCCTCTTTGGAAGGATACTTAAGCCTGGCTGTCAGCATGTCAGTGGAAGTGCCCTGGCTATTATATTTTTTCTGTTCTTCGCATTTTTGCATTAGGACTGTATGTTTGATTAAGTTGTCAACAGTCAGAATGGGATTAATTCTCTTGATTATTTCATGTTCTATGTCTCGTGGGATATTGTCCAAGTTATCCTCATCTCGGACAGGCCATTCTTCAGGTGGGAACTGGGCAGAGAAACTGCTATGCTCTGTTTTGGGCTTTTCCTTTCTAGATATGCTGCGCCACAAAACACTGAAGCCAAATTTCTTGCCTTTTTCTTTGTCCTTGTACGGTAAAAGTTTAGGGCTCTCACGGATATGATTCTCTTCAGGTGCTGAAATTGTCTGATTCTGAACAAAAGGCGTGGATTCCCCAAGACCTTTCTGGTCTTTTCTAATCATATCTGCAGCAGTTGGTGGTTCCTCAACACCCTGACTGCATGTGTCAGGGAAACACTGGCAAGACCGACAATGGGAAACAGGGACAACATTCTCTTTGGTGGACTCTGCACCGTTCTCCATGCTCACCAGATAGGTCACAGAAGTGGACACTAGGTGACTTTCATCTGATAGGAGGACTCTCTTATTTTCCTGAGCTGTTGCATTTGTGATGAAGTAAGTCTCAGGAGTAACTATGAAATATCCTTCTCCAGTGTGATAAATCTTCCTTTCTTTAATCAGAGTTCCCAGAGTGATATAGAGAACATCTTGAGATGGAATTGCAATCCCTAAAACAAACAAGCATTTTACAGATTTTGAACAAGAAACATTATAAGGAGTAAAATTAGCAACTTAGAAATAATCATACAGCTGGGCATGGTAGTGCATACCTGTAAGGCTGGAGAGGCTGAGGCAGATGGATCACGAGTTCAAGGCCAGCCTCAACAGCTAAGAAAGGCCCTAAGCAACTCAGTGAGACCCAAACTCAAAAATAAAAATTGCTGGGGATGTGGCTCAATGGTAAAGTGAGTACCAATCCACAGTACCAATTAAAAAAAAAAATGACCTCACATTTGCTTTGCTTGATGAACTCAGGGTTAATTATAACACAATTAATATATTCAATTAAAATGCCAAAGAAGCAAAAATGACATAATTTAACTGAATAACATCAATATAATTTGATCCCTGAAAAGATACATTAATGATTGAATAGAGAAAAACATCTGAATTTACTCAAAATACAAATCCATTTTAAATTTAAACTTTTTGAGGGCTGGAAGTGTGGCTCAGTGATAGAGTGCTTGCCTTGGATACATGAGGCCCTGGATTCGAGCTGAGCACATTAAAAAATAATATTTGAGGAAACCATTTTTTGGGGGGCAACAGGGGTGCCAGAGACTGAATTCAGGGGCACTTGACCACTGAGCTACATCTCCAACCCTATTTTGTATTTAGAGACAGGGTCTCACTAAGTTGCTTAGCACCTCACTTTTGCTGAGGCTGGCTTTGAACTCAAGATCCTCCTGGCTTGGGCTGGGGATGTGGCTCAAGCGGTAGCGCGCTCGCCTGGCGTGCGTGCGGCCCGGGTTCGATCCTCAGCACCACATACAAACAAAGATGTTGTGTCCGCCGAGAACTAAAAAAATAAATATTAAAAAATTCTCTCTCTCTCTCTCTCTCTCTCTCTCCCCCACTCTTTCTTTAAAAAAAAAAAAAAAAAAAAAAAAAAAAGAATGCTTTCCAAGCAGGTGCAGTGGCACACCCTTGTGGCTTGGGAGGCTGAGCCAGGAGGATCTTTTTTTTTTTTTTTTTTTAG
>NW_025999862.1:4055002-4082214 GCF_001458135.2 Marmota marmota marmota
TTTTTTTTTTTTTTTTTTTTTTTTTTTTTTAATATGGGGCTGAGGATTGAATCCAGTACATTACACGTGCTAGGTGAGCTCTCTACCACTGAGCCACAACCCCAGCCCAATCTTTTCTTTTTTGGTTTTGTTTTTGTGGTGCTGGGGATTGAACCCAGGGTTTTGTGCATATGAGGCAAGCACTCTACCAACTGAGCTATATCCCCAAAGCATATATCCCCCCAAAGCATTCTTTTTTAAAAAAATTTTTTAGTTGTATATGAACAGTGTGCCTTTATCTTATTTATTTTTATGTGGTGCTGAGGATCGAACCCAGTGCCTCACACTTTCTAGGCAAGTGCTCCACCACTGAGCCACAACCCAAGCCCCTGGAAAGCATTATTTTTTTTATTTTTAATTTTTATTTTTTTTTTAGTTGTTGACAGACCTTTATTTTATTTATTTATATGTGGTGCTGCGAATTGAACCCAGTGCCTCACACATGCCAGGCAAGTGCGCTACTGCTGAGCCACAGCCCCAGTCCAGGAGGGCATTCTTGATGAGCAAACATGGGAATTTTTAAAAATCATAGCCTCATGTCTTTAACTTTTTTTTTTTCCTTTGGTACTGAGGATTGAACTTAAGGGCACTCGACCACTGAGCCACATCCCCAACCCTGGTTTATATTTTATTTAGAGACAGGGTCTGAGTTGCTTAGCACCTTGCTAAATAGCTGAGGCTGGTTTTGAACTCAAGATCCTCCTGCCTCTGCCTCCCAAGGCACTGGGATTACAGATGAGTGCTACCAGGCCCCAGCTTCATGACTCCAATTTTTGTAAAGGAAAAAAATTAAAGGTACAAGGAGAATGTATAGAATGTTCCCATTTATATTATAAAATGTTATATATTCATTTAAGTGCAATTTATAAAATCATATGTAATAACTATAAACAAAGCAGTTGTCATCTCTGAGAATGGGAATGGAAAAAATGAAAGGTGGGGGAGATGCACTTGTTTTGTTGACTCCTTTCTAGAGTTTGATTTATTTACTGTCAAAAACATTTACTTTAAAAAAATGCATCTAGAAAGTAAAAGAAATTCCCTTATCAAATTTGTTGATGCAGGACTTTTTCTAGCAGAGTTTTCATATAAGATTCTATAGAAAAAGAAAAAAAGGATATCACCTAGTTTACTTATGTGTTTATGATTAGTTATAAATAGAAACTTAACAGATGCAAATTCAGAAAAGTTCATCACCTTACCTGGATGATGTTTCCTCAAATGCTCCAAAAGTGATTCCTGTGTTACTAAGATCTGCGCAGCATTCATATCAGATATAGCACAGCAAAGAACTTCAGCCAATGGTACAAACTGAGACTGAACTATTGGATTCATTTGCACTGGAAAGACATCACCTAAATTGGAGATCAAAAAGAGGAGGGTAGGTAATAAGTATGACACAGTAAAAAGTGTTTGGACTTAGTAAACCAAGAATAGTTACAAAGAGAGTTATGGAATTGTTATTCTTTCTTTCATCAGTCTTTACTCAGAATCTGTTGACATGACATGTACAATCATAGTCCTATGAAAGAAAAAGATTTACATCATGGTCTCTACTTTTCAGAAGTTTGTAGTATCTGTCACTAACTTATGAGCAAGAAACAGTAAGCTGCCACAGGAAGGCAAAATGTCTATTAAAATTCAGGAGGTCAGACATGCTTATATAGAAGTTCATATCTTTCAAAGCATATTTCACATGCTGGAGTGTGACTCAGTGGTAGAGCATTTGCCTAGCATGTGCAAGGCCCTAAGTTCCATCCCTAGCACCATAAAACAAAACAAAAAAATTTACTGGGCACAGTGGCGCCCACTTGTAATCCCAGAGTCTGGAGGCTGAGGCAGGAAAATCTCAAGTTCAAGGCCAGCCTCAGTAATTTAGGGAGGTCTTAAGCAACGCAGGGAGACTTTGTCTCAAAATAAAAAATAAAAAGGGCTGGGGATGAGGCTCAATGGTAAAGCACCACTGAGTTCAATCCCCAGTACCAAAAAATAAAAAATAAATAAATAAAAATTTTAAAAGTCTAAAAGCAAATAAAGTGACAGAGAATGGTCTTCTGACTCCTAATTTGGCATTCTTTTTTGGGGGTGGGGGTACTGGGGATTGAACTCAGGGGCACTTGACCACTGAGCCATATCCCTAGCCCTATTTTGTATTGTATTAGAGACAGGGTCTTGAGTTGCTTAGTGCCTCACTAAATTGCTCACTAAATTGCTGAGGCTGTCTTTGAACTCATGATCCTCCTGCCTCTGCCTCTCGAACCACTGGGGTTATAGGCATTTGCCATAGAGCCTGGCTTCCTTTCTTTATTTTTGTAAATTTCTTTCTTTTTTTTTTTTTTTTTTTAGTTGTAGTTGGACACAATATCTTTATTTATTAATTTATTTTTATGTGATGCTGAAGGTTGAGCCCAGTGCCTCATACATGTAAGGCAAGTGCTCTACCACTGAGTTACAGCCCCAGCCCTAATTTGGTATATTTTCACCATTCCACACCTTCCTAATGGAGGTGATCAGGAAGATATTTTTGTTTTTTGGTTTGGTTTTGGTATTGGGGATGGAACCCAGGATTTACTACTGAGATACATCCCAGCCCTTTTTATTTTTCTCTTTAAGATAGGTTCTCCCTAAGTTGTTAAGTTACCAAGGCTGGCCTCAAACTTGAGGTCCTCTTGCCTCAACTTCCCAAGTTGCTGGAATTACAGGCTTGTACCACCACTCCTAGCTAATCAGGAAGATCTGAAACAGAAAAGGGCCACAGTATTTTTCCAATTATCAAGAAGACATGGAGAAAAACCATGGAAGAAGAAAGCCCAAGGCACATAAGACTGACTATCCTGCTGAACACATGGTGCATACCTGTGATCCCAGTGACTCAGAAAGCTGAGGCAGGAGGATTGGAAGTTTGGGTCAGCCTCAGCAATTTAGCAAGGCTCTAAGCAACTTAGTGAGACCCTGTATCCAGATTCTACTGGACAGCTACCAATGTCAGACTTCTTTAATAAAGAAGAGAGACAAGGAACACATCACTAAGAGACTATATGCATTTAAGAGAGTACAAATAAAAACATACAAAAGAGAGAAGACATAGTAACGAGGTTAGAAGGGGGAACTCAGAATGAGGGAAAAAGAGCTTCAAAATGAATAGTAAAGTGGGAAGCAGTGGCCTGCTTGAGCTCAGGGGTTCCAAGTCAGCCTGGGAAACATAGGGGACCCTATCTCACAAAAGAGGGGTGGGCTAGGGGCATAGCTCAGTAGTACAGTGCTTGCCTAGGATGTTTGAGGGTTTGTACGCCAACCCCCCACCACCACCCCACACACACACACACACACACACACACACACACACAGAGTCAAGTCAAAAGCTTGGTTGAAGGAGAATGACTATTGGTTCGAAGATAATCTCTTTCAAGAAAATTGTTTCAATAAAGCAGGACATGGTGGCACACACCTATAATGCCAGTGCCTCAGGATGCCAAGGCAGGAAGATTTCAAGTTTGAGGTCAGCTTCAGCAACTTAGCAAGACCCTGACTCAAAAAAAAAAAATTTTTTTTTTGAAGGGCTGAAGGTGTAGCCTGGTGGTAGAGCACTGTGGTTTCGATCCCCAGTACTGCCAAAAACTAAATAAATAAATAAAGGAAAGAGGAAAGAAAATAGTTTCAATAGAAAAGATAAAAATTAAAGGTCACATCATATGAAGGGCGTTAGTAAAAAAAAAAGTAAAATTAATGGGTCTTCCTTCTGGAGTTTCTCAACTTTGACACTTTTGACATTTGGAATCATTTGGCAACCAGTAGTCCAGTTATGCCCAGGACTAAGAATTTTCCTGAGTCACAGGATTTTCAGTGCTGTAACTAGAAAAATCAAAGGCAAACTGGGATCTCTGTTTATCCCAGCCTGGTAATTCTTTGTTGGGGAGAGGGCAGTCATGGGCATCGTAGGATATCTCATAGCATCCCTCAACTCTACCTGCCCACTAGATGCCAATAGAATTTCCTAAATTTGAAGCAACCAAAAATGTCTCCAGACATTGCCAAATGTCCCTGGAGCCAGGACGCAAAATCATTCAACCTGGAAACAGTATTCCAGACCATTTGTGTGAGAAACCCGATTGTGAAAGGGGTGAAACAGATTACAAATCAGAGAAGAATAGGAACAAGTAATATGACTGTGTGTGTTGTGATCTCTCTGCACCTTTGGATGCAAAAAGGAAGGGCTTAGTAGAAATGACAGAAATAATTCCCAGAGAAAGAAGACTAGTAAGACAGCAAGATCTCTGAGAAGGGAAAAGAGAAAGTGTTTCAAACTAGCTTAGAAATAAGGAAGATGGTACTTTATCTGAGACTTAAGAATAGAGGGTGGCAGAGACCAGGAATATTTTGAGGCACAGCAGAATGAGGGAGGGAGGTGAGGGGAAGGAGTGGTGTGTGTGTGTGTGTGGGGGGGGCGTTTGCACAGCCAGGTCATCTGATCTTTCTAAAGTTAGAGAGATGGCACAATCATGAGAGGAGAAAAAGACAGGAATGGGGAGAAAAAGGGTGCAAAGGGAGCTGGGGAACCTATCCTTGAGGTAAGAAAATACCAAAGGAATAAGACTTTGAAGTAAGATTCTCCAAGTGATTAAGCCTTGTTTCTGCAAGACAAGTGGCAATCTGGAAGGGAAAAGGATAAGAAAAAAGCTACAGAGACCAGCAGATTCTGTTTTGGAAGGTCGGTTGGGGCAGAACCTGTAATTCTGCTTTTTTTTTTTTTTTTTTTTTTTGGTGGTGCTCAGATTGAACCTGGGGTCTTGTGCATGCTAGGCAAGCACTCTACCAACTGAGCTACATCCCCAGCCCCCTGTAATTCTGCATTTCTAACAACTTCCCAGGGGATGTCCCTAATGCAGATCTGAGTTGCCACTCTTTGGAGTGAGAAAGAGATGGGGGTGTGTGTGAAGGATAGTAATGTGAAAGTAACTACTGTTCAACAAAGTTGGTCCTGGAGTTTCCTGAGGAGGGGTGGTGTCAAGTGGCTCAGTTGTAGCCCGCTGGGTGAAGCTCTTATGTCTGTAGCAGTCCAAGAAGTCAGATGAATGGTTAACCCATTAATTAACATTTCAATACATGACACTCTGAAACTCACTCTTCCATGGGACATTAACTTACCTAAAAGTCAAAATTCTCCTTGAAACTCCGCTCCTGACCTAAGGGTGATAACTCTCCCCCAACCCCACTCATTCCTTCCCTTTCTTTTTCTTTCTGCAATTGACATTTACTTTCTTCTCTTTTTACCTCCCTCCTCAACCAGACAAAATATGAAATTAAAGTGCAATTTCAAATATTTTTAATGCATCTTTGGTAGAATTTTATGTGCTTAGTTTAAAATAAATGACTTAAAATTTTTGTATCTCTTTCCAACTCCTCCCAAACAAATATTTTTCTTTGCATGTGATCTTGAATTGATTACTCTTGGTGGGAGTAGGGACCCTTAATTTTAAAGCGGGGTGGAGGTTGGTGGGGGGGTAGGTCTGCTGCCTTCAAAGACAAGGGCTAGCATCCTGGGGAAGAAGAGGGGGCAAAACCTACAGACTTTGCCTAACCGCTCTATACCCATGTGAGCCTGGTCTCACACTCTCCCTAAACCCAGTTGCTTTGAATTTTGAGATGGGAGCAGGGAGGACCCTGAAAGGAGAGAGACGAGTGGCTGGATAGTTGGTGTGCTGTCCGATGCCCCTGCTGCCCCCACTTGCTGTGACTCTCCATTTCCATGCAAGTGAATCAGAAGCCAGCTGTGCTCTGTTCTCCAGTTTCACCCTGGAGCCAGAACTGAAGCAACCCACTTTCTACTTGGATCCTTAAGTTTAATTTCTCATTTCATAAGAAAACTAACAGTCATGATTTTTTATGGGACTGGAAGAGGGGTGCAGAGGACATTCCTATACATTTCTTTCCCACCTCCTGTGAATTTCTAGTTATTTCAGAAGAAAATATTATTCCCCCAGAAAGCTATACTTTAAATTAACAAACAGAAATGTATGGGAAGTGGAATTTTATCTTACATTTTTTAAGAATTCTAAACAACTTCTTAAAAGAATCCTAACATTTCTTGGGAAATCCGAAGATACTCTTTAGAGAATTTATTCATAATTCCTACCATGGCATGGGGATGTGTATTTTAAGAATAAACAAATCTACTATCAAATAGGAAAACTAATTGCCTTTTTTTTCTCCTTAAAATTAATACAACTACATATAAACTGCACTGTAGAGAACATGTTAAATTGCTTTAACCTCCATTGTGGCACTCCCTCTAGACAAAGCCTAGAGAAAGTTTCTCAGTACATTTCCTTCACAGCCGTTGCTAAGATACGTCCTTCAGGTGCATAAATCAAGTTTTCTTTGTGCCTGAAAGCAGAGTGAACCCTAACAGAGAACTTTTGTGACAGATGCGGGGATCATTTCCAAGCTACAACACTGGTCTGTTTCAGTGACTGTTGCCCTCCTTTGGTTTTTGGAATGCAAAATTAACTTTCTGTGCACAAAAATCTCACTTATAGATATAAATCAGATTTCACAATCCGATGGCCAGCCCTTTGGCTTTATCCTCAACTACTATGCAGTAATTAAAAGAGTACCCTTAAGTCCAGGCCTGCTGTGGACCTTTGACCCTGGAGCTACACCAGGGATCAGAAGGCTAAAGAGAGTCTGTGGGCCGGAGAGTAAACAGTTGACAACAATGTTCTCTCTGTTAACATAAAGCTTTGTACTCTAGGGTGCTTCAGAAATGGAAAAAGTGGTTAGGCTGGAAGGCAAATGTCAACAAAGTACAACAATATAGATGAGGTCATTGTGTCTGATGTGTTTTCTGCAACAGATTTTATTCTTTTTTTTTTTTTTTAAGAGAGATAATTTTAATATTTATTTTTTAGTTTTCCGCAGACACAACATCTTTGTTTGTATATGGTGCTGAGGATCGAACTCATCTTTGTTTGTATATGGTGCTGAGGATCGAACTCGGGCCGCAAGCATGCCAGGCGAGCGTGCTACCGCTTGAGCCACATCTCCAGCCCCCAGATTTTATTCTTATTAATTTACTGATTCTTTACTCAGAAAGAATTTGGTTGGTGTACTAATTTTTTTTAATCTCTTTAAGTTATAATGAAAGCAAAGAATGATGAGTTTAAAAATATTTTTTGAGGGCTGGGGTTGTGGCTCAGTGGTAGAGCATTTGCCTAGTATGTTTGAGGCACTGGGTTCCATTCTCAGCACCACATATAAATAAGTAAATGAAATAAAGGTCCGTCAACAACTAATAAAAAATATATTAAAAAAATATATATTTTTTGAGGGCTGGGGATGTGGCTCAAGCGGTAGCGCGCTTGCCTGGCATGCGTGCGGCCCGGTTCGATCCTCAGCACCACATACAAAGATGTTGTGTCCGCCAAAATACTGAAATTCTCTCTCTCTAAAAATAAAAAATAAAAATATTTTTTGAAAGCATACCTTTTGGTAGGGGCAGTGAAAGACAAATTGGTATGTGGCATGTAGATGTATGCCCATCGCCAAAATATTAAGCTCTTCATTGGTGAAAACTGATAACATCCTGTAAAGTCCAGGATAACTAGAATCAGCCTGCTCAGTGATGAATACAGACTCATATAAACCCAGGCAATCAGTCCCTGTCCCCCTCACTCCCATGCCTCTACTGAAAGTGGCTTAGAAAGTGCCTGTCCAGTGGGAGCAGGCCCCTGGGAAAGTGTGACATGCTCCTGGAGTTGATGACAATAGCTCAACAGTAATCCTATGCAATCCAAGCCCTCATCAAAGTCCTAAGGAAAAAGAGGCAGTTTTCTTGTGAGGACACAAAGACCCCTTCTAAAGCTTCAGATGGAAGACCTCTAGAAAAATACCCTATGCTGATGGTTTTCCAGCAAAAGAAGCCACAGGCCAAAGAAGTGGTTCAAAGATCTGTTTCCTGGCAAATCCATGAGGTGTAAATACTCAGGCCTCAAACAGGGACAGTGGACTCCTAAAGTCTGCCAGTTACAGATTGTCAGTGGGAAGTTTTAGTAAAACAAGCCTCAACTTTGCACTGTCTCAAGTGGGAAAGTTGGTGCCAGCATACTGATCTGGCAGTGCGGTCACTTTCTCCAGAGCTGGTGGGTGTGGGAAGCACAAGCCAATAGAAGGTCCCCAGCACCCTAAGTGAAGCTCTGACACAGGGCAGCAATTTAGCATGTTCACTCGATGTCTTGAAGGTGACTATGAGTAGTTTAAGATGAGGTTTGGTATCCTTATCATTTTAGAGGAAACGGCCAGACAAAAAGAAAGCTTGTGACCTGAGGTCACTGAGTAAGAAAAGACAGAACCAAAATCAAGGTATGATCTGCCTGACCCAATCATACTGTGTCTGTTTTGTTCACTGATGAAGCTCTTGAATTAAATGCATCTTTATGACAATTGAGTGTGTAAATGCATCTTTATGACAATTGAGCGTTTATTTTTCTATCTGAATGATTAGTAAAATTTCAGGGAGAAAATGAAAGATTTACATCAGAACTGTACCTTTATGGGGAAAAAATAACTATCATGCTTACATTTACATTTATCTTATGTCCTTAAGTCACTTTAACAAATTCCAAGAGCATCTGCTCTTAGAATTTAAATTCTGACATTTTAATTTGGGGCATTTGTTACCAAATATGCAAAATAATGGAAAGATTTCTTTGGAAATTTGGAAAACACTTAAATCTGAACTTTTATGTGTCATACTAAAACATGAATTTGTCATAACATTAGACTTTAGATAAAACTAATCCTGATATTATTTCATATTTAAAATAGTCTTGGGGCTGGGATTGTGGCTCAGTGGTAGAGTGCTCGCCTAGTATGCATGAGGCACTGGGTTCGATCCTCAGCACCATATAAATACAAAATAAAGATATTGTGTCCACCTAAAACTTAAAAAAAAAAAAAAAAATTAAAAAAAATACAATCTTGAGGCTGGGGTTGTAGCATTGTGTCCAACTACTCCTAAAAAATAAATATTAAAAAAAATAAATAAGATATAATCTTTACTATGAAAACATTTAATCACCATACAAACGTGTTTATGGACTATGTGCTAGGCAGTCTGCCAGAAATTCATGCATTATTGACCTTCAAATGGTTTAACTGAGCCTCTCTAACTGGGCTAATTACCCGGACACATGAAATCTGAAACCATCTTTTTGGGCGCCAGTATTGAATCCCACTGTGGGAAAGGTATCTTCTACACACATTAGAGATGACAATAGAGCGCAAATTAAACAGCCTGCAGATACACTCAAGTTTAATTTTAAAAAAGGATGTTTTGTTCAAAGTAATCCAAGAAGTTTCCCTGATTTTAAACTGCTCTTTTATCCAATACAGAATTTCCACCAATTTTTTTTTTAACATCAAAATCAATCCTGGACTTGTGAAACCAAAAACATTTTGTAACAACACACTCCTCATCAGAGATAAGGGGCTATGCAATAATCTCAATGACTTTAAATAATTAGATCTATTGTATCATAACTTCAAATAGGCTCAGAAAACCAATCAAAATGGAAATAAAAAAGAGAAAGATTTCGGGCAAGCAAAGCCAACCCCACCCCCCATGTCTCCCTTTCAGTTTGATAGAAGAATGCAAACACTTTCCTCCACATGTAGAAACAAGAGTGCCAAGACTCAGAAGCTGGCTGTAGATCTAAGGGTAGTCAGGTTATCTGACATGGAAGCTGAAATTCTTTCATAAGCAAGGTGATGTTTATTTTGCACTCAGACAAATGGCTCCCCTCTGGGAAATGCCCTCTGTTGAAAGGTAATGACTTCCATTAGGGAGGCTGAGCTGTTTCACAGCCAGTCCTCAGTGATCTTTTTTAACCACACCTCAGCCTGTCTAGATTCCTAAATTAGCAGCCTCCTTTTCAAGTGATCTGTCCACTAATATCAAATATCAGTTGAGTCACAGAGGCCCTGGACGAACTATGACAGACTCCACAGTCTGGTTGTCAGCACCTGGAAGCACAGAGAAGATAGGTAGTCATATTTGGGGGTGCTCTTTGAGGCTACCACCTTCATTGTGATAAAGGGAGGTCTCAGCTAGGAAGAAAGGAGGTAAATGCTCAAACCAGCAGACTCTTTAAAAACATGCCAGGCACAGTGGCTCTCTGCTGTAATCCCAGCAGCTTGGGAAGCTGAGGCAGGAGGATCATGAGTTCAAAGCCAGCCTCAGCAATTTAGCAAGGCATTTAGCAACTCGGTGCACTTAGCAACTCTAATAATATATAAAAAATAGGGCTTGGGGGTGCTGGGGTTGTGGCTCAGAGGTAGAGTGCTTACTTAGCATGCATGAGGCGCTGGGTTCAACCCTCAGCACCACATTTTTAAAAATAAATAAAGGTATTGTTCCACATACAACTAAAAAATACATGTTTAAAAAATAGGGCTAGGGATGTGGCTCAGTGGCTAAATAACTCTGGGTTCAATCCCTAATACCAAAAAAAAAAAAAAAAGCCAGTTAGGTCTTGAGGTGCCCTTTCCTAACCTCTTTTCCTTCAAGGCTTCTACTCTGGATATGTTAATGACGTCATCCAGTTGTAATAGTTTTCTATGACTGACAAGCAATTACCACGAACTTGGTGGTTTAAAACCACACAAATATATTATCTCACAATCTATAGGTCAGAAGTCTGGCAGCTTGACTGGTGGATTTGGTTAGCCTGTGATTTTTACCTAGAGGCTCTTGGGGAGAATCTCAGGTTTCTGACAGAATTCAGTTCCTTATGGTTGTAGGACTGAGGATTAAAGGTCCCTATTTCCTCAATGGCTGTCAGATGTGAGGCCCTCTCAGCAACTCAAAAGCCATCTACATGTCTTGTCATGTTGACCCCTTCATCTTCAAGGAGCAGTGGCTCCTTCTCACACCTCAGTTTTCTCTGATTGCCCTTATGATGTCTATTCTGCTTCTAGACAGAGACATTTCTCTATTTGTAAGGACTCATGTGATTAGATTGGGTCCACCCCAATAACCCAGAATAATCTTCCTAACTTAAAATCTGTAACCTCATTCCCTTTGCAAAGTCCCTTTTGCCCACATAAGGTAACATATTCACAGGTTCCAGGGATTAGAATGGGGACATCTTTGGTGGACCTACTACAGGCATAAAGGATAGGGACAAGGAATAGTAAAGGAGAAAGACAAAAGTTGTAAACTGCCCTGTTTCCCTAAAAAGGCTGGGCATATTGTTTCTTTGCCCTTCAGGCAAACTGGGGACAGCTTTGAAGTGAATCTTCTTCACAAGATTCTGGAGGCCAAACAGGCAGGGAGTGACCAGCAGCTCTTATTACTGTCAGTCACGGTGATGAATTAAAATAGCACTGTACAAAATGGGGGAAGAAAATTCAATCCAACATTGTTGTGTGAATAATAGACTAATAAAGGTTTTCTTTAAAAAACAACACTTTTTTTTTCTATTCCCATAGTCCTCACATTACAAATAGGCCCTGTAGGAGGGGTAAGCCACCTCTCTTCTCTGTCTCAGTTCCCTCACCTGTACATTGGGGCTGAGCTAGATCAGCATTTCCCAAAACACATTCTGAGGAACATTCATTCTGTAAAGTTCTGCAAGAAACAAAGGTCCCAAATGTTTTGAGAATCCTGCTTGGAGTCACAATGACCTGGTTAAAGGCTTCGAGAACTTCTGTAATAAACAATCTAGTTTATTTAACCCTGTTCCTGATCACATTTGACAACAAACTCCATCTTCCTAACTAATGCCTATTATTGCCCTTCAGCTACAATTTCTCTCCATTCACACTAGCCTCTCCCTGAATAGTTCACACTTTCTCATCTCTATGTCCTTGTCCACATTTTCTCCACCTACAGCAGTCTTCCCCATGACTCAGTGTTTCAAAAGCCTCTCTCTCACTTAAGACCTGACTCAAATGCTGACTACCATGGAATGTTCTCTGACCCCAGCAGCTGGAAATGGTGTCTTCCTCTTGTGTCCTACTTAAGAAACATTTAATGTGAGGGTACCGTGGTTTCAAGCTGGGTACTCATAGTACACTGATATAACAACACCATCCCTCCATCATTCCTTATCCAGCAAATATTTATTGAGTACCTACTATATGCCAGTTATCAGGGGAACCACAGTGAATAAGACTAAGTCCTTGCCCTCAAGGGGCTTCAATTCTAGTGAAGAGCAGAGGTTAGAGGCACTGGTGACCTGAATGCTATTCTCAGACATTTGGGGGAGCCTGGGCAGGACCATCATGAGGAAGAAGAGCCAGATTTTCCCTGTGGGGTCTTGCAGCACCTATGGCAGCTTTGGATAATAAGGGAAGTCCTGAAACTGATTAAGCAGACCTGGGCTCAAATCCTCCACTTCCACCGACTGTGTGCCCTCTTTGAGTATTAATTACTGACCTCAGCTGTTCAATGTGATTAATAATATTTGCTTAAATTTTTGTGGGAAAACATCTGAAAATACCTGGGATAAGATTTGACACAGGTTCATTCTTCCATCAATATTTAGCAACTTTAATTTTCTTCCCAAATTAGGGATATTACACCTGATCATCACTTGTTCCATGTCATTATTACTACTCCCAAGTTTTTCTTATAGGGCACTAGTTAGTACATGGGTGGATTTCTCGGCCAATCATGGCTTTACTTTTCCCAACTATCCTAGCCTATTTGACCAGACACCAATTCTGACCATGACCCTCCCCTCATCCAGGAGGTAACAATTTATGTTGGGTAAAGCCTACTGTTAGCTGTACCTTGTTTTTAGAGGTATACACCTCCACAGCCCATCCTATTCATTAATATTTCACTGTGACACAATTCACGTAGGTTGGCCCATCCACACACTCACTCCCAATCACCTTTTCCCTCTTCTTCCAGTGTGGAAAGACGAAAGCCCAGTACTCAATTTCCAGACTCACTTAAAACTAGAAAACATGTGACATACAACTATGGCCAATGGGATTTTAAAAGACCCTTTCTTCATCTATTACTTTCGTCCTTGATTCTTTCTTTCTCCTTGGATCTTGAAGAGAAAGCAGCCATCTTGTGACTGTGAGAGGACAAGCATGTGCCACTACAGAAGTCAAAGCAGAACAAGTGAGCCTGGGGTTCTGCCAGCCAGCCTTGCTGAGCTGTGCTCACACCAGGCTACCTGCCTTCAAGTTTCTCCCATGTGAGACAAACTGACCCCTCACTTGTTTGTCATTTTTAGAGGACTTTCTAGAATCTGCAACATAACATATCTCTAACCAAAATCCCTGCCCAAAGACACTCGACATTTATTGCCTCATTTTTTTCTGCTGTGAGCAACATGTTTGTCTTGCCAAGGGCTCAATAAAAGTTTCTGGGTCCAACCTCCAGGAGATGCTCTCCTGGGTACCTCTACTACTGTGAAGTAAGAATGCCACATGGATGGATATTTACAGAAACTGTACTGGGTTCCTGTAGCTTTGCACATATCACATCGGGCTGGGCTGCGGAGGCTTGGGAGAGGCAGAAGCTTCAGCTTTGACTAGTATTGCTAGGTTTTAACTGCGTGGGGAAATCTGTACTAAAAAATTTGCAATAAGCACTCTTCTAGAGGAGAAAGAGTTTCTTAGTGTGTGTGGAAATCACAGAACAGGTTGCTCTGGAAATTGATAGTTACAGCCCTGAGCACAAGATGCTTTTCAGTCTCTCCCGAAAGGAAGTCTGTGAAATGGAGACCAGAAGCCAATATGACCATTAGTGTCCATGTATTAATAATTAACTCAGGACTTAGAAGCAAATATGGACAACCTCATTTATCCTTCAGGAATGGGTAATGCCCTGCCATTTGTTGATCCTGAAAGAGCCTGGACTCACCCTGGCCCCAGGTTTCCGTGGCTGGGTCTGCCTAGAAGTGGATCAAGCCCCACAGAGGCCTCCTGCTTCAATGAGAACCAGGCTCCGTGGTAACAGGAGCTGGCAGAGGGCTCCACATTGCATCATGAGATAAACATACAATCTCCTACCCCAGACTATACCCATGTTCACAGACTCTACCAAAAGCATCACAGAAATCACAGCCGCCTGCTTCCCTCCTATTGATGGAGGAGGGTATTGGGAAAACCAGAGCAATGAGCAGGATCTGCCCCAGGATGCAGAAGGCCTCTCCATGCCCACAGATACTTCCCCATGCCGCCTCAGCAGGGCTGCTCTGCCAGGCTGGTCACCTTCCCTCCTGGCCCAATCTGAAAAGCATCATTGAGTTTCTGCATCAGTGGTCCCTTCCAGGTCCCCAGACCATCTGCCCCGTTCTAGCCTCTTTTGAATTGATCAGACTCCTCTGGCCTCTGAGATATTAACGTTTAAAAGATAAAGGCCACCCTGGGGAAATAATTCACATAAACGCAGTTTCACTGAGAAGCATTTCTAGGCTGGTAGAAACTTTAGGGATACAAAGTGTTCAATTTTTTAAACTGCAGATTCCTTTCTCTTCAGCCCAGAAGTAAAAGTCTTCATATTTCATCTGGGCAATTGTGACTGTACCTCAGCAGGACTTCAGCCTCTTTTCCCAAGGCCAATCCCTTAAAAATCAGATGTAAAGTTCACAACCCCTGAGAAGTCTTGAAAGGGGCTCTAGGCCACCAACTCTGATCTCTATAGGAGAGGGTCCCTTGATTGCTGCTTCTAGGAGCTGACCACCCACTTCACAGTAAGCCATCCACCACTGCATATTCGACCCAGGTCATCCAGAAGATATCCCCAGAGTGTGGCCAGGAAGAACCTACTAGAATACCCTGCAAAGGCTATCTGACCTCTTCCTTGGTCTCGTACGGACACGGCTCAAAGCCACCACCCCCCCACTAAAACAACAACAACAACAACAAAAAAACACTTTGGGTTGCAGCCCAGGGAAGAAGCTCCAGCATCTTTTAAAATATACTTGCTTCCTAGCTTATTGTTTCTCTAGTCCTCTCTTCCTCTTTTTCAGGTATCTTAAGGTCAACACTCTCCATTTATTCATAAACTGACCTCTCTCCCAAGGGCACCATAGATAAATACTCCGACTCTCCACAAGCTGAAGCTTTTTAACTCCAACTCACTTCACCAACCCAGCGCTTGGCCCACTGCCACTCCTTCCTTCCCTATCCCAGGCTCCAGCCTGGCAGCCCAGTGAGCAGGCGCTGCAACTCCAGTGGTGGGAGCAAAGTCAGCCCCAGGGAGCCCCAGGGAGCCTGCGCAGCACAGACTGCTGGGTCTCAACTCCTGCTCCCAGCCTGCTTCCAACATGGCCCAATGGAGCAACTGTCAGCAAGAGGCAGAATCTTTGTTCTTGAAGAGCTGGAGCTTTCTGGAAACACGATGGTGAAAACTTGGGATCATCAGCTAAGTTGTAACTATCTAGTGAGAGACTCTGGAGGGATTTACCCAATTCAGAAGATGAGATTACATTTCAAGGGGGAAATAAGCCCCCAGTGCTGACCTGGCTCCTGGAGAGATGTACTTATATTCCAAAAGGTTAGAGGGAGTAGCCAGAACCCTTTCCCTATCTCCAAGCAGCAAAAGTTTTCCCTCCCTCCTTTTAGGAGAGGAAGCAGTTGCCTCTTTCTCCTGTATATAATGATTAAAAAATCCGCTTTTCTCCATCCTCACCTTGGGTCTCTTGTCACATTCCTTCATATCACCCTAGGGTAAACACTGGAGCAAAGGTGCCTACACAGTTATATTTACATAACATTACTTTACCTTATTGTGTAACTCATAACTAATCTGTCTCTGAACCATAACACCTCAGGCCATGTGTTCAGAATAAAATTAATACGGGTAAATATTAACACCCAACAGTTACAGTGGCGAAGAGAACAGGATCCTATCTGTCAAGTGGTTTACCAGACAGCTAAGAGCTCTGGGACTGGTTAGCAAGACTTGAGCAATATCCATGGGAACCAGGATCCATGGGAAATTTGTCAGCCAGGTATTAGGAAACAGGATTAGAAAATGCAGCCCAAATGGTGCCTCTGGATTTGGCTCTCTACTTTGCATGGGAGAGGAAGGGCCCCCAGAAATTTTTAAAGGTGGGCTTTAGGTAGGAAAAGAGAAGTTTATGTTGCTCTTTCCTACACGTGAGAGGAGGAAGGGTAGATTTATGGCTACAGCCAGAGCAGGTTTGAGATTGCAGAGCCAAGCTGTCTTAGTTCTCCGGGGTGGGGCGTGTGGCCTCCTGCATTGGAGAAGCTTCTGATCCTTAGTTCCCTTTGGACTCTGGCTGATCTTCCTGTATCAACAGGAACACTAGTCTCCTTACACAGGTGAAACAAGTGCGTGGAGTAGAGATATTGACAGCTCTGTTGAAAACCAGCACCCATATGCCTGTGCAGAGAGGGGACGCAGAACACAGAGTCGATGGAGATGCCAAGGAATGTACAGGGAAACTTCCATGAGCACCAGAAAAGGGAAAGGGGGCTCCTGTAACCTGCATAGCGTGTCACTTTTGCATTCCCTGGCAAGGAGGAAACAGCGTCTCCCTGCAGCTGTGATTGAATCCCTCAAAACACTGAATTTATCTAAGAGGAGTTTGTGCAAACTTTGGAGTGAGGAAAAAGAGGAGTTTTAAAAACTGATTTGGATATTACATCCTTGTAAGGATCATCGATCCTGGAAAGAGACTCACAGTCTACAAAGACTTCTTTTTGCCACTCTTGGGTAAGATGAATGCCCATTAGCCCTGGGGTTCTGGCGGTACAGAGAAAACTGCTGACTTCTTAAGAAACTAAATGAAGGCCTGGAATCTCACTGGACTCTAGGAGTGGGAGACAGACCAGGTGTCAGTGCTGGATTTTTAAATTTTTGTCTAAGGAAAGGTGGTGTGCCAAAAAAGCGTGAAAGGGGGGCACTTTCCAGATGGAGATACACTTTTGGGAGTTTGTGACGTAGAGTCATGCCTTTTGAAAAGCAGACTTTAGGCTTGCTAATAAGCTCAAATCAGATGCCCCTTTGAGGGGGGCAGTCAACTCAGATTATATGACTGACAGGTGAAAGGAGCTTTAAAAAATCTTGCTTCCAAAAGGCCTCACTAGCCAGGCAGCCTCTCCACTTGGATAAGAAGGGAGCAGCTACCCCCTTCTACTGGCGAAGCAAGGAAAAGCCACTGGCTTTTGAGGGCCAAGGGTTTCCTCCAATTACCTGGGCTCTGGAGCCTGGGTGCCTGTTGTTTTCAGCTCTACAAAGCTGAAAACAGGTGTGGCCACTCAGCTCAGTAAGCAGGAGGACCCAGACTCTTGAGGCTATTTAAAAACAAAAAACAAAAAAACATCCCTTTGTGGGGCCGTGAGCCACGGAAGCAAATCATGAATGCTGGGGGTCTGTCTGGACCTCACTCAAGAAGGGGTCACTTTCTGATGAGGCCTCTGCTGATTGAACCTGGTGGGGTTTCTAGTGGAAGCTGAAAGGCGGGGAAGGTCAAATCACAAGAAGCTGAACTCTCCTCTGCTGGCTCTTGAGTCAGATGGGACTTTGGGCCTCCTCTTGAAATCTCGCTGCTGTCGGCTTTTTGCAGTCTGTCATGCAACAGTCAGCCGCAGGTGACTCTGGGGCCTGGTACACACACCTCAGGAAGGTATTTGATTATTTAATGCAGCCATGGTCAGACGTGGCGGATCCTCTCTCTAGGCCTGATACTGGGTCATGATCAGGATGAGGACAGGGGGTGGAAGAGGACAACAGAGTTCCTCTGCCAAGTTTTTTAAACTCAGTGACAATTCTCCTGGACATAGTCTATCTCTCTCTCTCTCTCCACGTACAGTAATCCCAAACCAGCTTGCCTAGAAAGGATCTTGGGAGATTCAGATTTAAGTAATTCTGTTTAAGTTGTGTGAAAATGACTTTTCCTGCAAGTGGCCTGAAGTGATCTTAAAAAAAAAAAAAAAAAGGTTCACTATTCATTTGGCCCAGCAAACCCCACAAAATCATGCAAATCAAGAAGTTAAAATATTTGGGTTCACCTGTGGAACTGCCCAGGACATCAAGGGTATGCATATCTGAAAAGCCACGAAGCTGCCACCAACAATCTGAAAACTGTCACTTTAGATAAGCAAGGTGTGCTGTTCCAGCATTATAACAGTGGAGTTGAGAGGTGTGGGGACAGGTGAGCTGGTGTTGTAAGCAAGGTGTTGTGAGCCCAGGTCAAACAGTGGGGCCGGACATAGGGTGAGTGGTCCAAAGAGGGTGCTGAAGTTTTGCTGCACAAACTAAAAAGGTTTAGATATTGATTCTCTGGTCATTGAACAAATCCAGATGAACAAAGCAAGACGTACTTACAGAGCTCATAGCTGGATTTTACCCATATGTGAGCTCTGGTACCACAATGAGATATCTTCATGGAAAAGAAACAAATTATTCCTAAACCAGAAAAGGAGGTTGCAGAGGAGGAAAAGATATCCCAGAAGAAACTTAAGAAACAAATTCTTATAGCACAAGAATAAATTCAGCATAAAAGAAATGCAAATAAAAGTAAAATAATAATAAAAATATGGTGAAAATATTTGGTGAAGACTCATAGTCTCATACCCATCCCTTCTAGACAAAAGATCTGGCTGAGAAGATGACTGGAAAATTGTGAAGTTATAGTAATGAGACACACTGATTTTGTAACAATGGAAGAAAAACCTAGAGCAAGTCCCCAGGGAGGCAAACTTTAGACTGTGGAGGATAGACTGGGGGATTGCTGGTCTGCTTTTCAGAATCTGCTTCTGGAGCCCTGTCCCAGAAGGAAAACACTGACCGGCACTCTCCCAGCTGCCTCTCAGTTCCTAAGAGCAGTGAACACTTTGAATTCAAACCTGCTGCGTCCACCCAACAGCTCTGACTGCAGAGAGGAGCTGAGGTTTCCTATTTCTGCATTTTCCACACAGAACACCTCCAGATGTCATCCACAAGTGGGGACAGGTGAGCTGGTGTTGTGAGGAAGCAGGTGGTCCCCCTTCAGGGACTGAAGCACTGAATTAACCCACATTACTAGGGCTGAAGTCGGGGGTCCCCAAAACTTACCAATTCATAGAGTGTGAGGCCCCATTAAGCATCCTGTGCACTTGAGCTGCCTGGTGTATCCCTTGGGGCCCTAACAACTGTAAACTTTTTGTTTCCCAGGGCTTGCCATGTGTGCCTTCTAGGGTTATTTGTACAAAAGACTTTAACTTGGTTTATACTTAGACAGTAATCAGAAACATTTTTAGGAAAATCCAGGTAGATCAAGCAACCTTGAGATGTGCTCTGAGAACAGTGTGCCCATCTACAGCAAGTCATCCGCCATGAGAAAGGTGGGACACATCCATTTCTCACTTTGGTTGAAGTCATTTGTGACTCTGCTCAGCCTGAAAGACATTTGGGTGGGCTTCAACTCCCTGACCAGTGGCTATTGCTTACAAGGTGTCCTTTGCAAGGTACTTCCCTCCCTTTGCCCAGGATGACATATTTTAAAGAGAAGTTGTACTTAAATGATTTAAGATGTGAACT
Organism: Marmota marmota marmota; assembly: GCF_001458135.2. Taxonomy (NCBI): domain Eukaryota; kingdom Metazoa; phylum Chordata; class Mammalia; order Rodentia; family Sciuridae; genus Marmota; species Marmota marmota. The sequence goes on from NW_025999862.1 coordinate 4,074,555, forward strand.
GCTGAGTGACTTTTTTTTTTTTAATGATACTGGGGATAGAATCCAGGAGTGCTCTACCATTGAGCTACTTCTCCAGCCCTTTTTATTTTGAGACAGGATCTTGCTAAGTTGCTGAGGCTGGCCTCAAACTTGTGATTCTCCTGCCTCAGCTTCCCAAGTCACAGATTACAGGTATGCACCACCAAGTCCAGCTAAATAATCTTTCTTTAGATTTACAGCACCAGAATATCTGGTGACCTTCAGATAACATCAGAATGTGTAACACCCCTCCTTATTCTTTAATTCTGTGCATTAACTAACATAAAGCATATATATTGTTTTATGTTTAACTTGCAGAAAACTAATGTTTCTAACTAGATCCAGGAGATCAAGGTCCATTATGATGTTTGGGGGTGGGGGAGGAGACACACACCCTAAATGACGAAGACACTGTTTAGCCTCTGCACCTCCTTTCCCTTCCTATAAATGTCCTTTGGTGGACCTGAGTTCCCCAAGATGGAGCTTTGAGGATGACAGCTTCTTCCATCTCCCCACCAACTCCTCATATCCCTAGTATTGGCTTTCAAGAAGCAAAGAGGGGACCTGGATCTGGTAGCAGCTACATGAAAGACAAATTTGCTGTAGGTTTCTTCCTTGCAGGCCATCACAAAGTCTGTGCATTGTTATTCATATATCCAGCTATAATTGTGGGTATTTGCCTTCCATCAGATTAATCCAGTAACCTGAGGAAGCTACAAGGCTTTGTAAGGTAGGATTTTATGGTGAGGTTTGTTTAATAGACTAAAACCAGAAGTCTTGGACAGAGAAGCTAAAACCAATGCAGTGGGGTTGACCTCATCCTGCCTTTGGAGTTCTGCAGGCAACATCTGGGTAAGTGCTATTTAAAACAAATCAAGTGGATTTGGTCCTAGTACTTGCTGACTAGTGGAGTAACATATTATGGAAAATTTACCGGTAGCCAACTATGGAGAAACACAAGAGACGAAATCCTGGGTTCTAGACAAAAGAGTTTTGTGTTTCTGTACAATTAGAGCTTTCTGAATAAATTGTGCTGAAAACTTAGGATCCCGGGCAAGTCTTGGAAAATTAAGCTACAACTCTATAGATGGGAAACTCCAGACAGATTTGCCCAGCTCCAGGGGATGGGTATATATTTTAAAGGACCATGAAGCCCAAGACATTTCTAGTCATAAAGCAGGAGCCACAAGGGCTTATCTGACCTCTGGAAAGATGTATTTACATTCCAAAAGGGTAGAGAGGCTCCAGATCCTTTCCATCCTGTCTCCAAGCAACAAAGGTTTTCCCCCCTCCTTTGGGGAGAGGAGGGAGAGACACTGCCTTTGTCCTGTGCATACAAGGTGAAAATCGAAAATTGATGCTTGTCAGTCCCATGCCTATGGAGCACCTGGTAACGGGGACAGGAACCTTTGACAATAGAAATGAAATTGGGTCAGAAAGTACTGAACGCACAGACAAGGCTTTAATTGGGAAAAGAAAAACGGGGAAGGGGTTCAGATGGGGGAAAAGGGGAATACTCCTGATGGTGGATCCCCCAAACAGAGAAGGGAAGCAGTTGGCATGCGCACTAGAGTCTGCTATTTTTCCACTGATCGTGAGTATGGTGATTTTGTTTTAGGAATTTCTTTTTGTAGAAGATCCTTGGAGACAGCATGGTGTCATCCTGCACCTGCTCTCTATATTAATAATAGGAGGGATGGGGGCTAGGGGCTGGGGTTGTGTCTCAGTGGTAGAGCACTTGCCTAGCATGTGTGAGGCACTGGGTTCCATTCTTCGCACCACATAGAAATAAAATAAAGGTCCATTAACAACTAAAAAAAAATTTTTTTTAATAGGAGGGTGGAGAAAAAGGCACATTTCATACACTGTTCAACAGTACGGGGAAGGGTAGGGAAAGGTTTTCGCAGATAACAAGTTATGCATGATGGTCCTAGAGCTCGTCCACCCTGTCCCTTTTCCCCGACTGCCTCTCATTTAGCCACTTGTATGAGAGCTTTTTCCATTGCTTTTCATGGTGTCACCTCAGGTGATATAGTTATGTAATAATGAATCTGGAAACTCCTCAGGATGTCAATGTGAAAAACTCCATGAATTCCACTCCTCAGCAAAATGAAGCTGGCAAAAATTATATAAAACCATGACTTAGGACTGAGGGTGTAGCTCAGTGGTACAGTGCTTGTCTACCATGTGTGAGGCCCTGGGTTCAATCTCCAGTACCTCAAAAATTAAAATTAAAAAAAAATAAAACAATGACTTTAAAGTCTCTGGAAGCTTGATGCAGTAGTGTGCACCTGTAGTCCCAGCTACCAGGGGGGTCAAGGTGGGAGGAGCATTTGAGCCTAAAAGTTTGAGACTAGCCCAGGCAACATACCAAGTGCCTATCTCAGGGAAAAAACAGAACAAAACAAAGTCTCTGGAATTGTTCTAAGGGCATATAACAAATATTCAAGCAAATCTACTAAAATTTGCCAAGAATAGCAAGTCTCTAATAACTGAGCTAAGACCCACTTTCTGCCACACAGGGACCCCAGCTCCAGCTCAGCTTGACATAAGACACTCCAGATAGATATGGAGAGCAGGTTGTGCTCTGCTCTGAGTTACTCCATAAGGTAGAGAACAGCAGTTTTCAGGCTGTGCCTAAACCTGTGTTAACTTTTCATTTTGTAAAGCAGTACTTTGCCATAAGCTACTCCATTTTGAATGTAGTGTGGAATGACTCCTCACCTTGTTTGTTCAAGTAACCATCATCTGTCTGGCACAACCATAGGACATAAACTGGTAAATTAATCATGCTAATAATAATGACCAACCATGGTCAGTTACATGCTTACAATCCCAGCAACTTGGTTGGCTGAGGCAGGAGGACTGCCAATTCAAAGTCAACCTCAGCATTTAGCAAGGCCCTAAACAACTCATCGAGACCCTGTCTCAAAAAGGGCTGGGCAAGTGGCTTAGTGGTTAAGCACATCAGCAATCAATCCCCAGTACCCACTCCCCCAAAAAATTTTAATTGGAATCAGATTCAGCAATTTTGCCACCAGGGTTTTGTTAAAACACAACAGAGCAATCAGCTGATAATTAGCCAACCTAACGTATGTGGTGTATTACCAAATGAAGTAGCCATCTTAACAGAGGTATGGGAAAGAGGTAAAGAGAGCCCTGCTAAACGTTTACTGTGTCATCCCAGAGTGATGGCAGTATATCCAAGGCTGTGCCCTCTGAGAGAGCCTCGCCCAAGGCTTCACGTGTAGGGGAAGTGGATGTCACTAGAACATCCTGGCCAAGTCACAAAAGCAAGCAAAAAAAAAAAAAAAAAGGGGGGGGGAAGAGGAATCAGTATCCACAGTACCTACAAAACAATTACCTAAAATGTTCAGTTTTCAAGAAAAATATCACAAGACATGCAAAGAACCAGGAACATGTGGCCCATATGCAGAAAAAAACAGCAAGCAACAGAAACTGCCTGTGAGGGATGAGAGGTCAGGTTTGAAGACTGCCAAGGAGCCATAACATGTTCAAAGAGTAAAAGGAAGGAAAAGAAGATATGAAGACAGAGATGGGGTCTCACTAAGTGGCCCAGGCTGGTCTAAAACCCACCATCCTTCTACATCTGCTAATGCTACACACATCTGAGTAAAAGCGATGAAAGAAAATCTTGAAAATAAAAAGAGAAAAATTAATCACATACAGGGGAATTCCAGTAAAACTAACAGCTGGTTTCTCTTCAGTGATGAAAGACTAATCTGCTCATTCCAGAGAAATAAATGAATACTAAAAACAACCTATTTAAAATGGCTCCCCCACCTCCCCAGTCCTGGGGATTAAACCCAGGGGTGCTTTACCACTCATCTATATCCCCAGTCCTTTTTATTTTGAGGCAGGGTCTTGCTAAATTGCAGCGGCTGACCTTGAACTTGGAATCCTCCTGCCTTAGCTCCCCAAGTGTCTAGGATTATAGGTGTGCACCACCACACTCAGCTAAAAATGACTTTTTATCACCACAATCAGCCTACAATTATAAAGTAAGACACCCATGACTAAGTTTACTCATGGAGCATTAAGCTTTATGGAATGTTTCTAGAATGTCTCGTTTTTCAAGTACGGAGCTGTGTCTGACTTTATATGGAGGCCTATTTCACTGCTTTCCCTTCATTCTCTCTCCTGCCACCCTGTGTAACTGAGGCTGTGTTCAGAGTGATATTCTCCTTGTAGCCACAGCCCTCCACAATGTCCCTACAATCCAAATGGCCCAACAAAACTACACACAAAGTCTGAGTACAATTAAGATGTCATGAAAATAAAAGATTTCATGAGATTCTCAGTTACTGACAAAGTGTCATCTTTAAAATAAGTGTGTCCCACAGTATGAACTTCACAGAAACTTTCACAACACAAAACCCATCAGAGGCTTCCTTATAGTTTAAGGAAATTGAAAAGTTAGTGTCTTATATACTCTATTTCCCAAAGCTCGATCATTTGGATCAGGCTTGGGTCTTGGGACCTATCCACATATGTAATATTTGTTTTTAAATCAGTTTTACTAAAATCATTTAAAAAGAAACCTTATGTACTCACTTTAAGTAGAAAGGCAGTACCCCTTTGCTATTATAGGAGATATTGCTTAGTGCATTTAAATGTCTAAATCAGATCGTGCTCCACCACAATGATATCTATGCCAAACTTTGGGAAATACTGCCCAAATCCATCGCATGGGATGAAAGGGTATATGGACGGCAATAGAAGGCACTGACTTCGCAGAGTGCCCTAAGAATGAGAACCAGCCGGCCTTCTAAGAAGGAGGCCTTTGACTTTTCTGAATTTTTAAACATCAAGTCACCACCAACCTCTCTAGTACTCTGAGTCACTTAAAACACTAAAAAGGCGGGGCCAGGATTGTGGCTCAGTAGTAGAGCGCTTGCCTAGCATGCATGAGGCACTGGGTTCGATCCCCAGCACCACAAAGAAAGATATTGTGTCCATCTACAACTAAAAAAATATATTAAAAACAAACAAAACAAACAAAAAACAACCCTTTCCGGTTGCAGCACCGCGTGGAGAGGACTGCTCTCTATAGTCATGCAGGCCAAGGGTCCATTTCAGTCTGTACAAGTCTTGGGATTCAAGAAGACGGGCCACCTCTGTGGCACATTGCAAACGGGGCAACGGCCTGATCAAGGTGAATGGGCGTCGGCTGGTGATGATCCAGCCGCGCACGCTGCAATACAAGTTATTGGAACCCGTTCTGCTCTGGGCAAGGAGCGGTTTGCTGGCGTGGACATCCAGGTCCGTGTTAAGGGTGGTGATCATGTGGCTCAGATTTATGCTATCCGCCAATTTCCAAAGTCCTAGTGGCCTATTACCAGAAATATGTAGATGAGGCTTCCAAGAAGGAGAACAAAGACATCCTCATCCAGTATGACGGGACCCTGTTGGTCGGTGACCCCAGTGGCTGTGAGTCCAAAGTTTGGAGGTCCTGGTTCGTGCTCACCACCAGAAGTCCTACTGATAAGCCCACCACAAAGATCAGAGTTCACCTTTGTAAAAAACTGTGTGGAATATTTTTTAAAAATAAAAATAAAACACTAAAAAGGGAGAGAGAAGGAAGTCCTTATTACCAAAGCTTTCAGCCTGCAACTATATTAACTATGAGCATTTGCAGAGATAGATAATTAAGGTCAGTTTAAAAAAAAAAAAAAAAAAAACAGCATTGGACTTTCTGATAAAGTCCCATAAGGAAATTCTACTACTATCCAGACTCTGGCTATGGAATGTGACCTGAATTTACCAAAGAGCATGCCATATCCTTAAGGTCATGGAGCGTCAGATGAGAGAAAGTTTAAAAGGATCCTGCCAAATGCTGAGACAAAGGAATCAGAGAAAGAAAGACAACAAAACTGCTTTTTGCATGTAATTTTCAAACTGTATTCCAACAGGAATCAAAAGCTGAGGCAGTGATGAAAAAACAATCATGGTAAGTATTTGAGGAACACGCCTCATCCTGGAAGTTTGCACCCTCACTAGCTGCTGTTCTGGGCTGAGAGAGGCCTTTCAGAACAGAAGGAAGGCAGAGTGGCCTGGGCTCCCTGGGCCTGCAGCATGATCCAAAGATGAATCTTCTCTGGTTGAAAGCTCCTTCCACAGACCCCAGAGACTGAAAGTGCATCTCTTGAATGGATAGTGGGCAGAAACCACACAATTTTCCATTTTTCAAGATATACTTTTTATTCACTCTAAGTTGAAAATCATATGGATCATTCCATATTTTTAGGAAACAGTGATTTAAAAAATCACACAATAGGAAGAGGTCAGGAATTTCTGGCCTAACAGAATCAGTTGGAACATATCTAACTCCACACTGAAGCTAAAGTCCAGTGGCCAGCTGGGGGAGAATTTAGGATTGGAATCCAAAACCCATGGACTCACAGGGCCAATAATTCCTCGTTGAATCTGAGAAAGCAAAGCCAGGGCCACATATCTATAATTCTAATAAGGAAGAAAGTTGCATCTGTGCCTAAAAAGCTGGTGATTTTTTAGCACATGAAATCAAGCTAGTGAAAGGCCATACTCCAGAAGGATAGAATGAGACCTCCCAAACAGCATCAGAGGCTACATTTGGATCCCATGCCTTGGACGAGTGAGGTCCACAATAATAATTAACTGCTAACATCACCCACAGCTCACTGGTGCTGGGCACTCTCTTAAGTGCCAGACGTGTACTGTTTCATTTAATGCTCAAAACAACTCCATGAGATGGATAGTCTTACTGCCTCCATTTTACAGAAGGAGAAGCGGAGGCATAGGGAGTTTCAAACTTGCCCACTGTCTCACAGTCAGTAGTTGCTTGCCTTGCATGCACACGACCTTGGGTTCAATCCCCAGCAACACACACACACACACACACACACACAAAACTAACAGTAGTTGCGGTGGGACTCGAAGTCAGGCAGGCTAGTTCCAGAGCTGGTGCTCTTGACCACCAATGTATATTGAGTGCTGTTCTGAAATTCCCCCTTCCCCTTCTTAAATATCTGACTGACCAGTGGCATCATAGGTACAAGCAATGGCATGAATAGCCCCAGAAAGGCAGGTACAAGGATTCCTTGCAGGCCACTTGGGCTTAGGTGGTGGGCAACAATGGGACTGGCCTGGGCCTGACCTGACTGAGGTCCTCCAGAGTTGCCCCTTCTAGCTGTGATGAATAAGCAGAACTAAGGGTCAGGCTCTATGAGCTCTGTCCTGAAAGAAAAATAAGAATAAAAATGACAGGTATGTTTCCCAGGGCAGCAAATCCTTGACTATATCCACAGGGCAATGAGACTCAGTACCCTTGCCTGTGTCTACCTGAATTTTTTTTTTTTTTTTGGGGGGGGAGGGGGCAGTGCTGTGTATTGAACTCAGGGGCACTCAGCCACTGAGTCACATCCCCAGCCCTATTTTGTATTTTATTTAGAGACAGGGTCTCACTGAGCTGCTTAGGGCCTCACTGTTTCTGAGGCTGGCTTTGAACTTGCAATACTCCTGTCTCAGCCTCCCCAGCTGCTGGGATTATAAGCATGTGCCACCGCACCTGGTGCATGCTTATTTTTTTTAATAACTTAAAAAATATATATATATATATATATATATATATATATATATATAT